>NC_142602.1:63001960-63363364 GCF_041222555.1 Hakea prostrata
GATCTCATCTCATTCGCACGATATCACTCTCTCTCCTCTCAATTTGTTCTCTGGTTATTGCTCTCGGTCTCTGCTGGTTCTTCATCTGCTGTTGAGGGTTTCGGTTAGCCCTGATGTGTTCTTGGTGATGGTTCTTTACTCTTGTACAAGGCTGAAGCAGTGTATACTGTTTGGTGTGTGTAAAGGCTTCGGTATTTGATGCTCTTGGACTCGCGCAGGAGATACTTGAAGCTCTGGTTGCATCTTGATTCAGGTGTGGTTGTTCCATTGTTTCGGTTGTTATCTCTAGTCTTTGTATAGAGTTTTGTCACTGTCTAGGGCTGTAACCTTCCTCTGTTATTTGAAGATTGCATATGCTTGGTGAGAGCATATCTCATCCTTGGATGTAGGTCTCTGATCGAACCAAGTAAACCTTGTGTTGTGTGTGTGTGATTCCTTCTTCTCTTCTATTGTGATTGATTATTCCGCTGCGTTAGGTTAGTTTTCTTAACAAAGTCTTTTAGAGCAATCATTTTGCAATAAAAACAGTAAATCCAAGGAAGAAATTCTGGCGCGAACCTAATCCATTAATGAGCGCATCCACATGTGGTAAGGACCATAGAACATGCATACCCACCAAACGTACCAAACTGCAAAACTAGTTAGCAAATCTAGATCCAGAAAATTACTCAGAACAAACGATTTTCTTATTTGAAGAACTTGGTATAAATTAGTAAAAAGAGCAGCAAAATAGAATTCATTCTCAGATTCAACAATTATTTTTTCAAACATTCTATTTTAATAGTAGGACCATACATTTCACAATATCGACTAATTACCATATGTGCATGATATGAGTGATATAAAAGTTGGAGTAACGTTAATCCCACTAATAACAAGCCATGGACAATATAACAGAAGAGAGAGAAACCATTCAACCTAATTGCATGCTAACCCCTACCATCATCAATGCAACTACTTTAGGTGTGGGCCAAACAGACTGATATCTACAACCTGTACAACTCTAAAGTGCATTAAGTTGGAGAATCTCGCTCACAAAATCTTTCAATTAATTCCATAAAACCCCATATTCTAAAGAACCACATACATAAACAAATGAACAAATTGCACTGACACCCCTAAATGGAGGCCGTAAAGCACTGACACCCTACTTTATATTTTAAAAGCACAGAGACCCTAAAATTAGATTTTCATTAGATATATTTGTCCAATTTGTCACTGAAAACCTTTCGACAATTGTTTATTATAGAGATCCTTTTGAAAATAAATAATGATTTAACTATTTTCATAAATTTGAAAAAGATATCTAACGAAAATTCAATTTTGGGGTCTCTGTGTATTTTAAACATAAAGTGGGGTGTCAGTGTTTTAAGGCCTTTATTTTGGGGTGCCAGTGTAATTTGCTCTAAATAAAAAGAACAAAGAAAGGGAGGGTGTACACACTGTACAAGACTCCTGCCACTGTGGGGTCTAGGAAGGGTCATACAGTACATAACCTTACCCCTGCCACGTAGAGGTTGTTTCTAAGAAACTTGAACCAATGAGCTCTTCATTGTACAAGATAAAGGAAAACAAGAAAAATACAGAAAAAACATTTGAACATCCACATCGGTAGGATCACCAAAATCAAAGGATTGGAAGGATGCATAATCTATGAAACAGAAAGGTTATCAAATGCCATACCTACAATATAACTGATAATGCTTCCAGTACAAAGACTCCAGATGCAATAAATAATGGGGAGAACATTCCTGTGCATGTTGCCATTGCTGCCATGTGTCGAGTCCAACCAAAACCAAAACCATATCCCAACAACTACCTGCCAAGTACATCCATTAGAATATAATACAACTGTGGAGGACATTTTTCATCAGAATCTTAAAACTGAATGAAACTGGAGAGGAGAATAGACAAGCAAATAAGATAACATAAATATTACTTCCAAAAAAACTTTCAGTCATGCAGGTAACATATCAAAACCTTATCTCTTTTAGTCTGAGCTCCAACATGCATAAGAAGAACAACACTACCATATCCACTTTTAAACAAATGTAGTCACATTACCTTGAATAGATGGATCAGATGAACCTGTTTTGGAAGTTCTCAAAACGCTCTTGTTTTGGGACATGCAGAACCCTATTTTAAACAAATGTTGTCCCATATTCCCTCTTCAACTTTGCTTGGTCTAGAGTTGGTGCAGATCACTAACGGATGAAATCACAACCTCACATTTAAAGTAGTGAATATTTACTCCTACCTAGAACACGCTTTCAAATAACAATAATAAGGAAAATGCAACCCTTAGATCAAAAGATTAATTTCTTTAACATAACATCAAGACAAAGAAGAAAAACCCACAAGAAGAAGAAAAAAAAGAAAAGAACGCAAGATTCTTCACATGAATATTATATCATCCAAGAAAATCCACAAGAATAATAATTCTTTTAAAAATAAAAACCATTTGAAAAGTAATTCATCCAACAATTGTTAATATGGAAGAAAGAGCATGTGACAATGCCAACACTAAAAATCCTGATCGAGAGACTTATTCCTTGCAATTAAAATGCACCAATTAGTAAAATAAAGAAACTAAAAATTAATTTATGTATATTATATATGCACGAAAAGTAACGATGAATAATGTCTTACCAAAAAAGAACTATGATTACTTCAGTGCAACCTACACTCCTATTTAACTTGATTAGTTATTGGTCAATTACAACATAAATAGAAGTTAATTTCCAAATCAGTTGTACTTGCTAAGTTCTTAGCTAAATTAAACGTTGGTAAAATGAAACATAATGGTTTATCATTACCTAATACAAGATTCCTGTCCAATGACAATTTTGCTAATAACTCCACTTTTTCCTACAATGCATCATACTTTTGAACATCTAATTTCCTTTTTTCTTCTCTTTGTCTCTTTCTTGCAATGCATCATACTTTTGAGATCTAATTTCCTTTCTTCTTCTCTTTGTCACTTTTCCTCTTCTCTTTCTTGTTCTCGTCATTCATTTTCCTCTTCTCTTTCTTGTTCTCTTCGTTCCTTTTCCTCTTCTCTTTCTTGTTCAACTTGTTGGAATCTTTGAGTCAACTCTGCAAGTTTATCATCCAACTCTTTGTTTTGTTGAATTTTTGTTAGCCCAAAATCCTTTGGACTTACTCTCGCTCCTCGCAAACATACCCGACCATGCGTATCTAGTCCTAAATGAGTTGTGAAGATACTTTCAAGGACTGGAACATCATTTCGATTCTCTTCAGGCAAATTGGCCAACTCTTCATTTATTGCTCGTTGATCATTAAATATTTTTCAACCAAGTTAGCCCACCAAAGACTACAATATAATATCATTCATCCAGACATTAATCTTATAAATAAATACATACCATCATTTCAGCTAAAGTAGGATCAACAAGAGTTTCATCATTCCTTGTATGTGTTTCAGAAAACATCTCTATCCTTGTAGGGTCCACACCTTCGGATGCTCATTTTTCTATAGAAATCCAACCCCCCTCCAAAAATAAAAATGAAAAAATTAATTAATAGTTTGCATACAAGTTGACAATAATTTAAATAGAGTGACATTTCAGAAACATGCCTTCATGCAAAAATGTTGTGCATAGCTTCTTCGACCGCAAGTATGAGTCATATTTTGAAGCTTTCTAATGTCGGTATTAACACGACACATTTTCTGTATATTAATAAAAAAATTAAAAGAATAGTATTATGTAACCTTGACTTTTACTTATAAAATTTATTTTTACAAGTAAATGACATCTTACCATGTTCTTTTCACTTTTCCATACGTCTATTAGTTCTTTCCACTGATTTAATGAAATCATCGTTGGACAGTTATTAATTACCTCATCAATACTACCAACATCGTCAAAAAATTCTTTTCTTAAATCCCTTTTAAAGGCCTTCCATTGCAGCCCTTTTTGACATATACCCATTTCTTATCCAAAACATCCACTTGATATCTCTTCTACAAGAAAAAAGAATCATTTATCAAAAAATACAAATCTAAGTTGTAAATACTAATGCAAGTAAGATTGCTAGTCATTTTACCTGAATTTTATTCCATAATGCTTCCTTGTAGTGAATGGGTATCTTCCTCCAATAGTGATAGTTATAGGGGAGGTTCAAACCATTTCTTCCAATGTCCCCAAGTAAGTAATGAACTCTGCTATGTAATCATCATCTCCCTGTCCATATACATTAACCATCACATGCCTTTGATATGCCTTTAATATGCCTTTAATATGCTTATTACTTCTTTTGGATTCATCCTATGTGTCTTCAAAGACACGTTTGGACCCCTCTTATGGTATTTCCCTACAATTGAGTTCCAATATATGAGAAAATAAAAATCAAAGGCACATAATCCAAATAAATAAAAAGTAATAAGCATATCAAAAGCATCCTCACTCAGAGTTGCAGTGCTTGAAGAATGAACATAATCCACTGGATCCATTAAAAGTCACAAGGTGAATCACTAACAAAGAAAAACCTGTAGAAGTATATCATTATATTATCATTAGATATTCAATTATTAATAATAGATAACTATAAAAGACATTAGAATAGCAAGCAACTAGAATAAGATGGTGAGTGAGTTAGTGAGTTGTATCAACAAAGGCAAATCTAATTATGATATCTTGCATACAAAACAAAGGCATCATAAAACTTGAATTATAAGAATACCTTGGAAAATGAAATATTAAGGATAGTAAACCCCTTACAATTGAAAAACAAAACACAAACCAACCAACAAAAATGCATCTGATCATATTCTAATTCAAAATTTGGTTTATATTGAGCAACTCCACAGGGGTATCAACTATTGTTCCATCTACATCTGTCCTTGTCCAGTTAAGACTAGGATCACCAACAACCATTTGTCCTATATTTTGGCTATTTAAAAGGGAGAGTTGTTGATATGTTTGACTTGTATTTTTTGGTGGCATCACCTTCCATATCATAATTATCATGTATTGATGAGTTTAGAGCAACAAACCAATCATGTCTAAAAGGGTCCGGTGCATAAAACACTTGCTTTGCTTGTGTAGGGAAGATAGATGGGTCATCTATCTCATTTTGCCATAATGCATCAAATAATTAAAGTTGACAACAGTAAACCTATATCATCTTTCTTCACTCTTCTCTCAATGTCAATCCAATCACAATGAAATAAAACAACTCTGAGATTTTCTGAATATTTTATCTCAATAACTTCCTTCAGTATGCCATTATAAGAAACATTTCTTTCAACAAGCTTTGGGTCTTTACTACCAACAATACTATAAGTAACCGTTGTTACCTAGACACCACAATTCTGAATTCTTTGACTATTTTAACGATCCTTTGTGTGAAATCTTATGCCGTTAATAATGTAAGCACTGTAGCTTTTGTATTCTCAACTTGGACCATTAGCCAACCATCTAATATTGTCAGGTACCTCTTCCCCACGTTGGCATAGATAATCAATCTATCCAATACAAAAATTATTTGTTAATTATATAACTAACTTGCAATTAATCTATTAGAGTTGTCTATCAGAAGAATTGTTACACTTATATGGTTCTAAATCACTTTGGAATGATTTAGCATGTAGTTTCAATTTGTCTTGCTCACGTACTTTATGACCCATCTTTCTTTTAAGTTCTTGAAGATGTTGTCTATAAAATACAATATTAATAGTCATGTTGTTCAATATAGTCATTAACATGAAAAATTATTATAAAGTAATTTATGCACTTACTCTTGATATATCTTAATGCCATCATAATGGATCAATACATATTGATGAACCATAATTAATTCTTTTGGTTCTAACCGAAGCAACTGAAGCTTTCCAAGTAGTTTATTGGAGCATGAAAACATAGAAGACTTGTTTGTTTCCATTTTTCCATCATCATTATTCCTTATTGGACAATTTACCATTGTTTCCATACCTCCCAAATACATGGAACAAAAGATAAGGCATTCATCTGTAATATATCCTTATGCAATGGAACCTTCTGGCTGAGCTGCATTTTTCGCATGGTCTTTAAGTCTTTTGTTAAATCTATTTAAATCAAAACACATAGATAATTTATTCCACCTTCCCTTAGATAAGCTTAAAATATTAAATAAAAATAATATTATGTGTAATATTATCTAACATTTCAAAATGATACATCTATCGGTAATGTACTGGTCCAACTAACAATGCTTCCCATGATAAATGAATGAGAAGATGTATCATTACATCAAAGAAGGATGGAGGAAAATCCTCTCAAGTTGGCAGAGTGTTTCTACAATACTTGATTCAAGTTTCTTAAAGTCTTTTGCTTTACCAACTTTAGAACACAAACATCTAAAGAAACTACATATTGCAATCAATGCCACCCTAACATGCTTTGGCAATATATTTTATAATGCCAAAGGAAGTAGTTGTTGCATAAGAACATGACAATCATGACTTTTTGTACCAGAAATGTTCCTCTCTTTAACATTCACGCAATGTGAGATATTGTTAGCATAACCATCTGGTACCTTTAATTCCTTTAAGGTAGTGCAAAACATGCCTTTATCTTCCTTTGACAACGTGTAGCATCCAGGAAGTATTAATATTTTATTAGTCCTCCCCCCAATCATTTGTGGATGGAGAGCTAGCCAAATTCCCATTTCTTTCAAATCTAGATGAAGCTTTGATGTGATCCTTAGTTTTATTTTTTATGCTCAATAATGTATATATGATGTTGTCACATACATTATTTTCTATATGCATTACATCTAGATTGTGATGGACTAGATCTTTCCAGTATGGCAATTGAAAGAAGATACTTTTTTTTTCCAACTTAATGGCAATGGCTTATGTTGAACTAGAGCTCTTTTTCTCTTTTGCCATCATTCTCCTCGGGATTCTTACCAAATGGAGGGAAATCAACACCCTCCAATTGGTTTAGTACCAGAACTCCTGAAGGAGGTTGGGGTGCATCCCTAAACTTTGTTGATCCATTAAAACATTTCTTATTTTTTCGAAATTTATAATTTGAGGGAAGAAACCGTCAATGGGATAAATAACAATACTTCCCACTATGTTTTAACCAAGTTGACTCCTTAAGCTCATTGCAACAAGGTCAAGCAAATGCACCTTTTGTGCTCTGTTGTGAATAAAATATCCCCTTCTAGTTTATATCGGTTGTTGGGAAATGCCATGTCAACATTTGCCACATCAGCCTCCAATCAGTTTTGATGATGACAAACACTCTACTAATGATTCAATGTAGATGTGTTTTGTCCAGCTCACCACTACAGTGAATCTCGATGCAAAATGGCCGGATCAAAGAATTACCGGAAAGTCAAACTCAAGACCAACTCAAACCATCTTAGACAAAGAACCAAAGTCAAGATGAGTATCATGACCGTTGATCAAGATCAAGCCGAAGATCAAGACTTAGGCTGAATTAGGGCTTAGGACACTCTTGCATACACATATATGTAAATGCATCCATTATATGTAATTCATGCTACTAGAGTGACCTAGGACATGTTAGTGAGGTGTACAATGCTTAGGGTTGACTAAAAAGTCCAAAAACCCAAGCCATGTCCTAGCCTCAACTCTGTTCAGCAAAAACAGAGCTCAGATGGTCGACCGTCTAGTTTTGGCATTTTTGTGTTTTCAACCACAGAAGGCTAGACGGAATTCTGTCTAGGCTAGTCAAGCCAGACGGACGACCGTCTGGCCCTGACTTAAGTATAATGGCTACTTTTAACGGCTAGTTTTTTGAGACGGCTGACCGTTTGGGCAGACGGACAACCGTCTGGATTAAAATTTCAATGAAATTTTATATCCGTTGAGAATCTTGGGCAAGCATTTGTGGGACTTCTTAATAAGCCCAACCACCCCCTTTTGAGGGGTTTAACCTTTCCAAAAAAGCTACTACTCCTTCTCAAGTGAAAAAGTCATTACACAAGTGATCTTGCATTGATTACTAGCTCACCAACTCCATTCAACTTTGAAGATCATTCCAAAGTTATCAAGCAAACTTATTGAAGTCAAGCTTGGAGTTATTGAGGGCTATAGGGACTTCTCATTGATGCATTATCTTTATTGAAGCTTCATTCATTGCATCACATTCACACAAGGAGTAAAGTGTCACACTCCTTGCTAGGTCATATCTATTACATCTTATACTTGTATTGATTATTGGATTCTAGTCTAGATTGATTAGGATTTGCATTGGGTGCTCTTGCCCGTTAACAAAGATTGCAAATGGTGCTCTTGCCCTATTTGATTAACAAAGATTGTAAAGGGTTCTTTCGCCTCGAAACAAAGAGTGTAAGGGTTTGACTCTTTACCCATTGTATTGAAAGATATTCATTAGTGGAATACTCTCTTAAGGCCAAGAGAGGAGTGGACGTAGACTTAAAGTCGAACCACTATAAATTCTTGTGTTGTAATTGCTTGATTGTATCAAATTTTATTTAAATCTTCAATTTACTTTGAAATTGCAATTAAACCGAGAATTTGGGATCAATCCACTAGATACAACCTAATCACCCCCTCTAGGTTGTATTAACAATTGTTATTAGAACGGGAGCTCTAATTGAGATTGAAATCAATCTCTAGAAGAGTAAACGATCATGGGATCATCATCCAACCAATTCTCTTCAAGACCCAAAGGACTTAATACCTTTAGGCCTCCATACTTTGATGGAGAATGGTTTGCCTATTGAAAAACTAGATTTGAAGACTTTGTATGTGCTATTGATATTGATGTTTGGGATATAATAACATGTGGACCAAATGAGATTATCAAATTTGACAAAGATGGTAACAAAATTCCCAAACCAAGGACCGAATGGGATGGAACCGACAAGGTAAAATCCCAAGCAAATCACAAGGCCAAAATGTTTCTACGATGTGCCTTGAGTGAAAAAGTATATAATAGATGTGACACTTGTAAGAATGCCAAGGAAATATATGATAAATTGGTGGTTACCTATGAAGGAACTAACCAAATAAAAAAGATGAATTTGGATATCTATATGCTTCAATATGAAAATTTCAAAATGTTAGATGATGAGAATATAACCTCTTTATTTATTAGATTCACTAACATTGTAAACAAGTTGCATAGTCTTGGCAACGATTTTGCAAATGAAGATGTGACAAGAAGAATCCTACGAGCTCTTCCACCTTCATGGAGACCCAAGAAAACTGCAATACAAGAAGTGGGAAATCTAGAGAACATCACACTTGATGAGTTAATGGGATTTCTTCTTGCACATGAGGCTGAACTTGAAGAAGATAAGAGATATGAAGAAATTCATTCAAAAGAGCCAAAGAAAAAAAATCAATTGCTCTTAAAAGCTCCATCAAGAAGGATGATGAAAGTGACTCCGATAGTGACATTGCACTCATCACAAGAAAGTTCAAGAAGTTTCTTAAGGGAAGAAAAGGAATATTTCCACTTAAAGGACAAGGGTCAAAAGAATATAAAGGTAAAAATTTCTCAAAAGGGAGAACTCCTCCTTCTAACATCCAAGATGTCATTTGCTTTGAGTGTAGGAAACTGAGGGCACTTCAAAACTGAATGTCCTAACAAAGGAAAAAAGAAAGCTTATAAAGCCAAAGTGACCTATACTACAAGTGATGACGAGGAAGAGAAGGAGAAATCCAATGAATTAAAAATAAACTTAGCTTTGATGGCCAAATTGGATGAAGACCAAGACCATGAAGTAAATTCTATATATGATAGTCTTGACTCCATACATGATGAAAATGAGATAGATGATATTGATGAGGAAGACTTAGTTAGTGGCTTTCAAACTTTATATGATTTAAGCAAGAAACTTGAAAAGAAAAACAAGGTTTTGAAAGGGGAAGTGTCCTCTGTTAATGAAACCGTAAATGACTTACGGGAATATATTAAGAAAATAGAGAAGAAAAATATTGACCTAAACAATGCCCTTGTGAAATTCACAAATGGGAAAAAGAACCTACATAATCTTCTAGGAACCCCCCAAAAGAGTTCACAAGATAAATGACTTGGATTCAATGGTGAAACCCCCCCCCCAAAAAAGAAAAGGGAGAAAAAAAAAAAAAAAAAAAAAAAAAAAACAAAAAAAAACACAAAAAAAAAAAAAAAAGAAAAAAAAAAAAGAAGAAAAAAAAAAAAAACACAAAAAAAAAAAGAAAGGGAGGGAGGGGAAATTATATTACCCAAAAAAAAAGGGAAAAAGAAAAAAAAAAAAAAGACCCAAAAAAAAAAAAAAGAAAAAAAAAACAAAAAAACAAAAAACAAGGTTATTCAAGAAGAAATGGTGGAAATCAAAACCACTATGACCATAGGTGGCAAAAATCCCAAAATTACCAAAATGTCCAAAGCCAACAACATCATCAATTTTGGCCAAACCAAAATCAAATGATGTTTGGTTATAATTGGCCATATCCCTATTTTGCACCCTATGAGCATATCTCTCAACCTCCATTTAGGCCACATATGCCAAGTCATCAAAGACCTAGAAAAAGTGAAAACTTCTTTAAAAACACAAACAAGATGAATGGGCAAAGAAGTCAAAACTTCAATGGACCAAGGAGACAAAAACCTCAAGTCCAAGAGCCATTTGACATTTGTGATCCAAGATTTCAAAGACCAAAGGGATATCAACCTAGTTGGTTCAACATGGAACCAATAAGAACTAACCAATTTGGACCCATGTAGACGTGGGGACCAATGCACATCTCTTCCTTCTTATGTAGGTTTGCTTGATGAACACCCAAAGAAGTGAATGGTACATTGATAGTGGTTGTTCCAAGCATATGACGTCAAATCCAAAGCTCTTCACAAAGCTTAGATCATATGATGGAGGATGCGTCACCTATGGAGATAATAGTAAAGGAAAGATAGTTGGCATTGATCAAGTTAATATTGGAGGTACCTCTATCTCAAATGTATATCTAGTTGATAAATTATCATATAATTTTCTTAGTGTAAGTCAATTATGTAGCATAGGCTATAAGTTACATTTGATGTTTCTTATTGCTATGTGAAAGATGTGAATGAAAAGTTAATCATTAAATGTATTAGGAGAGACAACATTTATACTTGTGTGTTCAATGAATCGTCTCTTAATATGACTTGTCTCATGTCTCATGAAGAAACTCTAATTTGGCATAGAAAACTAGGTCACATAAATATGAAGCAAATTGAAACCATTGCATCAAAGAATCTAGTTAGAAATCTTCTAAAAATAAAGTTTGATAAAAACTATTTTTGTGATGAATGCCAAAAGGGAAAACAAACTAGAGTGTCTCATAAGTCTAAGAACATAGTTTCTACTAGTAGACCATTAGAACCTTTGCATATGGACTTATTTGGACCTATTTCCATAGCTAGTCTTGGTGGCAAATACTATACCTTTGTCATTGTTGATGATTACTCAAGGTATACATGGACATTATTTCTAAAGCATAAAGATAATGCCTTTGAGGAATTCATTATTCTTGTTAGAAAAATTCAAAGTCATAAAAGATACCTCATAACCACCATCCAAAGTGACCATGGAAAGGAATTTGACAACAACAACTACTTTGGAGAATTTTGTGATAAAGAAGGCATAACTCATAACTTCTCCACTCCTAGAACTCCCCAATCAAATGGAGTAATAGAGAGAAAGAATAGATCATTCCAAGAAATGGCTAGAACCATGCTTAGTGAATTCTCAATGCCTAAGTATCTTTGGGCGGAAGCCACAAGCACTGCTTGTTATGTCTTAAACCATGTTTTAATTAGAAAATTCCTAAACAAGACACCATATGAATTCTATCACAACAAAGTTCCTAGGGTTGATCACTTCCAAATATTTGGATATAAGTGCACTATATTGAACACTAGAGATCCTAAAGGAAAATTTGAAGAAAAAGTTGATGAGGGGATTTTCTTGGGATATTCTCAAAATAGTAGAGCATATAGAGTGCTAAATAGAAGAACCCTTGTTGTGGAAGAATCAATGAATGTCACATGTGATGTATCTCTACCTAAGGACAAATATAAACCTCTAATTGATGAGGAAGATGATGGGGGAAAAAAAAAAAAAATAAAAAAAAAAAAAGAAAACCACCCCACCACCCCCCCCCACACCAACCCCCCCCAACCCCCCCCCCCCCCCCCCCCCCCCCCACCCAACCCCCCCCCGACCGCCCCCCCCCCCCCCCCACCACCACACCTCTTAAGCCCCGACAAATAACAAAAAAACAAAAACAAAAAAAATTATTATATTTTTCTTTTTTTTTTTACTTTAAATACAAAACAACAAAACCACCCCCCACCCCACCCACATTTTTAATCAAGCCCCCCCACAAAAAAAAAAAAAAAAAAAAAAAAAAAAAAATTTTAGGGAAACCCCCCCACCCCCCCCCCCCCACCCCCCCAACCAAAAAAAAAATATATAAAAAAAAAAAAAAAAAAAAAAAACAAAATTTTAAAAAAAAAACAACAAGAGGGCCCCCCAAAAAAAAAAAAAAAAAGGGGAATTTATTTTTATGAGCCCCATACCCCCGTAGCCCGATTAGAATCCATAAGAATGTTATTGGCATTTGCATGCCATAAGAACTTCAAGTTGTATCAAATGGATGTGAAAAGTGCATTTTTGAATGGATTCATTATGGAGGAAGTTTATGTTCACAACCTCCGGGCTTTGAAGACTCTACCTACCCCAACCATGTCTTTAAACTTCAAAATGCCCTTTATGGACTTAAACAAGCTCCCCGAGCTTGGTATGAAAGATTAAGCAAATTCTTAGCTCAAAAGGGATTTTTGATGGGAAAGGTAGATACCACACTATTTGTCAAGTACAAGAAAAATGATATTATTATTGTACAAATATATGTGGATGATATTATATTTGGTGCTACAAATGAATCCCTATGTCATGAGTTTAGTACTTGAATGAGAAATGAGTTCGAAATGAGTATGATGGGTGAATTAAATTTCTTTCTTGGTTTGCAAATTAAACAAAATGAAAATGGTATATTTATTAGTCAAACCAAGTACATTAAAGAACTTATAAAGAAATTTGATGTAACTTCTCAAAAGGCTAGTGGAACTCCCATGAGCACATCTTTGAAATTATCAAAAGATGAGGATGGAAAGCTTTTTGATGCCACTAAGTATAGAGGCATGATTGGAAGTCTTCTATACTTAATGGCTAGTAGACCGGATATAATGTTTAGTGTTTGTGCTTGTGCAAGATATCAAGCTAATCCTAAACAATCTCATGCTTGTACTGTTAAGAGAATATTCAAATATTTGAAAGGGATATCAAACTTAGGATTGTGGTACCCTAAAGATCAAGCATTTGACTTATTGAGTTTCTCGGATGCCGACTTTTCCGGTTGTCATGTTGACCGGAAGAGCACAAGTGGCACTTGTCACTTGCTTGGACCATGCCTAGTGTCATGGTTCAGCAAGAAACAAAACTGTGTTGCTCTTTCAACAACCGAGGCGGAATACATTGCAGCTGATAAGTGTTGTGCTCAAGTCATTTGGATGAAACAAACCTTACTAGATTACAAGGTTCAACTTGAGAAATGTCCCATTAAGTGTGACAGCACTAGTGCCATCAATCTTAGCAAGAACCATGTGCTTCACTCAAGAGCCAAGCACATTGACATTAGACATCATTTCCTTAGGAATTGTATTCAAAAGAATGAAGTTGTACTTGAATTCATTGATACAAACCATCAATTGGTGGACATTTTCACCAAACCCCTAAGTGAAGACTGTTTTGTTGAACTAAGAAGAGAATTGGGACTGATTGACCTCTTAGAATAGATTGACCTCTTAGAATAGTCAAAATCATTAAAAACCTATTCCAAATCCCACTCTCAAAATGCAGGGTAGTTTAGCAAATCAGACGGTCGACCGTCTGACTACAGAGCCCAGACGGAATTCCGTCTGCGAGAAGGAAATTTCGTTTGGCCTATTGTGTTCAAAAACACAGTATACTGAAACCAGACGGTCGTCCGTCTGGCTCACTTCAAAACACACGCATGTGTTTTTTGATTTACAAAACCTCTCTCACTCTCTCTCCTTCCTTTCTATAACCCCCCACGATTTCAAAACTCCCCAAATCCCTAATTTCTCTCAACTTCCTTTTCCAAATCCATCTCTCTCTCTTTAAAATCCCTAATCTCCTCTCTTGGGTGTGTGAGAATCCAAGTGCAGCCTTGTTGAGTTTTGGTTTTGGCACTCCATCTCTCCTCTCTGCGTGTGTGAAGGATCCATTGTAGGAGCTCTCAAGCCCTCTCTCTCTCTCTCTCCTGCGTGCATACTCTTTGGTAAGTCCTCAAGGCTATCATATTCTCTTTGATGAATCAAACCATGCTCATCTTAAGTTTCAACATGCAGTATTTATCTGGGTTACTATATGTCTCAATCAGAACTTTTGCTTCTTGGTTTGAACCTTACAAAACTATGCATTTTTCTCAACATGTATGTTGTGTATTGGATCATGATTTTAAAGCAAGTTCTTCAATTTTTAAAATAAAACTCTAGGTTTGAATTGCTGTAAGATAGCAAATTTTTTGTTAGACTTGAATCTTACAAATCAATAGATTTCACTCCACTTTGATTCTGCCAAGAATCGTGCATAACATGTACTGTCTTTGTCAAAGCAACTAGCTGTCAAAAAACATGGTTTATTTTTAACTACCAAAAACCTTTCAAATATGATTTTTTCCTGTTTTCAAAAAATCTGATTTGTTTTTGAATACTCAAAATTCCTTGTTAAAACCATGTTCTTTTGAACATTTGTTGGTTAAAACAAGTCACTGGATGAGTAACAGTAATCGTTAATCTTCCCAATGTTGAAGATCACATGCCTAGGGCAAATGTATTTTTTTCTTTCCATCCTTGCTGGCTACGTTCCTCTATTTTTTACTTCAAATTGGTGAAGTATTGATGCATATTTTCAAAAATCTGGTTTAGCCTTTTGTCTAATTTCAGTTTTTTGAAATCCTTTCAATTGTGCTTCGCATCTGGTGTTTACCATGACTTCAGCCAAACCAATTGACTCTTAAAACTCAGTCCTGAGCACATGAGTCCATCGTGCATCTCTTATAGAAATTTTCAAGATTTCTGTGAAGTGTGTTTGCTTATACCAGTTGGTATCTCTTTGATTGACAGCTCATCATGTCTCGCCGCAAGAATCCGTCAGTTCAAGGTGGAGCCTCCGCATCTAGAGACCCCCCTCCTCCTCACCCTTCCCAAAACCAACCTTCAGAAGGTAACCCTAGACTAGACAAATGGTTTAGGGATGCAATAACCAAAAGAAACTTTCATAAGTTTGAGGCTCGAAGCATTGAGCAAGGCACCAATGTTGACCTTGATGACTTCTCTCCATTTCCCATTAAGGAGATGTTCAAAGCTATGGGCTGGGAACCCATGCTTTGTGCCACTGAGGTCACCTATCCCCGACTTGTCAGTCATTTCTATGCTAATCTTAGGTATGAGGGACAAGGTGAAAATCTGACGGTCACTTCCTATGTCAAAGGGGTAGACATTACTCTCTCCATCCCCTCATTCTACACCCTGTTTCAAATCTCCACTGAGGGGGAGCTCCGTTTCTAGACTTATAGGGATACCCCACCTGAGGATGTTCATATAGATGATGTGTATCAAAGTCTCCTCCCACCTGGAACACCTCTTAGCTACTACAGGGACATTAGAGAGACAATGTTTACTGAACAAGCAAAAGCCATCAGCAAAATCACACAACGGAACCTAGTTCCTAAAAAGGGGCATCGGTCTAACATTACATCCTTTCAGACCTATGTCACCTACTGCATTCTTCATCATCAACCCCTCTGTCTTCCATATGTCATCCTCTCATATATGATTCAGTCTGCTGTGACCGGGAACAAGTGTCATCCCTATGGCAGTCTCCTCACCAAAGTCTTCAAGCACTTTAACATCAGTCTGGAAAAAGAGGAAACTAGGAAACCACCTCCTAAGCTGGACAACAAAGGGATTGTTCCATCCCGCAAGCGAACAGCAGCTCAAGCTTGCCAAAAGAGTGCATCTTAGCCCATGGATGTAGAAGGCACATCAATTGGGCCACAACAGCCATCTTCCTTCTCCTCTTCTATTGCCTCGTGATTTTAGGCCCTTGATTCTCGCCTCACCAACATGCAACAACACTTCGATGCCCTCTTTGACTCAATGGGACATCACATGGATACTGTTGACAGCATGATAGCTCATCAAACCATCATGATGCACCACATGATGACTCATCTCAAAATACCTCCTTTGTCGGCTCCAGAAGTTGCCGAAGCTCAAGGCGATAAAGAAGAAGATGAAGATGAGGAAGGAGATGACGAAGATGTTGAGGCCAGCGGCAGTGGCAGTGAGGATGGAAGTGGAGATGAAGAAAGTGGAAGTGGAGATGATGAAGAGGGCAACAAAGATGATGACTAGCTTTAGTTGCTCGTTTTATGTTTGGCTATGATATTTTTTTTGTTCTTTTCAGTTGAACAGCTCTTTTGTGGCTATGATATTCTGCTGTTGCATTTCTTTTTTGTTAACACTTGTCTTTACATTTGAATTTTGACTCTAATTGATGTAAATGACATATGATGAATTACAAGTTTATGCTTCTATCTTATCTACTATTCTCTTGTTCTTGATAAAAGGGGAAGCTCATATTTAGGGGGAGCTTTATATGTAGGGGGAGCATGCCATGCTTTTCCTCCTTTTTGTTTATGACAAAGGGGGAGAAAATAATAAGAGTCAGTTAGACTGTAGATCTCAATAGCATGAATGTTGGAACCATATATGATGTTTTATATGATGCTTAATAGGGGTAATAAGCATACTTCATGGCTATATGATCATCCAAGTGCGTAAATGATAATGTTTATAGTTTTCTATCATTTCATCACTTGCATGTTTGTCATCATCAAAAAGGGGGAGATTGTTGGGAAATGCCATGTCAGCATTTGCCACATCGGACTCCAATCAGTTTTGATGATGACAAACACTCTACTAATGATTCAATGTAGATGTGTTTTGTCCAGCTCACCACTATAGTGAATCTCGATGCAAAATGGCCGGATCAAAGAATTACCAGAAAGTCAACCTCAAGACCAACTCAAACCATCTTAGACAAAGAACCAAAGTCAAGATGAGTATCAAGATCGTTGATCAAGATCAAGCCGAAGATCAAGTCGAAGATCAAGACTTAGGCTGAATTAGGGCTTAGGACACTCTCGCATACACATATATGTAAATGCATCCATTATATGTAATTCATGCTACTAGAGTGACCTAGGACATGTTAGTGAGGTGTACAATGCTTAGGGTTGACTAAAAAGTCCAAAAACCCAAGCCATGTCCCGGCCCCAACTTTGTTCAGCAAAATAGAGCTCAGATGGTAGACCGTCTAGTTTTGGCATTTCTGTGTTTTCAACCACAGAAGGCCAGACAGAATTTCCGTTTGGTAGACGGAATTCTATTTGGGCTAGTCAAGCCAGACGGACGACCGTCTGGGCAGACGGCTGATCGTCTGGCCCTGACTTGAGTATAACGGCTACTTTTAACGGCTATTTTTTTGAGACGGCTGACCGTTTGGGCAGACAGACGACCGTCTGGAGTAAAATTTCAATGAAATTTTATATCCGTTGAGAATCTTGGGCAAGCATTTGTGGGACTTCTTTATAAGCCCAACCACCCCCTTTTGAGGGGTTTAGCCTTGCCAACAAAGCTACTACTCCTTCTCAAGTGAAAAAGTCATTACACAAGTGATCTTGCATTGATTACTAGCTCACCAACTCCATTCAACTTTGAAGATCATTCCAAAGTTATCAAGCAAACTTATTGAAGTCGAGCTTGGAGTTATTGAGGGCTATAGGGACTTCTCATTGATGCATTGTCTTTATTGAAGCTTCATTCATTGCATCACATTCACATAAGGAGTAAAGTGTCACACTCCTTGTTAGGTAATATCTATCACATCTTATACTTGTATTGATTATTGAATTTTAGTCTAGATTGATTAGGATTTGCATTGGGTGCTCTTTCCTGTTCTTTTGCCCGTTAATAAAGATTGCAAAGGGTGCTCTTGCCCTATTTGATTAACAAAGATTGTAAAGGGTTCTCTTGCCCGGGAACAAAGAGTGTAAGGGTTTAACTCTCTACCCATTGTATTGAAAGCGATTCATTTGTGGAATACTCTCTTAAGGCCAATAGAGGAGTGGACGTAGACTTAAAGTCGAACCACTATAAATTCTTGTGTTGTAATTGCTTGATTGTATCAAATTTCATTTAAATCTTCAATTTACTTTGAAATTGCAATTAAACCGAGAATTTGGGATAATCCACTAGATACAACCTAATCACCCCCCCTCTAGGTTGTATTAACACCGGTCTAACAAAGTTCAACCGGATTCAGCTGATGAGATGAATGAATTTAAGGGTCTGCCCGAAGGTTAAACAAGGGCTTAATCGTAGCCATCCGATTTATACTTTCCATCCGACGGACATCAGTGATAAAGGACAATAAAAAGCCTATAATAGAGCCAAGATGCTCAAGAGTCATTCGAATACTCAATCTCTTCTCGCTTATTTTCCATTAAAGCTCTCAGAGAGCTCTGAAAAGCCTACTTACTAGATCGTCGGAGATGCGACGCCAATCCAGCTGATCGGCTCCGTTTCTAACGATCCTCTTTAGATTGTTTGTAGGCAGGAAAGATTCAACTAGTTCGATTCAAGCTTGGTGCGATCGGGGGCAAAATGTGCACCAACATTTGGCGTCATCTGTGGGAACCTGAGCAATAAGCTATGGCTCAACTATCGGAAGAGCATAATGATCCACCGATCATTCTTCTGCGATCTTTTCATTTGGAGATCTTTTGCTTCTGCGATCAAGTTTTTTCTTCTAAGATCTGTTCCGTTTTCTGGATTCTTGAACGGTAACTGTGAAGTTTTGTTGAAATCTACAATTTCTTGCTGTGATTCTCTATAGAAAAAGAAGAGAAGAGACATCATTCCTCATTGGAAGCAGTTTCCCGAAGTCTCTAAGTCTTCATTAGATCTTTGAATTTTTTGTTTTCTAATAAAAATCTTTTATTTTTGTTAGGTCTTGAAGAAGCATCCATATGCTTTAAGCACTTTTCTCGACGAAGTTTCGTGTACTCCAAGCTAGATCTGATTTTTCAGTCGAACAAGAAGCCTTCTTCTTTATCTTAGTTATTGCTTCAATCTATCTCGAGATCTCTAGATCTTTGATTGGCACCTTTGTGCTTCTCCTGCCGGCAGTAAATCCTTGTTATTCTAATTTAATTCTTGTGGAAAGAAACGATAAAATCACAAGAATTGAATTCAAGTGAGAATGAGAATTGAATCAACTCTTGTGATTTTATCGTTTCTTTCCACTAGAGTCAATTCTAAGTGACTGGAAAATGAGAATTCAAGTGAGACAAGCAAGAGGAAATTGTGAGCCTGAGTCCCTGACCCTTGTGACCAAGTTAGACAAAAATGGGACAAGTGTTGGCAATGACTCAAGCTCTACCTTCTCTATCAACTGGTAAAAGACAAATTCTGAAAACCAACGGGGGTTGGTCCAAGTGGTAAGCAGCTTGGTCCGCTTAAGCAAGGTTCCGGTATCGAAACCTTGTGGATGCAAAAAATCTCTGCGGGGAGATTCACCCACCATAGCTAGGTGTGTGACCTGGGTCGAACACCGGATTAGTCAAGGCAAAGCCTTGGAAACCGGGGTTGGCAACAAAAAAAAAAAAAAAAAAAAGACAAATTCTGAATATAGAGATCGTGAGATGAGATTCTCCTCCACTTGGAAGAGAAGACTCATGGATCGATATGAACAAGAAAATACTTATCTAATGATATGTTATTCTCTCGGTCTTTGATCCATTCAATTTGTTGATTTGGTTCTTCAGACCTTTAGCTTGTCGTCAATCTTTGTTGTTTTTCCATGTGCTGATCTCCATTCTTCCAGATCTAAGTATCTCCGTCTTCTCAGATCTTTGGATATCAGTCGATGTTCTCTCAGATCTAAGTATCTTTGTTTCCTAAGATCTTTATCACTCTTTTCTGAGAAGCATGAAGTTAAACCTGTTGTAAAGCCACCACATAAAAGCTTTCTTGTTGCAGCGATTACACCACATCAGCTTCGGACAGTGGTTTCTCTTGAAATGATTCTTCAAGCAAATGGCCAATTTGAATGGTTTAAACAATTTGTGCATTCTGTTATGATTAAATCCATTAAAAGGACAAGAGAATCGAGCTTTCCTTTTTTCTGGATTCATGGAATCAACCTTTATGTTTGAAGGTGACAACTTCAGTACTGTTAAAGATCTGATTGTGGTCTGTGAGGAAGAGTTATGGAGAATCATAGAGGGAAACTACCAGCAAACTAGAGTACTTGTACATGACTGGTTCCCAAGGTTCATGTTTTTGCCTATACCAATTTTTTGGTGAGGCACTGAAATCAAGTTCCTGTAGATGGGGTTTCCGATACCCCATAAATCTTGAGGTAATTGTGATACCTAGATCTGAAATACAACTCCGGTAGCAGTTTTCATGCATGACTTCAACTTTGCAGGTCCTCTGGAACTTCAAGTCTTAGTTTTAGATTTCACTGATGCAAGGATACTCTAGGCTATTTCTTAGTATAGGTTACAAGTGTATGGTGCTTAACATTAATATTAGGGATGAATTAATGGTAGTTGCATTTCAGAAAAAAGTAATTTACTTTTATGTTTGATTGTGATCACGTCTTTGTACTGTTCTTTGGTGTTGTTCCTGAAAGTAAATATCTCTTTGCTTCTTTCTGATATCTAACAATTGTTGTTTGGTTGCTTCCTTTATCCCTTTTGGGCAGTGGAAATACATTGGTATATTTATAAAAGCCATAAGTATTGGGCTTGGCATTCATTTTAAGTTGCTTAGCCATGATAATCCAATTTATATGTTCTCTAATAGTTTTTTCTTTTCAGTAAGGGACTGATTCTGAGAGACCAATTGTGTCCTATGCACTTAATATCCACAAGCATATTTGAATCAAAATTCAACCCAAAACCATATCTCATTTAGGACCCATGGTCTAATATCTGTCCATTCTTAAACAAAGCCCTGTTTTGCTAGTGAGCAATTAAAGATGTCAACAAGAAACTTTTTTCATCTATTGTAGTTCTTCAGAACCGCACCTCATTCATTTTCCAAGCTTGAGAAAGTCCCTGACATTTCATCAAATGCATTAGACCTCCATCGAGTTTCATCAGATGCTTCAAATGAGGTGGACCAACCATCGCCATCACACCTACTTGAAATTAAGTGGGGAAATAATCACATCCAAGAAATGAACCACAATGCCCTTATGGCTCTTATCAAGTTTTTGCAAAATAATAGGTATAGCATAATTGAAAGGGCCACTGCTGAAGGAACAGAGGAAGCTGTCTCTGATGCCGTTCAAGAAAGGTTGGCATCTAGAGGAGAATGTGATTGGAAGTAAAAGACTTGCTTCTGTTGTTGAAGTAATTTTCGATTACTTTCACGTTATAGGTTCTATTTATGCACAGCAGAGAAAGGGTTTTAACTCTATTGGAGACTACAGTGGTTACAAGGTAGATGAGATGAAGTAGAACTGATCAAGATAGGTTTGAGTCAGGTGAAACTCAATAGTTGAGATAAGGTGAAACTCAAGAAGACTGGGTAAGGTTGGATTTAGAGACCCAGTGCTTCACGTTTCATTGAGTTGGTTAATACCCTCTCTCAAATAGATGGGACTATCTGTCACATTGAGTTTGGCCCGTAACTTCTTGAACCGTGGTGCAGTTAAGCCTTTGGTGAATAAGTCTGCAATTTGATCATGAGTGGAGACGTATTGCACCTGCAAATCCTTGCGAGTCACACGGTCCCGAATAAAATGATAATCCACTTCAATGTGCTTTGTCCGTGCATGAAAAACAGGATTGGCCGCAAGACTGGTAGCACCTATATTATCACACCAAATGAGTGGTACATCGCAGATGAAGATGCATAAATCCTTAAGAAGTTGGCGAATCCAGGATAATTCGGCAGCAGTGGCAGCAAGGGCACAATACTCAGACTCTGTACTTGAGCGTGAAATGACAGGTTGTTTCTTTGCTGCCCAAGATATTAGGTTTGGCCCTAAGTAAATACAGTATCCAGTGACAGATCGTCTGTCATCAACATCGCCCTCCCAATCGGCATCAGAATAAGCAGTAATGGAGAAGGACGACCCCTTGGTGAAGATAGCGTAGTATCCGTTTAACAGCTTCCCAATGAGGAATGTGTGGAGGGTGCATATGTTGGCATACTTGATTAACCAAGTAAGTAATATCTGGCCTTGTGAGACTCAAATATTGTAAAGCACCAACTGTGCTTCTATAAAGAGTAACATCATCATAGGGATCACCATCATGGGTAGATAACTTGGAACCAACAGTCGTAGGAGAAACTATTGGTTTTGCTTCAGTCATTTTTGTTAATATATCTAAAATATATTTTGACTGAGAGAGATGAAGACTGGTAGAGGTACGTGTTGCATGAACTCCCAAAAAATAATGGATGTTGCCAAGATTCTTCATAGCAAATTCAATCCCTAAGTTGTGGAGGAGAGATGCTATAGATGCAGATGAGTTACCTGTGAGTATTATATCATCAACATAGAGGAGAAGGTACATCCGAATATTGGCTTGATTGTAGACAAACGAGGATGAGTCTGCTATAGATGCATAAAATCATAGCCCCAAGAGAAATGTGGTGAACCATTGGAACCAAGCACATGGTGCTTGTTTGAGACCATAAATCGCCTTGTGTAAGCGACATACATGATTGGGGTATTGTGAATCAATGAATCCTTGTGGTTGGGTCATAGATACCTCTTCATCTAAAACACCGTGGAGAAAAGCATTTGTAACATCTAGTTGATTAATTTGCCAATTGTTGCTCACTGCAATTGATAAGATAGTGCGAACAGTGGTTGGTTTGACAATAGGGCTGAAGGTATCATCATAATCAACACCAGCTTGTTGATGAAAACCCTTTGCCACTAGGCGTGCCTTGAATCGATCAATGGTGCCATCAAATTTTTGTTTGACACGGATATACCCATTTGCACCCTACCACATTATATGTTGGCTTTCGTGGGACAAGAGACCACGTCCCATTACGAAGAAGAGCAGCAAATTCTGTGGACATTGCAAGACGTCAATCTGGGGATTTATTTGCCTCTGAAAAGCAACTTGGTGCTGCGGATATAGATGCATTCAAGGCCATTATAAGAGGATACTTTGAAGCACATAGCACCTTGGCTTTCCTTATTCCATCCTTTGACCGAGTAATCATGGAGTGGGTGTTGGTGGTGGTTGTGGTTGGTTCAGAAGCAATGGTGGATGAGGGAATGGTGTTAGAAGATGGAATGTGGGTAAAACTAGGTGCATTTGTAGAGTTGGGAGGTACTGCATGATGGGTTGTATTTGTGGGTGGGGTAGGAGGTAGGGAGGTTGGTATAGTTGGTGGTGAAGAATTAACAGCAGAGGGACCTACAAAGGGTGAGTGGGGTTGGGGCAAAGGGATGGGAATTGAAGTGGTGCCAAGATGAACCCGATTAAGCCCAAGTTCTCTAGTAGCCAATGTTAGGGGTTGTTGCTTGGAGCGAAATGGGAATGTTTGCTCATCAAATACAACATGTCATGAAGTATAAGTTTTTCCATTTGTGGGGTTATAGCACCGATAACCATGATGATTTAAGCTGTACCCAATAAAAATGCATTGTGCACTTCGATAGTCCAATTTATCACTGTGATATGGCCACAAATATGGATATGAAGCACATCCAAACACCCGCTGAAATTTGTAGTCAGGACATCTTGCAAAAAGAATTTCATAAGGAGTACACATTTTTGTAGTGTGAGATAGGAGCCGATTGAATTGGTAAACAGCAGTTTGAAAAGCATCAACCCATAATTCTTTAGGAGCGCCTGCATAAGAGAGTAAAGCCAATCCAGTTTCAACTACATGCCGATGTTTGCCCTCAACCCGACCCCCCTGTTGTGGAGTATGAGGACAAGAAAGTCGATGTAAAATTCCATGAGACTTAAGGTAATGACGCAGGGTGATATTTACAAACTCAATTCCACAATCAGTTTGAATATTCTTTATGCGTGCATTAAATTGCGTTTCAGCCATTTTCGCGAAAGTCAAGAAAATTGAAGAAACTTCATTCTTTGAAAATAAAGGGGAATAACTGGAGCAAGATTCCAAACATCCATAAATATTAAATCAAAAGGTTTTTGATTAACAAAATTTGAACTAGAAAATGGTAATTGCTTGCTCTTGCCACATTGACAAGAAGAACAAATTTTAGTAAGTGAAGCCGAAGTGCAAGGAAGTCGATGATGGCGGAGAACATGATGAAGTATTGGTGGTGCAGGATGGCCTAGACGATGATGCCAAATGTTGGAGGAAACTCGTTCACCAAAGCAGACAACGGGCTTGGAGATAGACTGTGGTTGCTTTGAGTGAGAACTAGGTAAGTGAACATTATAGAGACCATTATGCGTTGGCCCTTGAAGTAGAACCTTCCCTGTGCACAAATCCTTTACAAGAAAACAAGAAGGATAGAATTCAAAAAAACAGTTGTTATCCTTACTAAATTGAGACACAGATAAAAGATTTTTGGAAATGGTTGGAACATGCAAAATATTATGCAGCTTTAAAGAATTAGGTAACTGATGGGAACCAGTGTGTAAAATTTTCAAACCTGTGCCATCACCAACCATTACTGTATCGGAACCAGAGTAGTCAGAATGGAGACTTAAATTGGATAAGTCATTGGTGATATGATGAGTAGCGCCAGAATCCGGGTACCATGTCGAAACTTCAGCATTGGAGGCAGCAAGTTGCTTAGAGGGTTGACGACCTTGATATGCAAGGTTCAACCGATTGTAACAATCAATGGCAATATGTCCTAAAGTGTTGCATATTTGGCATACAATTCGACCACTAGGTTGATTAGGTGGTCTACTTCCTTGGGAGTGTGTGTGCCCCCTGCCACGGTTACGACAACGATTGAATGAAGGTGCAGCTCGCATCTCATTGGGGTGACTATTTAAATGATAAGAGTGCTGACCTTGAGGATGTTGCGAGACAGATTTGTTAGTAAGAAGAGCTATAGTTGAGGGCTTAGAGATTGGATGAAACTGGGCCTGATGTAACTCATGGTTGATGAGAAGATTGAGAAGTTCATCTGAGGATATAGGATCTGTTCGAGTCATGAAGGCAATAACGAAGGATTCAAAACCAGCACCAAGTCCGCCAAGAACATATAAAACAAGGTCGCTGTTAGGAACAACATGGGAGGCAACAACAAGAGAGTCTGTGATGCTCTTCATACGGCTGAAACAATCTGCTACAAAAAGAGATCCTTTCTTGAGTGTTTGTAACTAATAGCACAATTGCATGATTCAAGCGCGTGACTAAGATGAAAACAATTGCTCAAGGGGATTCCAAACAGCAGTAGATGTCTGAAGGCCAACAACCTTTGCCAGCATAGGTTCCGTCAATGTTGCATTGATCCAGCTGAGAAGAAGCTGATCACCAAGAGCCCATTCATCATAAGCTGGGTTTCTTGTTTGGACAGCAGGATCAGAAGAAAGAGGAATCGTCTCTGCTGGGCAGTCAATCGAGCCGTCGAGATATCCATACATCTTTGTGGCACGAAGTATAGGTAAAAATTGGGAACGCCATAAGAGATAGTTTTGGCGATCAAGTTTGATGGAAACCAAATTGGTGATGTTGGATAGAGGATTTAAGGAGACTGAAGAGCTGTAGTAGATTGGCAGCCATGGAGAACAGCGGAAGTGGAAGAAGTCGACATGGAGAAGAAACAGAGAAAAAAAATTAGCCCAGGTGGCTCGAATACCATAAAAGACTTGCTTCTGTTGTTGAAGTAATTTTCGATTACTTTCACGTTACAGGTTCTATACAGCAGAGAAAGAGTTTTAACTCTATTGGAGACTATAGTGGTTACAAGGTAGATGAGATGAAGTAGAACTGATTAAGAGAGGTTTGAGTCAGGTGAAACTCAAGAAGACTGGGTAAGGTTGGATTTAGAGACCCAGTGCTTCATGTTTCATTGAGTTGGTTAATAGGAAGATTAACTTTGAAACAAAATTTGAGCTTGTTTCTTGGATCATTACTATGTTGTTGTAGATGCATCAAAATGATTCAAATGTCTGCTGCTAAGATCAAAAGCTGATGCCCATTAAACACACAAGCCAATTTGTGGTCCACAACTCTTGAGAGTAGAGGCATCAAGAAGCAATTGTTGTCTCAGAAGAACAAAAGAGGGAATGAAGAAGTTTTAGCTTGAACTATGACGTCAGCAAGGAAGCTGCAGACTATGAGCATGCAAGGAATGAAATAACTGTTAATGAGAAGAAGAAGCAGCAGTAGCAACAGCTTGGGGGTTAGAGAGGAAGGCCATCGTTTGGATGGTTGAGAAAAGAGAATGTATGACTTCACCAAAGCTTTCAGAATTTAATCTAATTCTGATAAAAGCAATCAAAGGAGGTTGCCAGCTAGTATCTTGGTCTGAGGTAATCCTTAAAGAAATTGTAAGAATGTGGGGAGGCTCTATATTTTTATGCTTGTTGGTCACAATGTGTACTTCAGCTGGATCTAAAATGCTTCAAAGCAAAAAGATTCTAGTAGTTTCTGAAATGTTGAGAACAAAGAAGTAGTAAATGTAAAGGCTACATCAAATAACAACCCAGATGATGAGAGCTTGAAAAATAGCAACAACAACAATCGATGCTACACCCTAAATATTCCTACTTTCAAAATGGAGAGCAGGGAATTCCTCTCCTCTAGGAATGTGAAGAAAATGCAAACTCTACGGGAATCTTACTTTCCGATAGCTCTTGTACTCAAACATCTACTCCTCAAAGAAGCATTTCAAAGATTCTTGAAGAATTCGAGTACAGAAAGAGATCATGGAGCAAGAAATCTACTGCAATAAAAAGATAAGTATATTAGAGTTTCCTAGTAATCATCTCTTTTTTCTAACAATATCTGATTTACAAATTCTTGGTCATCATTTCTTTTTCTAACAATATTTGAAATCTTCGATTTATAAAGATTCTTTCTACATTTGATAATTGACCAGGAGTGTTCGCCACATACAACCCACAAAGATGGATTTGGAATATCAAGAGGAATATCTAAAAAATTCCAGATGAGTGTAGCTCTTTACTTGCAGATGGTTACTCACTTCAGCTTCACCAAGGGCGTGGTTTTCTACTACCATGGTTATGGCATAGTATACAGTGGATTGAAAAATCTTTTAAAAAAAAGTCAAAAAATTCTTGGACAAGGGAATTCATCAAGTTCGAGCTACATAAATTAAAAATTTCTTGAGGAGTTGCAATTATTGCAAATTTCATATTCTCATTTTATTATTTGATCTTGCACTTTGTTACAAACTTCATATGATCATTTTATTATTTGATCTTGCATTTTTGTTACAAACTTCATATGATCATTTTATTATTTGATCTTGCACTTTATTGCAAACTTCATATTATCATTTGATCTTTCACTCTGCTCAATTTTAACAGGCTGAACATTAAAGCATTGATCATTGTGCAACTTTCTTTAAAGCATTGAAGAACTTGAATGCTTAGAATGAATTCAAATGGACAGAGGGATACCAAATGTTTTCTAAAGAATTAAAGAGATGACTAACCTGAGAATGTATCGCCACCCGTAGATGGAGGAACCGAGTTTGAATCCCGGTAGATGGATTCTCCACGTTGATGGTTTTAGCAGCAGGTGGAAGATGAACTGGGGAAGGCAAAGGTGAGACATTATATCCAGAGGGCTGGACTGACTCAGCTGCCCCCCCTGTATTCCTTTCACTCCCAAGATTCTCTTCCTCTACACACCTTTTGTCTCATCAGCCATTCTCTAAAGGTTTCTCTCAGCCACATAAAAGGTTTTTCTCAGCTATGAAGGCTTCTGTTCAGCCATTTTCTATATAGCTAAGTACCACCAAAGATTTGCATATAAGCTATTTAAGGCGACCATGGAATGTAATCCATCTCAGAAATATTATCAGTAGCAAGAGCAGAGGTTCCTATTATTCTTGAAGATTTATTTCTATCAACTATTATCACTTAAAGATTCTTCTTCAAATATGCAAAAGAGCCTTCCGAGGCCTGGTCATGCTTTTCGAAGCTGATCACGGATCATTCCTTCTGAGGGTGGTCCCGACTTTCTGTAAGTCAGGCTCTTGTAAGCCAGTCTTTCGTGGCCTGATCATGCTTTCCGAAGTTGATCACGGATCATTCCTTCTGAGGGTGGTCCCGACTTTCCGTAAGTCAAGCTCTTAGTAAGCCAGCTTTCCGAGGCTTGATCATGCTTTCCAAAGCTGATCAAGGATCATTCCTTCCGAGAGTGGTCCCGACTTTCCGTAAGTCAGGCTCTTGTAAGCCAGCCTTTCGAGGCCTGATCATGCTTTCCGAAGCTGATCAAGGATTTCTTACAAGTCAAGCGGCGTAAAGGTTTCTGATAAGCTATTAAGGCTCTCGTCAGCCGTTTTCTCAAAAGACTTCTGATTAGCTATTAAGGCTCTCGTCAGCCATTTTCTCTGAAGGCATTTGATCAGCTATTAAGGCTCTCGTTAGCCATTTTCCCTGAAGGCATCTGATCAGCTATTAAGGCTTTTGTTAGTTGTTTTCTCAAAAGGCCTCATCAGCCACTCTTTCCTAAGAATACTTCATCAGCAACTTTTGCATAAAATTCCTAAATCAGCTGCTTAGCAAAGAAAAGGTTATGCAATTATACAATTTCTTCAAGGTCATATATCAATAACAAGCACATGAACAGAAGATGATTGGATCAAAAGTTGTATCTTAGGGGAAAAAGAAGCAGCTGATTGGAAAAAAAAAAAAAAAATACAATAGCTGATCAAAGATATAGCAGCTGATCAAAAATACAACAAATGGTTAGAGGTATAGTATGTGGTCAGATGTGCAGCAGGTCAGAGATTGCTGCCCCCTCTATATTCCTTTCATCCTCAAGATTCTCTTCCTTTGCCCATTTTTTCCTTTCTAAAAAGATTTGGGGGCTGGACATTTTCCAAATGCAAGAGAAGATTAAGATTGGATGAAAAAGCAATTTTCTACACATGTCAAGTGTCAAAGGGCCCAAATTCAGCCGCATAGTTGGTGAAAAATTCAAAGATGAACTTAAACCTAACTTCAAAAGACAGATGCAGAATGAATGGTTTTGATAGAATCCAGTATCTATTGATTGATCTCTCCAACTAAGTTGAATTGAACGATACTGCTGAGCTCCAAGGTTGACAGATGAGCTTAGAATTCTGATGAGCTCTACAAAGCTATAGATTGATCTCAAAATTTCTGATGAACTCTCTCAACTGAAGGATGAACTCAGCGTCCAAATAATCCCTCATAACTAGAGATGAGCTCAAGTACTAAAGAATTCTCACAGCCAATACAAGATATGGAATAATTCAAAGTCATCTATCAGAAAGATTCAAACCTCCTGACCAGAGTCTCATACAAGTTCAACCTAATCAATAGGCTTGGGGGCTCATGTTGTGAATAAAATATCCCCTTCTAGTTTATACCGGTCTAACTAGGTTCAACCGGATTCAGCTAATGAGATGAATGAATTTAAGGGTCCGACCGAAGGTTAAACAAAGGTTTAATCATAGCCATCCGATTTATACTTTCCATCCAACGGACGTCAGTGATAAAGGACAATGTAAAAAGCCTATAAATAGAGCCAAGATGCTCATGAGAGGTAGGTCATTCGAATATTCACACTCTTCTCGCTTATTTTCCATTAAAGCTCTCAGAGAGCTCAGAAACCCTACTTCTGATCAATTACTGACTAGGTCGTCGGAGACATGACATCGATCTAGTTGATCGGCTCCGTTTCTAATGGTCCTCTTCAGATTGTTTGCAGCCAAGAAAGATTCAACCAGTTCGATTCAAGCTTGGTGCAATCAGGGGCAAAATTTGCACCAACATGCTCCAAACTGATAGATTAGCATATGCTGAAAAATCTTTTATAGTCCACAAAAGAAGTGGACTGTAAATGGATTAATTAACTGTCCTTCTCTTCGTTATCTATTGTTTTGATCGTGGTTATTCCTATAAAAACCTCTGTTCAAAGAAGATATGATATGGGAAATATTATCTATCATCAATTCCGATCAAATCATGCCAATAGAATAGATCCTATATCTATTTTAATGGCATATACTTCTAGAGGAGGGCTATTAAGGTTTATATCCGAATTTTTTATTAGATTTCTTTGCTTTCGAAGTTGGGGATGTTATTATAATGATTTAGGGACATGATCTAAACCTAGGATCATCCCAAAGTCTATCTAGAATGGGAGGTCAGAGGTTGGATTTTTGGACTTTGAAAGCTGTCTTTGTGACGAGGCAGTTGCTATAGACTATTGGTTGGAGAGGCTACTTAGGCTAAAAGGATGATTGGAAAAAGAAAAAAAAAAAAGAAAAAGTATGATGATCCAAGTGAATGTCTCAATGAAACCCTATTTAAGCGTGTTAGTTTGCCTGGTTATCCATGTGATATTTCTTGCAAAATGTTTTAAAAACATCAATTGTGTTGTTTGTTAATCACAGGGTTGTCATATACATATGTTTATTGGATTATGAGTTAACAATTTAGAGTATAATTTTATTTAGTGTGTGATTTAGGCATGAGTTAGTCATTATATGAATCACCTTTGTTAGCTTATGCATCAAAGCTCTCCACTATTCACTTTTTGTCTTAATGCATGATAAATCTTTGTTGTCATGTACTATTTGTCCTCTTTGTATGTCGCCGATTTTTAGCGATATGTTTTACCCTACATGCACCATCCAAAATTTTCTTTCCTCCTTTACCCTTATCCTCTTCCACAATTTCAACGTACCCAACTTGCCCCTTGAATTTATGAATCCTGTGGGGGTAATTTTGGATAATGCTTTTATAAAAGATAACTACAAATTGAGTGCCATAAACATGGCTGACATAATATATTTTTATATTTATAGCCTATTTATAAATAATCAATTATGAAAATTCATTTTATAAACAATAATAACTGATAAAAATGTTCATAGCATGCTTTGCTAGAGATATATTTTTGGTATAAGTGTAATATCTAAAATCCTTCCAATTGTTTCACTAAGTATTTAAGAAATCCATGGTGTTTATTAACCAACATTTCAAGTTGCAAAATCAAAATAATCATTGCAACTTGAGACATGATAATCAATGAGAGATTTGATTATTAATATAGCATGAAAATGAAACCAAGACTACTAACCAAAAAAAATAATCCACATAATTTTCGATTGAAAGAGCTGATCAAACATGTAACAAATGACTCTTGTTGCGTATGATTTAAAAAATATATAAAGCAATTGTTGAGAGGGATATAATTCGATTTACGAGATGGGAAGGAAAAGTAACGATCAATAAAAACACCAAATGAGAAGATATAGAAGTTTGAAAGAGGGTATGTTGGAGAACTAAATGTTGGGTTTGAGTGTCTTGTATTCTGTGGGTCCATGTAATTATGGTTTTAGATTGTATTTGTAATTAAAACAGGGTTTGAGTCAATTACTAGTACTGTGGTAAAATTATAATTATCTTGGGATTAAGGTTTTAAGTTTCCCTATATAAGTCTCTGTGGGATAACCTATAGGTATCAATCCCACTAGTGATCCTAAGGATAAGGATTTGGGGCAAACAAATGGTAATGCTCTGGGGTGTGATGTTTTTTCTGAAATAGTAGAACTTCTTTTCTCTCGGGTAGATGTAGGTAGGGTTTTGTTGAACTACGTTAAATTTCCCTTGTGTGATTTGCTTGTGTTCTTCTTTATTTGTGGTTGAGCATCCATTATCCCTAACAAATGGTATCAGAGCGAGATTCAGTGGATAGTCGTTGGAGATGTGCGAAATTTAGAAAGGAGATGATAGGTGCCAGAAAAATAGAGAAGGCTTTGACGGATTGATCGAAGGTACGGTACGATTCTAAATTTTGAAGTTTTTTTATCTCTTTTTCTTTTCACCGATCCAATCTGATCAAAACATATGGAAAAAGAGAAAAAAAAAAAAAACTTTATGATTCAATCCATCGAAATATTCTCTGTTCTCCTGGCACCTATTCCCTCCTTTATGGATCTCTACACACCTTCGGCGATGATCCACCGAACGTCGCTTTGATACCACTTATAAAAAAAACTTACCGATTCTAGATCTATAATCATACCGTACATTCAATCAATCCGTCGAAGTCTTCTCTATTTTCCTGACACCTATCCCCTCATTTATAGATCTTTACACACCTCCGACAACAATTCACTGAACTTTGCTCTGATACCACATGTTAGGGATAATTGATACACAACTACGAACGAAAGGAACACAAGCAAAGCACACAAAAGAGATTTAACATGGTTCGATAAAACCCTGCCTACGTCCACCGAAGAGAAAAAAGAGTCTCACTATTTCAGAAAAACCTCAAACAATTTTCACACCCACAAAATATTACCCTTTGATTCCGTTGTTCAATCCATATCCTCATGATGGGTTCCCCAATCCCCTATAGGGATTGATGCCTATAGTTTATCCCACTAAGACTATTTATAGGAAAACTAAAAAACCCTAATCCCAATTTAATTACAATTTTACCCCAGTACTAGTAATTGACATAAACCCTGTTTTAATTATAAATATAACCAAAACCATAATTACATGGACCCATAGAATACAAGACACCCAAACCCAACACTAAATGCCTACTAATTAAAGCCATTTCAGGAACATTTTAAGATGAGACAATTGGCTGGTTAATAGAATTTCACTACTACTATAAATCAATGTTTTGGGATTGTCATACAATATTCCATGAATTAATTTTTATAATTTGCACATTTAGAACAGAGTCACCTCTCAGAAGTTTGAGTCCAAACTTTCCATTATGCTTATTTTGCCCAATAGTCTTCAAGTTCAGTTCTCCGCAAATTCTTGTTTTAAAAATCCCCACCGGGATTTCAAGGAGTCCGTCCACTAACTCTTCCATCTATTGTGACTCTGATTTTCACTAAAGCTTCATCAGTCCACTGTTGGTGGCATCCAATGGTAAGCATAGTCTCTACAGTTGGGATATCATAAGTCAGTTCAACTGCAATAGATATTTTGGGCTTAATGTCATATGGTATCTAACAATGAGATTTAGGCCATAATTTCTACAAGATAAAATGAAAAAAAGTTAGTCAAGAGAAGTGGAACTAAAATAAAAAATTATAACTAAATTATACTTACAAAAAGAAAGTAGCAGCTTAGATGTCATCAATAATAGACACTCCAATCTCATACTCCTGTGGTTTCTCCGGGAAGAAACTAAGTTTGTAAGACCGAAATATTTTCAACTGCTCTGGATTTATTTGATCAAATTCTTCCATCCATGATCTCCAGCCACTTAGTAAGACATTGCTAACCACAACAATATGTCTGGTTTCTAACGCCTTTGTAAGGTTAAGCGCAGGATTTGGAGTAATGTTCCATGTGGCTATGATCTCGCTCTAATACCACTTATATAAAAAAAAAAAACTTGACGATTCTAGATCTAGAATTATACCGTACATTCGATCAATCTGTCGAATCCTTCTTCCTTCTCCTAACATCTATCCTCTCCTTTCTGGATCTTTGCACACCTCCGACGACGATCCACCGAACCTTGCTCTGATACCATTTGTTAAGGATAATTGATGCACAACTACGAACGGAGAATAACACAAGCAAAGCACACAAGAGGGATTTAACATGGTTAGGCAAAACCCTACCTACGTCCACAAAAAAATAAAAAAAAATTTCATTATTTCAGAAAAAACATCACACCACTCTCACACCCATAAAGTATTACCATTTGCTTCCGTTGCCCAATCTATGTCCTTAGGATGGGTTTGTCAATCCCCTACAGGGATTGATGCCTATAAGTTATCCCACTGAGACTATTTATAAGAAAACCTAAAATCCCTAATCCCAATGTAATTACAATTTTACCCCAGTACTAGTAATTGACATAAACCCTGTTTCAATTACAAATATAACCAAAACCATAATTACATGGACCCACATAATACAAAACACCCAAACCCAACACTAAACGCCTACCGATTAAAGCCATTTCAGGAACATTTTAAGATGAGACAATTGGCTGGTTAATAGAATTTCACTACTACTATGAATCAATGTTTTGGGATTGTCACACAATATTCCATGAATTAATTTTTATGATTCGCACACTTAGAACAGAGTCACCTCTCAGAAGTTTGAGTCCAAACTTTCCATTATGCCTATTTTGCCCAATAGTCTTCAAGTTCAGTTCTCCGCAAATTCTTGCTTTAAAAATCCCCACCGAGAATTCAAGGAGTCCGTCCACTAACTCTTCCATCTATTGTGACTCTGATTTTCATAAAGCCTCAACAGTCCACTGTTGGTGGCATCCAATGGTAAACATTGTCACATCCCACCCGTCGGTCTCAGTTACCCGCCCGACAACCCGTGGGTGCGATCCGTCACAAGATCCAAGGTTTTAGTCTATCAACAATATTTAAGACAAATACAGATAATCATGAGCAAGAATATCCAATAACTAAATTTAATGAATTACAGAAGCCCAAAATGCTCCAATAACAAAGGAAATAAAATAAAGAATAATGAATAAGTCAAAAATGAGGGCACGGAATAAAAGTGTTTAAATCAGGTTTCTTTCCGGTTTGTTTCTCTAAGTCAATGAACTTAGATTCCGGTTTAATGAGGTGAGGGGTTCTCCAATTCTTCTCCGGTCTCGGTCCTGACTTGACCACCTTTCGTCTCGACCATCAACCGGTGCGATAAGCGCACTCCATGCACCCAGGAACTCCCGCACATGCTATTCCCATCTCCCACTGGCGGTGCCACATCTTCTTCAAACGGGATGGTTCCTTCATAGGGAACCAGCCCATCTTCGGATACAATTCCTTCTTCTACATAGGCTAAAAACATACAAAGAATAAAGGAATGAGTTCTAAAGAACTCGGTAAGAAACAATCATATATCTCATCCATCATCCAAAAATGCCATGATACAACGATAATATGAATGAATGCAAAACATGAATGATGCTATGATTTCTAACTATGCAAGTCTCTAATAGCTGACATGCTTTAAGATAAACACCAGCCCTCCTCCGGGGGTAAGTCTCATCACTCCGATCCGGCAAGGGGCGGGTTACCTCTGTAGGGATCCAGGGGAAAAAGGGAAAGTCCACACCTGGCTCACAAACCATGGTTAGGGGTTAAGTCCACACTCTCTCACCACGACCATTGGTAATGAGTCGGCGCATGTCGCGGTTTCTAATCCAATGCAAGGTCATAATGGTTACATGTCTACATGAAGTCCAGATACATCCCCTATGGCACCGACCAACTCGGTTCAGGTATCCTTCGCAACCTAGGAGTAAGAATCCTCACGGGCCGGCTACCTCTGTTGGACTCTACTCCATAACCCTATGGTCATCCACATATCATTGGGGTGGATGCTCTCATGATTCCTCCCGACACCCGGTCCGGTCCTTGGACATCCATGAGCCCAACCCTAACATATGCAACCCTACCATTTCATGACCAACAGTGGACCACCAAGTCACATCACCTTGTCATCACGGGTCACTCGGTTTCAATTCCCCTACCGAAAGGGTAGTAGCATGTGGGGTACCTAGCCATGCAATCTAGACTCATCCTAACAATGTCATCAATTAATCATGACAAGTCTTGAAGGCATCGATAGGCATGTGTCCCATTCCACGACCTCCGATAACATCAGCCAAGATATCCCAAAAGGAATACCCCAACTATCATAATCATATACCAACTATCACCATCTCATAACAATCACAAACCATAAAGTAAATATGAAATCAAAGTAACAGAGTAGTATAACAGATTATATATGAAACTACAGAGTTTATATTGGTGCATTAAGAATAACAATTACTAAATCAACATGCTTTGAAGTATACATAAATAGATAAGATAGACTGTCCTTACTTGCATATCTTGAAACGTCCGTAAAATGGAATCCAGTAATTATTAGTAGACTTTTCTTTTAAACGGGAATCACCTAAACACGGGTTATTAGAATATATAAGTCACATAAACCAAATTGAATCAAACCGGAAATCTATTTGGTCAGTCTTACCAACTCCTTGTGCCGGTCGCTTAGGTTAAGCGACCGCCACTAGTGACCCCCCCATAACAGTGAGCTTCAATCCGAAACTCAGGCTTCTGATTACTCGATTTCAATCCGGTTTTCGAGTAATCTCATCCTAAGTCTCGAATTAAACACTCCCTAAGCCAAAAGGGTAAGAGAAAACAATCCACTACCATCGGTGGATTACCCCTAACCCTCTCCTTGATTGGATTTACCATCTCACGAAGGGGGTTCCGTTTATGGTTTTTCCATCTCATGTAGATAAAAAAAGGGTAAAGAATAACCTAGGGGTAATCACAGTGACGAGGGAAAAAGGGTAAAACCAAACTAACGGAGATAAGAGAGTAGAGAACGAAGGGTTAGTTCAATACCTCACACCAGAAAGCCAGAGAAGAAGAGAACTGATCTTCCAAACCACTGTCAGTACTCCAGAGACTCTTTCGGATCTTCCCCCGCAGCCGTCTTAACTCCCAAATAAGAAATAACGAATAAAGTAATCGTTAATGAGACGGAGGTTGCCTTTTATAGAAGTCCAGGGGGCAAAATAGGGCAAAATCCCCGAAACAGACCAGGCGGTCGCTTGGGCGGTCGCTAGGTTAAGCGACCGCCACTAGTAACCGCCCCCATGAAATTTGCCATACAAGGGTGCTTTTACTAGGGGGTTGATACCCAAGGTCAACCTAGCCCTAAATAAGAGATGGGGGAGATCTTACCTTCATTCCGGACATCTCTGAACGACACTTGACTTCCCGAGTTCCCACGCCAGCCAAGGCGGGCCTTCGGACATAGGATCCAGATCCATGGGTCCTGGGTATGGATCATGGGCTTCAATCCGGATACTCCACAAGTTCACCCGACTAGACCTTCGGGTTCTCGGACCTGGAATACGGATTTCGGGTTAGAAATACGGGGGGTATTACAAACATAGTCTCTACAGTTGGGATGTCATAAGTCAGTTCAACTGCAATAGATAATTTTGGGCTTAATGTCATATGGTATCTAACAATGAGATTTAGGCCATAATTTCTACAAGATAAAATGAAAAAAAAGTTAGTTAAGAGAAGTGGAACTAAAGTAAAAAATTATAACTAACTTATACCTACAGAAAGAAAGTAGCAGCTTAGATGTCATCAATAATAGACATTCCAATCTCATACTCCTGTGGTTTCTCCGGGAAGAAACTAAGTTTGTAAGTCCGAAATATTTTCAACTGCTCTGGATTTATTTGATCTAATTCTTCAATCCAAGATCTCCAGCCACTGAGTAAGACATTGCCAACCACAACAATATGTCTGGTTTCTAACGCCTTTGTAAGGTTAAGCGACGGATTTGGAGTAATGTTCCATGTGGCTATGATCTCGCTCTGATACCACTTATAAAAAAAAAAAAAAAAACTTGACGATTCTAGATCTAGAATCATACCGTACCTTCGATCAATCCGTCGAAGCCTTCTTCCTTCTCCTAGCACGTATCATCTCCTTTCTAAATCTTTGCACACCTCCGACGACGATCCACCGAACCTTGCTCTGATACCATTTGTTAAGGATAATTGATGCACAACTACGAACGGAGAAGAACACAAGCAAAGCATACAAGAGGGATTTAACATGGTTAGGCAAAACCCTACCTACGTCCACAAAAAAATAAAAAAAAATTTCATTATCTCAGAAAAACATCACACCACTCTCACACCCACAAAGTATTACCATTTGCTTCCGTTGCCCAATCTATGTCCTCAGGATGGGTTCGCCAATCCCCTACAGGGATTGATGCCTATAAGTTAGCCCACTGAGACTATTTATAAGAAAATCTAAAATCCCTAATCCCAATGTAATTACAATTTTACCCCAGTACTAGTAATTGACATAAACCTTGTTTCAATTACAAATATAACCAAAACCATAATTACATGGACCCACAGAATACAAAACACCCAAACCCAATACTAAACGCCTACCGATTAAAGCCATTTCAGGAACATTTTAAGATGAGACAATTGGCTAGTTAATAGAATTTCACTACTACTATGAATCAATGTTTTGGGATTGTCACACATTCCATTATGCTTATTTTGCCCAATAGTCTTCAAGTTCAGTTCTCCGCAAATTCTTGCTTTAAAAATCCCCACTGGAAATTCAAAGAGTCCGTCCACTAACTCTTCCATCTATTGTGACTCTGATTTTCATAAAGCCTCATCAGTCCACTATTGGTGGCATCCAATGGTAAGCATAGTCTCTACAGTTGGGATATCATAAGTCAGTTCAACTGCAATAGATAATTTTGGGCTTAATGTCATATGGTATCTAACAATGAGATTTAGGCCATAATTTCTACAAGATAAAATGAAAAAAAGTTAGTCAAGAGAAGTGGAACTAAAATAAAAAATTATAACTAACTTATACTTACAGAAAGAAAGTAGCAGCTTAGATGTCATCAATAATAGACACTCCAATCTCATACTCCTGTGGTTTCTCCGGGAAGATACTAAGTTTGTAAGACCAAAATATTTTCAACTGCTTTGGCTTTATTTGATTTAATTCTTCCATCCAGGATCTCCAGCCACTAAGTAAGACATTGCCAACCACAACAATATGTCTGGTTTCTAACGCCTTTGTAAGGTTAAGCGCAGGATTTGGAGTAATGTTCCATGTGGCTAGGATCTCGCTTTGATACCACTTATAAAAAAAAACTTGACGATTCTAGATCTAGAATCATACCGTACCTTCGATTAATCCGTCGAAGCCTTCTCCGTTCTCCTAGCACCTATATTCTCCTTTCTGGATCTTTGCACACCTCCAGAGACGATTCACCGAACCTTGCTCTGATACCATTTGCTAGGGATAATGGATGCACAACTACGAACAGAGAAGAACACAAGCAAAGCACACAAGAGATTTAACGTGGTTCAGCAAAACTCTGCCTACGTCCACCAAAGAGAAAAGAGTTTCACTATTTCAGAAAATCACACACCACTCTCACACCCACAAAGTTTTACCCTTTGCTTCTGTTGCCCAATCCATATCTTTAGGATGGGTTCCCCAATCCCCTACATGGATTGATGCTTATAGGTTATCCCACTGAGACTATTTATAGGGAAACCTAAAAACCCTAATCCCAATATAATTACAATTTAACCCCAGTACTAGTAATTGACCCAAACCCTATTTCAATAACAAATACAACCAATACCATAATTACATGGACCCACAGAATACAAGACACCCAAACCCAACACTAAACGCCTACCGATTAAAGCCATTTCAAGAACATTTTAAGATGATACAATTGGCTGGTATAATAGAATTTCACTACTACTATGAATCAATGTTTTGGGATTATCACACAACATTCCATGAATTAATTTTCATGATTCTCACATTTAGAACAGAGTCACCTCCTAGAAGTTTGAGTCCAAACTTTCCATTATGCTTATTCTACCCAATTGTCTTCAATGTCAGTTCTCCACAAATTCTTGTTTTGAAAATCCCCACTGGGAAATCAAGGAGTCCACTAACCCTTCCATCTATTGTGCCTCTAATTTTCACTAAAGCCTCATCAGTCCACTACTGTTGGTGGCATCAAACGGTAAACATATTCTCTGCAGTTGGGATGTCATAAGTCAGTTCAGCTGTAATAGCTAATTCTGGGATTAATACCATATGGTATCCTACAATGAGATTTAGGCCTTCATTTCTACAGGATAAAATGAAAAAAGTTAGTCAAGAAAAGTAGAACTAAGGTAAAAAATTATAACTAACTTATACTTAAAGAAAGAAAGTGACAGCTTGGATGTCATCAGTAATAGACACCCCAATCTTATAGTCCTGAGGCTTCTTCTGGAAGAAACTAAGTTTTCAAGGCCAAAATATTTTTAATTGCTCTGACTTTATTTGATCTACTTCTTCCATCCAGGATCTCTAGCCACTGAGTGAGACATTGCCAACTACAACAATATGTCTGGTTGGATCCTAATGCCCCTGTAAGGTTAAGCGCATGATTTGGAGTAATGTTCAATGTGGCTAGGATCTTCATATATTTCATGTTCCATGCAAGTCCCACCTGTTATACAAACAACAAAAATTAGTATAGCGTTTCCCACAGACAATGCCAAATAGCTAAAACTACCCTACCATATACAAGGATGCCATTACTGACCAAAAAAGTGCCCCACTTTCATTTGCTTAGTCCTGTTGGTTGAACCCCTGCAACCATGCATCAACACGGAATTAGTTGTAGAGTTCCATATGGGGATGGAAATGTAATGACCTATCATATGATAATATTTGTGGTGAGGGTAATTCTGAAATTGTGTTAGGGGAGTCCTCCTAAGGTCAACGAGAGAGAGGTTTAAAGCAGAGATCCAGTACTATGTTGTATGAATAATCTCTATAGGGTTTGATTTTTTGAGTTGAACATGTATTAGGTTTGGGCTTTTCAAAAATAATGAAATGTTATTGCAAGTATTGAAAAAAGCCAATCCATTTTGGGATGTTCCATTGGAGTTCTATACTTCAATTTATGCAGACTTCAAGTAAAGAAGATGGTACAGCGAGCGGGAGAGGAGAGAGAACGGAGCTTCAGGGAAAAACGCTTATCACTGTTCTTCTAGGGTTTCAGATAGCGAATGATGGTATGCATGATTTCCTCTCCTCTTTCCGATTCGATCTAATAATTTCGTCTTTCTCCTGTAGTGCCTAAGGGGTTTTCATCTCTCTACCAAGCTGTTCTACTGTTCCTCTTCTTTCTTCTGTGTTATGCATGAAGGCAATGTGTCAATCAATATTACAGCTACTCACTTCCGAAGTCAATCGGTTAAATCCTATTAAAATATTGAAGCATGGCCTCTGCAGAGAATCGATTGCATGTAAAATCATATGATGCTGAGTGACACGATCTACTCTTTGGGTCTACAGTTTTCTGTATTTGCATGTATGAAAGGTGGAATCCATTCAACTACCTCGCTCTTCTTGTAGTCAAACGTTTTCCTTCTATCTCATATCACAGCAAGGTCTTATCAGACAATCGATTGCATGTGATTATCTAAGAATTCGATGACACGAATTCATATCTTACTCTTCCTCTTCACTCTAAAAGGTTTTGTGCATGGCAGCAAGGTGTCTCTGGTTACCTTATCTTCCCTCTGAATTTTGTCAATCAATCAACTTTTCTCATAAGAAGTATGTCTCCTACAGCAGCTTAATTAATTACTCTTATTAATTTGGTGATGATGAAGGCCACTACATCGATTCATGTCAAGAAACTCTATTTCTTATGTCAATCAACTATTTGAGTGGCAAACATGAAGCAGGTAAGGCTTTTCATACCTTCTCAAGAATCAATGTTACATGCAGCAGAGGCTCTTTGTCAAATACTTCTCTATATTGATTGGCGGTTCCTTGGTGACGGATTCCATCACTTATGTCGGTCTTCTGCTGGCTCAAGTGTGAACATCCTTTCTTTGATATTTGCGACTGCAGTTTCTCTTATCTCCCACTCTGATTCACATGGCTTCATTATATTATGGACGAACGTCAATCTGCATGATCTTGCAACGGTCGCAAGCTGGCCTTTCAATGGGTTTTCTCTCAGGTTCTCCTCTATATATATTCGTCAGATACGAACTACTGTATCACACACTGAAAGTGAAACTGAAGTGCGAGAGTTCGATTATTCCTACTGCAGATATCCACTCTGTTGAGTGACGCAAAAAAAGTTATGTATTTTTTTTTTTTTTTGAGAAAGAGGAGACTTTATATTAATAGAAATAAATAGAATACAAATAATAATACATGATTAGGTTCTAAAAGACCCTGTGTCGCTCTTCTACAACATATTGAGAGAGCTAAGCAGGCAAAGAGAGAGGATCCAACAAAATTTCTTGATCCAACAAAAAGTTATGTATTCTTGTTGCCCCTCTTCTTCTATAAATTATAATTTGGGCCGTTGGTTGATGGCTTTGATTCTAGTCTGATTCATCTTGAACCGGCGACAGTACTACTTGGTTAGACCAGGCATATATATTTTGTTTGAGTCGGTGCATTTCATTATGTCTGGGTTCATCAAATTTTAGAGACCGTAGAGAGCTGCGCTTGGGGTTCTCTTGGGTTCCTCTCTTTCTCCTCTCTTTCTCTCTCGGTGATGGGTGTTTCCATCGTGTTCTTGGCTCACATCCCTAATACCCCTCCACTAAATATTTACGAGGGGCAATGGTCTACCTCATAGTATTCAAAGGTCCGATTTCCTAAATGTATTGTGAAGGAATGTGAGGGGCTCTATCTCTACTTTGTCAATAAGATTTCTTTTATGGAAAAAATGATATAATTATTATATAACATAACCACATGCATCCAATGTAAATGTTGAAATTGTGAAAAGCATTCATTAGAATAAATGCTAAGGCATATCTATTCATGAGTATACGTAGTCAAAGACTCTATTGCATCACTTATCTTATCCTCATCTCTCTCTCTCCTTTTGGAAGAGGTAGAGCAATAACTTTTCTACCATAGTTTGCATTTATTGAAAGATGCATTAATATGACTATAGCTTCTTGCACACAAAAGAAAAGGAAGATGGTTAATTTGATGGGCAAAACAATAATTTCGTATCAAAACGACGTCCACTTCAATAGGATTCCCATGTCCAAACATCACGGGAAAACATCTTCTTGTCACAACTCTTTGTTGTGCATACTAGTGCACATATATAACAAATAAGTGGCTAAGAAAGCAAAGAAACTAGAAAGATATGTTAGACTTTTCAAATTTAAAATAAAGTTTTTAATCTCAGCCTTTCATTTGGTATACAAGGTGCATTGTTGTGCATAACAGATGATTTTTTTTTTCCAAACACCAAAACCACAACTGTCCTTTTTTTTTTCTTCTTCTTTCAAGTCTTATCTTGTTGAGCCATATCTCCCTATACACCTCCATCATCACTGCCACTTTAACTTCCATGAGGACCACTCTTCTATCTTTACTGTTGCATTTACCACTATCACCGCTACTTCGTCGACACCAGCTCCTCCACTTTTGCCACCGTGACTACAACGTCCACTTAAATCAATTTTTAAGGTTTTTGATGACCTTTTCTCAAATTTTATAAAAATTCTAGATGTAGAAAAATATTTATGTAACATTTTTCTTACTGTATTTTTTTTTGGACTTAAAGAGTAATAATTATAACCAACGGGGATTGGTTCAAGTGGTAAGCAGCTTGGTTCAAGGTTCCGGTATTGAATCCTTGTGGATGCAAAAAATCTCCGTTGGGAGACTCACCCACCACAGCCAGGTGTGCGACGCGGGTCGAACACCCGTTTATAAACCGAGGTTGGCAAACCAAAAATAATAATAATAATAATAATAATAATAATAATAATAATAATAATAATAATAATAATAATAATAATAATAATAATAATAATAATAATAATAATAATAATAATAATAATAATAATAATAATAATAATTATTATTATTATTATTATTATTATTATTATTATATATTATAATATATTACTTAGAAGCATTTTTTTCACCAAAAAAAAAAAAAAGAAAAAGAATTGACTTAGTTCAATAGAAGCGCATTACTATGTCTTAGGTGTATTTATCACTTAGGCCATATGACATAACATATTGACATCATTTCCTTTATTTTTTAATTTTTTTATGAGACATACATCATTCTATTTCTCAAAACATGAGGCTATAGTTCATTGGAAGTTTGACAAGCAACCTTGAAAAGGAAAAAATCCTCTGCTGTGCACAGCAGTGCCGCACCATAATTCGACACTTAGCGTATTTGAGTGAAAGTGACCCATCTTATGATCTATTTAAAAAAAATAATAAATCGTTTTGGTGATCCGCTTCTATATATGGATGCCAAAATTTTTTTTCCATTTTTCTCCCATTGTGTTCCCGCTCAATGTTCCTTTTTCTCCGTCTCTGTCGCCCCAGTAGTAGTTGCAGGCAGAAGAAGAGGAACGTCTCTCTCGACCCAGTAGCAGTTTCAGGTAGAAGAAAAGAGATGATTTGCTGTGTCTCACCGCTATTCTAATCTACAAATCGTGCTTAAATTCTCTTGCATGGAAATTGGCATCCACGTTCTCAATCCTCTGTCCAGGCCAAAATGTCTCAAGGATTCGCATTTCAGCACTGTCTGCTCCACATCCTCACCACATACATTGTAACAGGAGGCCAACACAAGAACCTCCAAAGATTTATGGTTTGGGAACGAACGTATCCCAGGTCCTGTGATAATTCACAACCAGTCACATTGATCGCCACCAGATTCCGGCAATTTTGTGCAATTGCAATAACGGTTATATCAGAAATGTTGATTAGCCACGAGAAATCCAGACGCTCGAGTGTTCTAACTGCAGCAACTGCGGCAGACGGAGGAAAAGGATCCTCGTGTTGGGACACAATGGGAGAAAAATGGAAAAAAAAATATTGACATCCATATTTAGAAGCGGGTGATCAAAATGGGTTATTATTTTTTTATGCGTTATAAGATGGGTCACTTTCACTTAAAATCATGTCTTCTAATCTGATCCGTTTATTAAAAATACGCCACGTGTCAAATTGTGGTGCTGCATTGCTGTGCACAGCAGGGAGATGTGCACAGTAGAGAATTTTTTTCCCCTTGCGAAAACCCAAGTTTGATTTCATTCTATTTATAAATTGTTTTTTTTAACTTACTTTGATTGTTAGATTAAAATCAATCAAATTTCAAATTTGGTGATTCATTTGAATTGTAAATATATCATTCTTCTGTATTTGGACATCCTTTTCCAAATCTAGAAGGAAGGTTAAATTGTAAAGGTCCATCATTTTCCTTACTATGACGTGTATGGATGGTTATCATTTGATTTGATCAAGTCTCAAAACCAATCTTCTTCTTCTTCTTTCTTTCTTTCTTTTCTTTTTTTTTTTTTTTTTTTTTTTTTTTTTTACCTCCCATCTCGGTTTGGACCTGTTCTTCCATCCTCATCACTCTTTCGGGTCCTCTGCGCGGCCCCCCCCAATGCGATTGGTCGAATCATATCATCATTGTGGCTCCTAGGCGTTTTGTTTAAAATTTTCAATTTTGCCTCAGCCCTAGATTTCACCCTATCCATGTTCCCCAAATTTCACATGCAGTAGTTGAAGGCCTATATATGGCAATTGGTCATGGAGTTTTGTGCATAAGGCCTGCATTTTAGTAGTAACTATTTGTTATGTATTACTGTATGTTCTACCAATTCCCCAAAAACCCATGGCCTATTGATCTAGTGCCACATCTTTTATGTATTTTGAATAGGGGACTAAATGCTACTTATGTTACTGACTCTACCTCACCTACTATGCTAGTATTACTGTCATGTGCAAAAATAGTTAATGAGAAATAGAATGCTTGCTAAGGCAACCTAGAGGGGGTTTAATAGGTTGCAATTAGTGGACTTGTCTAATTTTTCGGTTTAATTGTAAATACAAGATAAATTGTAAATTTCAAAGTTAATAAAATAATGCAATCAATCCCTAAGACAAGTTTTTTTTAAAGTGGCTCGACTTTGCAAGTCTATGTCCACTCCTCTTTTGGCCTCAAGAGAGTATTCCACTAGTGATTCTCTTTCAATACAATGGATGAAGATCAAACCCTTTACAATCTATGTTTAATAGGGCAAGAACACCCTCTACCAATTCTTATCAACCTAGACAAGAATTGAACAACAATACAATTTGAAGAATTGGAAGATATTACCTAAAAAGGGGAGTGACACTTTACCCCTTGTGTGAGTGTGATGCAATGATGAATGAATGTTCAATGAAAGAGATGCACCACTAATGGAGTGCCAATAACCTTCAATCACTCCAAGCTTTACTCCAATAAGCTTGCTTGACAACTTTGGAATGTCCTTCAAAGTTGAGTGAAGTTGGAAGGCAAGTGATCAAGGCTTGTTCACCAATTTGAGAGCTTTGAGAGTTGTGAGATAGTGAATGCTCAATAGGCAAGGTAGAGACTCTCAAATGGGGGTGGTTGGGATTATAAAAATGGCATTCAATTGCTTGGCCCAGTCTAGATGGACATTCGTCTGGATCAGACGGAGATCCATCTCAAATATAGCCGTTTAAAAAATCGTCGTTGGGCTTAAGTCAGGACCAGACAGACGATCGTCTGGCTCTCTTTGACCAAAAGGACGACCGTCTAGCTCAGCTCAGACAAACATTTGTCTGTGAACACGAGTGCACAATTGATGCAAAACAAGGACTTGATTAGGTTTTTGGTATTTCTAGCCAACCCTAAGCCTCGTGTATTCTCTTAATATGTCATAGGTTAGGTCTAGTGACATGATATACATATAATTTAATGCGAATACATATAAGTGCATGTGGAGGTGTCCTAAGTACCTAGTTTATCTAAGTCTTGAGTTTGACTTGATTTTCGCATCTTCTTGTGCTTTGATCTTGACACTCATCTTGACCTTGGTTCCTTATCCAAGTTTACTTGATCTTGACTTGGTTGAGCATCCGGTGAATTTGGTCCAATGAGTTGGATTTGGTCCACTTGCTTTAGTAATGAGCTGGACAATCACAACTTAATGTAGACATTAGTAATTCGTGTTTGTTATCATCAAAACTAATTGACGCTGATGTGGCAATATTGACATGACATTTCCTAACAATGCTTTTTAGTTTGGTTGATTAGAAGAAAAAGAAAGAAAGAAAGTGTGTTATGTAAAAAGTGATGTGGTAATTTTAACCATTAAATAGATAAGGCATGATCATATGAATATCAACACGCGAAACCAAATTCAATCATATACATCTCATATCTAATGAAATAGCATTTCCAACGGTCGATTTGTATCTTTTTTCAACGATTTTTCTAGAAAGTCAAAAAGGTAGTGGGACCAGATATTGACGAGGCGGGCTGAGCAGTATATGCTTTTTGAAATTCTAGTAATATAGATAGGAAATGCAAGCCATTTCATGTACGTGTGGACATGTAAGGTATCTAGATCGGATTCCATCCAGATGTTGACATGTATTTTACATACATGAAGATTTACTTGACTTGACTTGACTTACCATCAAAGCATTGCTCAATTGGCAATGACCAACACCTCTTAGTGAAGAAGTCATAAGTTCGACTCCCCCTGGTGGTATATGTAATAGTCCCCTATCCCCTGACATAAAGCTACTAGTTCCCCCCCCCACCAAAAAAAAAAAAAGAAAAAGAAAAAGAAAAAACAAAAGATTGAGAAAATTTTACATTGCAGTTCCTTACTTTGGGGGCTATAATCGCAAATATCACATTTGTGTCTTGCTCAAACTAAAATCGTTCCAAGGGTGAATCTCTTCAACCATCTTCTTCCTTCACCTTGCCATAAGTAATTCACCACCGTAACACCAAAATTTTCTCCGGCGTTTTGTTCCGTTTTTCACCTTCATTAACTCTGTCTGCAAAAAAAAAAATTTTACTTAGAACTCATAATGTCATTTGGTAACTCATAGGGCTTTTAAATTCCAATTCATTTGTGGCTATTTCTTATTAGAGGTTTACTGCTCATGGTGTTCTGGTTTAAAAATCTCTTCTTCCTCCCAATTTGGCCTCTATTATATACACATTTATGTGTATATATCTTATATATATCATATTATACCTTATAATGGATACCTTTATATTTTACTTTCATATATTTACATATTTATTTCTTATCATCCTACCCCCATGAAAGCAGTTCCTTAAATTTTATATATATATCCTACCCCATGAAGCAGTTCCTTAAATTTCTTGATTTATCTATGTAGAAATGTTGATTTTCTCTAAGGCATTTGGGGGTCTCGTTATGGTTATTGTTCCCAGGTTTTTCACCTTCGTTATAACTCTAGGTCTGCATTCTTTGTACTAAAAACTGAAATTTTGACTTAGAACTCATAATGTCATTTGGTGAACTCAGAGGTAGGAGAATTCAATGGATTCAATTAAATTCCAAATTCAATTTGTAGAAGCTCATTTCTTAATTAGGGAAGGGAATAAATTGACTATGAGCATAAGCGAAATTAAGGAAAACAAGAGTAGTTCACAAAAAGAAAAGAGTTGACCGGAGTGAAGGATTGCTTGACTGATCGAGTGAAAAATCTCTTACTTTCCTCACCAATTTAGGAAACCCATTGGAACTATTGAATGCCAAGATCTCGAATCGAAATACAAACTTAATAAATTCTAATGGAAAACCCTAAAGGGGAAGAGTTAGCATTCTTCCCCATGTAAATGGTGCTTATAAATCCCTCTAGCTTACGGTTGGTGGGTGGATTCCATATTGTCACACCCTACCCTGGGGGTGGCTGGTTTTACCCGAATAAACCAAAGTTCCATGATACGGATTGTCGCATCCACCCAGCAGGTATCCATTCACCCAAATACCCAGGAGAGTGATCCACAACTCCACAGATTAGGTCTTAAACAATCACCAACCATTCCACACAATCGTACAATCGTGAGCAAGAATAAATTAATGTCATAATATTAATAAAGAAATATGTCAAGTAACAAGGATCTCAGAAGGATCTCAAAAAGCAAATCAAAGCACGAAAGTGATGACAAAAATAAAGTAAACAACTGGAAGGAATAAAGAGAAGTATAATCAAAACTCCTAGGTGTTACATCAGGTATGAGTTCGTAAGTAAAACATAATTTTGAAACTCAAACATCTCTGTATCACGATCGGTATAGATCAACTCATGAGTCAAACTAATTATGGTATGCGCAGTCGAGGCACGAACATTCTTGAATGTGAAAGTCATAGTCCCCAAAATATTGTACATTGTACGGATCGGTCGCCGGTGTCTCGTATTCTTAAATTTCTATGACATTTGGATTTGCAACAAACTCTAAAGCAACAAATTCCTTGAAGGGTGAGCTCAAAAGAACACAACGATTAGTTCACAAACAAATAACCAATATCATAGTTCGAATCAATACATCACATAGTGCAACACGACATGAGGCGGACTGCAAGAATGCAACCATACTCTAAAGAATGCTAGCCTCTAATGGTGGACATGCATTAAGATAGGACACTAGCTTCCTCTGGTAGGTCTAGTCACTCTGATCTCTCATGGGTTAGTTATCGGTCTTGAGATCTCGGGTAAAGGGTCAAGGCATCCCTCTTGGACTATCACCATGGCTGGGGTTTAGGTCACCACTCTCTCACCACACCATTGGTATGAGTACTGGTGTGTGTCAGGTTATACATAACCCAATGCAAGTCAAATACTTAATCACATCAACCTAGGTTCAGATACCTCCCCTCATGCATCTCACACTCTTAGTTCAGTATCCTCCCCTACTAGAGTCAACGAATCCTATGGCACCAACCAATTCAGACTACGCCTTCTCTTAACCATATTGGTCATCCACATATAATGGACAGGAAGCTCTCATGTCCTCTCACGGTTGGCTATAGGTTTTGAGCACCCATGAGCCCAAGTCTATTTTATGCAACCTTACTAGTGAATGGCCCCTGCAATGTGGTTGTGTCCTCTCATGATTTGGTTACCAGTTTTGAGCACCCACCACCCCACACTGTTGCCACGAGTCACTCGGCATCAATACCCACGCCAATAGGGTGTGACATGACGGGGTACCTAACCAAACTCCACTAGACTTCCTAGTTCTGACATCCAGTAATCGTGAAAAGTGCCGAGGGGCATTAGAGGATTGTATCCCATATCACCTCCACTGATGTACTAAGACAGAAACACCCAAAAAGGTATTCCCCAATCCACAATCACAACACACATTCATGTAGCAAGAAGGTTCAATCACATTCCCAATTCATAAATCAATTTAAGTCCATAAAATCACATATTGATCCATATATCAATAGCATCATTAAACACTTATATTTTGTAATTTCAGAGTCATAATCATCATTCTTAAATCCTAAAACAACAACATGTGAAAATATAAGCAAGTTTCATAACAACCAAGAAAGTAACAATGGTTATGTGCAAGTGAACGTCCTCAACTTGCTATTGATTTGTAACCTTATAAAATAGGTCAAAGAGTGTGTTCATGCTTCCCAAAAAAGTCATATTAACATGTTTGTTCAAAGTTAAAAATAAACCTAGAGGTATGACATTGAAAAGAGAAACAAACAACCAACACTGCAGGGTGTGGTTGGTCGGGCTAGTTGCCTGGGGCAACTAGGGCAATCAACTAGGGCAATCAACTAGAGCAATCAACTAGAGCAAGGGACAAGGGCATGGGCTGGTCGCTTGGGCTGGTAGCTCGGGGTGACCAAGCCAATCAACCAACCTCTGTGTATGGACAGATTTGACTCAGATTGTCAGAAAGCTTCCTAATTGGGTTCTAAACTACTTCAAAAATACTTAGAAACACCTCCTCTGATGTCCCAAGACAGAACCACCCAAATAGGTATTCCCCAATTCACAATCACAACTTACATTCACATAGCAAGAAGGTTCAATCACATTCTTAATTCATAAATTAGTCCAAGTCCATAAAATCACATGTTGATCCATATATCAAGGGCATCATTAGTCACTTATATACTATAATTCAAAGTCATAATTGTCATTCATAAACCCTAAAACAATAGCATGACCAAGAAAGTAACAATGGTTATGTGCAAGTGAACGTCCTCACCTTGGTATTGATTTGCAAACTTTATAAGTTAAGTCAAAGAGTAAGTTCACGCTTCCCAAAAAATCCTATTAACAGGTTGGTTTAAAGTCAGAAATAACCTTAGAGGTCTAACATTGAAAAGAGACACAAAAAGACCAACACTGCAAGGTGTGGTTGCCTAGGGAAACTAAAGCAAGTCTGGTTGATTGGTCTAGTAGCCTGGGGAGACCAAGCCAATCAACCAGCCTCTGAATATCAACAGATTTGACTCAAATCGTTAGAAGGCTTCCCATTTGGTTCTAAATTACTCTGAAAATACTTTAAAAAGTATGAAATGATACTAGAACATGATCTATCATAGTTTAGACATCAAACAAAGCAAAAAGAATGAAAACCTAACCAATCCTATATTAGTCTTCTCCGAAATCGGTCCAAAAGATTCATGGATGAGCCAAAGTGAATCGGGATTCACTCTAGAGTAAAGAGGGTAGAAGAAGTAGGTTGATACAGTAACTAGAAGTGTCACACCCAACCCGCTGGTATTGGTCCTACCCGACAACCCGTGGGTGCGATCCACAGTTTAGCCATTAGTAATAATAAATGCACACAACACTTAATCGAGAGCAAAGAGCAATTCAATAATTAAAAAAAGGATATACAAGTGTCCAAAATCCAATAAAGGAAATGAATATAAACCAAAGAATATATATAAAAGAAACGTGTCCAAAAATGGTATTTCAGTGGAAGCAGAGAGAATATCAAAGTCTAATTATTATTTTGGTCTTTCTCGGGGCTAGCACTTTTCTCTTCTAATTTCTCGATAAAAGGAGTCATGAAATGCCCTCTTTCATCTATCTATCTAAGTGGCAAACCACCTGGAGCCTCTTGCAATCAAAATGTGCTATAAGCGCACTCCATGCACCCGCAGGAGGCTTGGTGTTGTGCAACACCACTTCCTATTGTTGCCTCCAGAGCCTCTTTATGGGGGTTCTCTCAGACATACGGAAATTCTCCCGCATTAGTATAGTCATATGAAGAAAATAAAGATAATCCACAAGGGATGAGTTCTAACAAACTCAGTAAGGCAACAATCTCATATGCATATCAACATCATAAACATGACAAATATAATAAAGAAAAGATGATATGCATAAGTATGGATGCATCTAGCAGCTAACCATGCAAGTCTCTAATATGGCAGACGTACTTTAAGATATAACACTAGCCCTCCTCTTGGGTAGGTCTCATCACTCTGATCCCTCAAGGAGTGGCTACCTTTGTTGGGATCTCGGGCAAGGGGTACGGTCCTTGTCAATCAACTAGGGCTGGTGTCACATCCACCCAGCCGGTACCTTATCTGGCAATACCCGAGATGTGATCCACAACCCCAAAGATCCATAGTCTAGGGACCACACCACCCACATCGACGATAATACAATCATGAACAATCAATATTGAACTAAACAATTGATAATAATAGAATTCAGAAATGAGATACCAAAGATAATCAGAGTGCGGAAATAAATATCTTATCAGATAAAATTAAGAAGGCAGTGGGCGGAATCCACTCCTTCAACCAAGCGGAAAGTGAGGTCAAAACTAGTTAATTACAAGTCTCAAAGTTATAAGGATAAATCGAAAGTTATTACAATTCCTCCAAGTTTAACAGGCACAAAAGAAAGGGGGGGGGGGTGGGCAGCTACGCATAAGTCTCCTCCACAATAAATAAGTTTTCTTCAAAGGTGAAGACCACAGAGATCCAACATGGCTGCTCCCACACTATCCAAGGGCTAACCCTGATACACCGAAGGATCTTCTTCGGTATAGTCACTGAAGTCTTCATGGTAGCTAGCCTCCGGATAGTAGTATGGGGTATCCGGGTCCGCCTCGGGGAACATACCATCAGAATAATCACCTGTAGAGTATTCTAACAAAACATTGAAACAGAAAAAGGAATGAGTTCAAAAGAACTCAGCGAGGTAGTTATTCCACAACACATAAGCCACATGAAAATCATAAAATGATGCAGATGATATGAGACATATGATGTAATATGATTCTAATCTAAGTATGCTGGTCATCTATGGTAGACACGCTTTAAGCCGTAGCAACATACTTCTTTAGGTAGTCTCAGTCACTCATCACTGGGGGGAATTGGGTCCTGCATCCCTCTCGGACAAATCCATGGTTGGGGGTTTCGGTCACCACTCTCTCACATCACCATTTGGCCTAAGTATTGGCGCATGTCAAGGTAAAGCCTAGCCCAATGCAAGTCATCTACTTAATCATATCATGTCAGTTCTAGATACGTCCATTCCTCCCCTCTCGGGATCCTTTCCGGTATCCTTCACACTAGAGTCACGGATATTACTCACCGGACTCATCAACCCTATTGGTCATCTACAAATAGTAGACGGGAAGCTCTCACGTCCCCTCACAGATCATTTCATCGGTCTTGAGTGCCCGTGAGCCCAAGTCTAGCCATTTGCAACCCTACCAATAAATGGCCCCTTTCGGGTATCCGCAATGCAATTTATGTCCTCTCACGGAGTGGTTACCAGTCTTGAGCGCCCACAAATCCACACTACTACCACGGGTTGTTCGATCTCAATGCCCTTCCGAATCGGGTCTGATATGATAGGGACATCCTAGCCAAACACCACTAGACAAGTCCAATGTATGTCATCTAATAACCTGGGAAAGCGTCGATGGACATCGTCGGAGAACATCCCATACTATTCCCTCCGATGTCCAAGGACAGAAGCACTAGTAGGGTACTCCTCAATCCCAAGTTATACTTAAGAAATCACATGCCCAAGTTCATCATATGAATTCACAAGATACAACATCATAGTAAACATTCTATTCATAACATTGACATAATTCATTATATATTGAAAATGATAAACATAATAAGGCATTGTAATAAAACAAATGTGAACACAATGCTACTATTATAAGACATATGTAGCAAGTCTAAAATGGTAAGAACATAAGATAGAGACTATGTTCACTATGTTAGGAATATCAAGTCAAAATCACACATCCTTAGTGATTGTAGCGATAACTATCCTTACCTTGAGTTGGAGAAGAAGATGGTCCAAGATCACAAGCAAGTGGCCCAATTAGTCTTAAAACCCTAAACAAACATATATGAAGGATTAGAGAAGAAATTAAAATAATCGGAGATCGAACGAATCAAAACTAGGCAAAAGTTGCTGACAGCAACTCTCTTGGTCGATACATTGGGTCGATGGTATCGACCAACAAGCATCGACCCAAAGAGTCTCGGACAGCAAGCTAGGTTTTTGGGTTTTGGCCCAAATTTGGTCTTCCTAGTCTCAGATCAATACGAAACTTGGGGAACAGTCTAAACACACTATAGAGACCTTAATTATCAAAGAATTAACATCATCCAATGGTCAAATTAGAAATCCCCAAATTAGCATATCAAGTTCAAGAGTTGTTAATCATGGCATTGGCTATTTCTTAATGCAAGTTGGGGGAAAACATAGTGGATTAGGTAGGGAATAACTTAGGAGCAATATTGAAATCATATGCAAGGTATAGATTAGGTTAATCATAGGTTTCATCTCAGTTTTGGTAAATAAAGTAAGTTGGTAAGCAACAAATCATGGAAATGCATAGCTAATGCTCAAGAGGTAAGTAAATCATAGTAAGATTGGGGAAAACATCAATGTATGAGGTAAAGAAGACTCATGGCAAGGTGTTTGCAAGGTTGCAGCACCTTGGCATGGTCCAAACAGTAAAAAAAAAAAAAGAATAAAGATGAGTGAGAAAGAGACTAGGAGAGAGAGTCATACCTTGAGAGTAGAGTAAGAGAGTAGAAGTGAGTGGTTGCCAATGATTAGTGGGGAAGATGCTTCACCATTACCAAGGAGGAGTTCTTGGGAGTCTCATCCACGTTCTTAGGTGCCTCAATGATTAGAATAGGGTTTAAAACACGAGGATGGAATAAATAGAGTAGGGAATATTCTACAGAATCTTTAATTCGGATTCAGTAACACTGTTGGTCGATACATTGGGTCAATGGTATCGACCAATAGTATCGACCAAGACATGTTTCTGCAGAATTTTTCAAAATAGTTTAGCGACTTTAGGTGTGGACTTGGAGGGCTATACAAGGTCAAATTGCATGGGGTTTTCTCCTATAGTTCACTCAAGAAGTCTAGTTTCGGGGAATACCTTCGGATTGTGCACAAAAGTTTGTTTGATAACTCAATTGTCTCACTCTTCATCAGTGCGCATATTCTAACTTAACACTGATAATGTGCTCAAGAAAGGAGCAACATCATCAATGTCCATAGAATGGAGTTCCGACACCACGTCATCAACTAGTAGGGTCCACAAGTCCCTTCTACCACCACTTTGGGTCTTCGGACCTACAAACACAACAATTTTCAGGTCGGGTCAAGGTTAGGTAAAAGCTGGATTTTACAGCTGGGGTTTAGGTCCACACTCTCTTGCCAAAACCATTAGCATGAGTACCAGCGCATGTCGGGGATTCTAACCCAATGCAACATCCTACAGTGACATTCCCTAACCCTATGGTCATCCACATATTGTTGGGGCGGATGCTCTCATATCCCATCACGAATCCCAAGCTACTTATTTGACTCCCATAAGCCCAACCCTAACCTATGCAACCCTACCATTGCATGATCAACAGTGGACCACTAAGTCTCCGCACGGACTGGCTATCACTATAGGATGAAACAGAGTCATGTCACGAATATCACTGGTCATTTGGCTTCAATACCCCTGCCGAAAGGGTAGTAATATGTGAGGGTATCTAACCATGTAGTCTAGACCTCCTGGGTATGTAATCCAACAACCATGATAGTGCTAGGGGCATCAGAGAATAATGTCCCACCATAATCCCTGATATCCCAAGCTAGGAATACCCAACAATGATAACCCTCAATCATAGTCGCACCAAACAAATCATTCCATATCAAATAATGAATCAAGTAAATCTAATCATCATCCACAACATGTCATCATCAAGTAATCAATTAAAACTAATGTTACAGCAGATTAAAGTCTACTTACACATTCAAAGTAATAGACAATTTATCATATCACATGTCAAATCATATATATGTAATTATAACCTTACCTGTCTAAGCAGAAAAACTACTGAGAAAAGTATTAAACCTCACAAGTAACCACTCCAGTAGACCTCAGAGATCACATAGATTAGGGGGGGGGGGGGTAAGAAGTTTCATTAAAGTTTGAGATCAAAATGGAGCAAGAATCATACTGACATGGCCACTATGACCCAACTGGTCACTCAAGGCAATTGGTTGGGCTAATCGACCACCCCCTTCTCAGGCATAATCTCAAGTTTGAAATTTAGACTTTTGATCACCCATCCTTGATATATTTTTGGGATGATTCAAATCTGAATTTCGTCCTTAGAACTCCAGAGAGATCATCACATTCTAGATTATAAAAGAGGAAGATTTAGAATTCACTTCATCTCATTCGACAAAATCAACACTTGATCAGGATATAGAAATCCATCTTCGGGTGTGATCTAGGTGTGATCATTGATGGGAAAGATTCTAAACACTCTAACTCACCATCTACAAAATCTTAGAGGAAGGAACAACACTTTAATAACAAAGAAAATCAAGTAAGACGAGGGTGTGTTTAAGTAACCTCTACAAATTTTGAAAGTCCAAGTGAGATCCAAGCCTTCTCCATGACTCGAGAGTTCTTCACCACCAACCACGTGTACATTGTCTCCCAATCGTCCACAACAACCTCCAAAAATAAAATAATACGAAATTAGGTTGTGGATGACTATTTATAGAGGGCCAAGGACAAAACAACGTTTAAAACCCACAAACAGATCGACCGGTCGCTTAGGGCGGTTGGTTGGGTCAATCAAACGCCTTAAGCAACTGCTCCCTAGTACTTTTCAATACTTGGGTGCTTTGTTCATCCAGTTAATTCCCAACACCAATTTAACTTAACCCAACATGTGGGGGGGGTCCTTACCTTGATCTTAGACATCTTCAAACTCGACTTGACTCAAGCTTGAAATCCATCTGCCTAGTCTAGTAGGGTTTCCACTGGATCCCAATAAGGTAGGTTATTCACTAGATGTATCCAGATCCATGGGTTTAGGGTATGGAAATGGGCTACAATCCTAATAGCCCATAGCTCCTTCTGGTTGGAACTTCGGGTACTCAGACCTACAATTACAGATCTTGGGTTAGAATTATGGGGGTTATTACAAGAAGCCTAAGCTCTCTACACTATCTTTCACCTTCGAGGAGTGTTCTCTGACAAGCTCTGATGGCTTCAGATCATAATGACATGTTTTAGAATGAAAACACATTAAATAAGGCTTCAAAAATCAAATTTCAAAAATTGCCCTTTTTTCACAGAACTAGGCTGGTCACCTGGTGTGGCTAGGGCTGCAACTGGGCCGGGCTTTTGCAATCCCAAGCCCAGCCCTATATGGTATAATTTGAGCCCATTCCCGCCCTGGCCCTAGTTCAGGGCCAATGATTATTGTCCCTGGCCCTAAGCCCTACAGGGCCAAGCCAAGCCCATTCCCGCCCTAATTGGCCCTAATTGGGCCTGTCCCTGGTTGGCCCTGTCCCTGGCCCTAATTGGCCTTGTCCCTGGTTGGCCCTGTCCCTGGCCCTAATTGGCCTTGTCCCTAGCTTTAATTGGCCATATCTTTGGTCGTAAAATATCAAATGTAAGACAGGTAGTAATTAAAATACATATTAAAGTAATTAAATTCTTAAATTCCAAACTCAGTTCTGGAAAATAAAATAGTAAAGATGTCAACAAATAATCCAAAACTTATATTCAATATGTATTTAACTATTTATACCCATTTAGATTTTAGAGAAATAGAGAAATCCAAATTTCAAGGGTTTTTTAATTTGCTATTTGATGAAAATTATGGTTATTAAGCTCGAAGAGAAAAAGAAAAAGATTTATCTCAATTCTCAATTAATTTCTAACTTCTAAGACAATGGTCAAACTTCATTTCAAATTTCCAATTTGTCTTTCCCCCAAGTTTTTCTCTCTCTCTCTCTCTCTCTCTCTCTCTCTCTCTCTCTCTCTCTCTCTCTCTCTCTCCCCCCCCCCCCCCCTCCTCCTCCTCTCTCCATTCTTTTTTTTCCTTTGGTTTTTCTCTAGCAGCAAAGAGTTAAAATTATTCATGAAATAGAATAAGTAGAGAGAAGAATTGTAATTAAATTTAGGCATATTTGAAAGTCAAGTCAATTATAGAGAATGTCACACAAACTCTTTTTGTAAACTTAGAAACATCAGAGATTCAGAATTCAAAAGGAATCTAATAAATGAAAATTTTATCTTCAAAGTCAAGAACTTAAGCCGTAGGTAGGTATGTTTTCATTCACAACTATTCAATAAATTGATATCTTTATTCAATACAAAAAAATTCATATTCAAAACCTTGTTAACAAGTAAATCGACGATAATTTAGTATTCAACAAAAAAAAAAGTATTTTTTTCATAGTTAAAGAAAATGATGTTTTAGTTACAAACATAGCTATATGTTTTTAATAAATTTTTTTGAAATATCACATTAGATTTATTAGATATTCATGATGAGAAGTTGGGGTATATATTTGTTAGATATTAATTCTTTATGTAATAGTTTTTATTTTTATAATATATTATCTCGCCTTAGTCAAAAAACAAAATCAATATTTTATTGAACTAAAAATGACTTTGTTGGAAAAATAAAAATTACCTTAAAAATAATATAAAGTGAATTTGTAGTCTAATATGATCAAAGTGACTAAATGTCAAAATCAAGACTCATATCAATGTCAGTATGAAGATCAGGTTAAAAATCTAGTACTGTAGTACATGATCATCGTCAAATTAATATTAAGATTAGAGCCAAAATTAGGGTCAGGATCAGAGCCAAAATCAAATAGATGCTTATTACATTGGTAATGAGGTTATAATTTATTTTTATTAATTTTCTACAAAACATGATCATGTTTCTAAAATTTGACACGTGTCAAGTATCCACCCATATGTATTACAATTAATTCCTCTCCATGTGGGTGGAGGGTCCAGAGTCTTTAGACTCAAATCAAGGCCAGGATCAGGGCTAATATTAGGGCCAAGATCAGGGCCAGGATCAAGGCTTGAATCAGGGTCAAGATCAGGGCCGGGGATTGGGGCCAAAATCGGGGCCGGGGGGCCAAAATCAGGGCCTGTGTCAGGGCCAAGATCAGGGCCTGGGTCAGGGCCAAAAATCAGGGACGGGCTGGGATGGGCTGGGCGGGCCAGAGAGTAATCCCAGGCCCGCCCTTGTCCCTAGTTCAGGGCCAGAATTGTAACAACCCCCATATTTCTAACCCGAGATCCGTATTTCAGGTCCGAGAACCCGAGGGTCTAGTCGGGTGAACTTGTGGAGTATCCAGATTGAAGCCCATGATCCATACCCTGGACCCATGGACCTGGATCCACTATCTGAAGAGCCTGCCTTGGTTGGATTTTGGAATTCTGAAAGTCAGGTGTTGTTCAGAGATGTCCGGAATGAAGGTAAGATCTCCCCCATCTCTTCTTTAGGGCTAGGTTGGCCATGGGTATCAACCCCCTAGTAAAAGCACCCTTGTATGGCAAATTACATGGGGGCGGTTACTAGTGGCGGTCGCTCAACCTAAGCGACGCCAAGCGACCGCCTCGGTGCTTTTCGGGGATTTTGCCATATTTTGCACCCTGACTTCTATAAAAGGCAACCTCCGTCTAATTAACGAATACTTTATTCGTGGTTGCTTATTTGGGAGGTTAGACGGCTGCGGGGAAGATCCGAAAGAGTCTCTGGAGTACTGACAGTGACTTGGAAGATCAGTTCTTTCCTTCTCTGACTCTCTGGCGTGAGGTATTGAATTAATCCTTCGTTCTTTACTATCTTTGTCCATTAAATTAGTATTAACCCTTTTCCCCTCATCTTTGTGATTACCCCCTTGGATATTTTAAGTCTCTTTTTAATCTACTTGAGATGGAATAACCGTAAACGAAACCCTGTTTCCGTGAGAAGGTTAATCCAGTCAAGGGGAGGGTTATGGGTAATCTATTGATGGTAATGGTTAGTTTTCCCTCACCCTTTTGGCTTAGGGAGTGTTTGATTCGAGACTTAGGTCAAGATTACTTGAAATCCGGATTGAAATTGAGTAATCAAAAGCATGAGTTTCGGATTGAAACTCACTGTTTTTGGGGCGGTCACTAGTGGCGGTCGCTCAACCTAAGCGACCGGCTCAAGCGACCGGCCGGTAAACAGAGACCAAATGGTTTTTGGTTCTGATTCAAATTGATTCATTTAACTTATGTGCTACTGTAACCTTGTATATAGGTAACTACTGTTTGAAAGAAAAGTCATATAATTGTTATCGGATTTCATTTTACGGACAATCTTATTATATGCAGGTAAGGACAATTCATCCTATCTCTTGAATAGACTTATAATATGTTAATCATAATATGTTAATCTAGTGTATATTTGGAATCATATTTCTTTACATATGCTGCTGTTTATATGTTTTGTATAGAAATCATATTACTTTATTGTTGTTTGTCTTACTTATATACATATTGTATTGATTATGGATGTTATGGATTGATGGTAGTTGGTATATGGTTCTGATAGATGAGGTATCTATTTTGGGATATCTTGGCTAGGGATATCAGGAGGTTGTGGAATGGGACACATGCCTGCTGATGTCTCCAGCACTGTCTTTACTATTTGATGGCATTATTTAGGTAGAGTCTAGATTGCATGGTTAGGTACCCCACATGCTACTACCCTTTCGGTAGGGGGATTGAAACCGAGTGACCCGTGATGACAATGATGTGACTTGGTGGTCCACTGTTAGTCATATAAATGGTAGGGTTGCATATGTTAGGGTTGGGCTCATGGATGTCCAAGGATCGGACCGGGTGTCGTGAGGAATCATGAGAGCATCCACCCCAATAATATGTGGATGACCATAGGGTTAAGGAGTGGAGTCCAACAGAGGTATCCAGTCCGTGAGGATTCTCTCTCCTAGGTTGCGAAGGATACTGAACCGAGTTGGTTGGTGCCATAGGGGATGTATCTGGACTTCATGTAGACATGTAACCACTATGACCTTGCATTGGATTAGAAACCTCGACATGCGCCAGTACTCATTACCAACGGTCGTGGTAAGAGAGTGTTGACTTAACCCCCAACCATGGAATTGAGAGCCAGGTGTGGACTTTCCCTTTTTCCCAGGATCCCTACAGAGGTAGCCAGTCCTTGCCGGATCAGAGTGATGAGACTTACCTAGAGGAGGGCTGGTGTATAACTTAAAGCATGTCAACTATTAGAGACCTGCATAGTTAGAAATCATAGTATCATTCATGTTTTGCATTCACTTATATTATTCATGTATTTTGGCATTATTGGATATATTGATGGGATGTTGATTGTTTCTTACTAAGTTCTTTAGAACTCACGTCTTTATTTTGTATTGTTTATTAGCCTGCACAGAAGAAGGAACTTTACAGGAAGATGGACTGGTTTCCTATGAAGGAACCATCCCACATGAAGAAGATGTGGCACCGTCAGTGGGAGATGGAAATAGCATGTGCGGGAGCTCCTGTAGCTGCATGGAGTGCGCTTATCGCACCTATTGATGATCAAAGGCGGAGGGTGGTCAAAAAGTTTGCTCGGCGAATAGAGTTGAATTGGAGAACACCTTACCTTGAGATCCATGAAAAACACTTTTTAGATTTAGAAAAGGAAACTGGGAAGAAATTGATATAACCTTTTTGTTTACTTCCGCTGAAACCTTTATTCCTTTTATTCATTATTTCTTTCCTTTATTTATTGAGATTGGAGTATTTTGGACTCCTGTAATTCATTTAATTCAGTTATTGAATAGTCTTTGCTCTTGATTATCTTTATTTGTCTTAAATTTTTTTTTCTTAAACTATCACCTTACTACCCCCCCCCCCCCCCCCCCCCCCCCCCCCCCCCCCCCCCCCCCCCCCCCCCCCCCCAAGAAAAAAAAACCCCCACCCCCCCCCCCCCCCCCCCCCCCCCCCCCCCCCCCCCCCCCCCCCCCCCCCCCCCCCCCCCCCCCCCCCCCCCCCCCCCCCCCCCCCCCCCCCCCCCCCCCCCCCCCCCCCCCCCCCCCCCCCCCCCCCCCCCCCCCCCCCCCCCTCTTCCCCCCCCCCCCCCCCCCCCCCCCCCCCCCCCCCCCCTTCTTTTTTCCCCCCCCCCCCCTATAAAAGGGGTCCCCCCCTTTTTTTGCCCCCCCCCCCCTTCCCCCCTCATTTTATTCTTCCCCCCCCCCCCATTTTTTTTTCCCCCCGTTAGTCCCCCCCCCCCCCCCCGAAAGAACCCCCCCCCCCGGACCACCCCCATCTAATTCCATTGGTTCGAAATCTAACCCAATAGTCTCTACTTGGATGGCCCACATTTGCCTTTGTAATAGCCCCCGTATTTCTAACCCGGGATCCGTATTGCAGGTCCGAGAACCTGAAGGTCTAGCCGGGTTAATTTGTGGAGTGTTTGGATAGAAGTCCATGATCCATACCCTAAACCCCATGGATCTGGATTCTCTTGATGAAGAACCTGCCTTACTTGGAAGTTGGATCTTTGGAAAGCAAGTGGTGTTTGGAGATGTCCGGAATGAAGGTAAAACCTCCCTCATGTGTTGATTAGGGCTAGGTTGTACTTGGATTTCAACCCCTTAAGCAAAGCACCCTTGTATAGCAATATACTAGGGGTGGTTGCTAGTGGCGGTTGATTGGACCAAGCGACCACCTAGTCCTGGTTACGTTGTTTTGCCCTATTTTGCCCCTAGACTTCTATAAATAGCAACCCTCACCCACTTGACGAATATTATATTTGGGATTGCTATTTTTGGTGGTTAGGCGGCAATAGAGACGTCTTGCTGGAAGGTGAGCGAAGTGTTGTTGGTGATCTGAAAGTTTTCCCTCCTTTTTCTTACTGATCTGGTTGAGGTAAGTGAATCTCCATTCACTCAGTCTCCTTGTTTAGTTATTAAATAGAGTAGATTTGTTTTCCTCTTTGGTTGTTCATGATCCTCTCATTACAGTACCTCCCTTTTTAATGCTCTTGATGAGATATTGTCCCAAAACGAAACCCTGCTTTCGTGAAAAGGATGGATCCAATAAAGGGGAGGATTTTGGGTGACCAATTAGCGATAATTGTTAGGTTTTGTGTTACCCCTTGGCTACGGGTGTGTTAGGTTCGAGATTTAGATTGAGATCATCCCAAAATCGGATTGAAATTGGATGATCAAAAGCCTGAATTTCGAATTGGAAACATATTGTTTTTGGGGCGGTTGCTCAATGCAATCGCTTGAGCCAAGTGACCGGCTGGTTTCCAAAGAGCATATGACTTTTGGTTTTTGCCCAATTTGATTCATTTAACTTATATATTATTGTAACCCTGTTTATAGGTGTCCTCTGTTTCTAGTAAAAGTCTTATAATTGTTTATGGTTTGCAATCTAGAGGATTTCTACTTATTTACAGGTAAGGACATACAATCTTATCTTTATGTAATGACTTGAACATGCAAGTCCAATGTCTTTCATTACTGATATTTAATTGTACATGTTGCTGTAACTGTGTATAGAATGTTGATCCTATCATATACTTGCTGTTTGTATTGTCTTTGCAAATACTTTATTGATTATGAATGTGATATGATGACGGTTGATGTATTGTGGTTCTGATGGAAAGGGTATTCCATTGGGATATCTTGGCTTTAGATATCAGAGGACTATGGTATGTGACACATGCTTGCTAATGTCTCTAGCACTATCATAACTACTGGATGACATACCTAGGTAAAGTCTAGAATTGCATGGCTAGACACCCCACATACTACTACCCTTTCGGTAGGGGAATTGAAGCCGGATGACCCGTGACGATGGTGATGTGACTCTGTTTCATCCTACAGTGGTAATCAATCCGTGCAAAGACTCAGTGGTCCACTGTTGTGTGAAACCCAGCCCTAACCTTGACTCGAAAACCCTGTTGTTTGTAGGTCCGACAACCCGAAGTAAAGCAAGAAGTCAACTATGGGCCATCCCAGTGGAAGATTTGGTGTTTGGCTTAGAATCCATGAGAGTTGATGACAGTGTTCCATTTATGAAAACTTGTTCGGGACTGAAAAGGAAACAGCACCCTGATGAAGATGGAATTAGTTGATGGACTTGGAGTACTCTCTGACTTGGTTCGAAAGCATTTCTACATACTAGGTAAGCCACTTGGTGTGTGTGCAAAACCCCTTCATATTTGGATTTGATCTGAGCCTTCAAATCCCTATTTTGGACTTGCTGTCCTAATTGGTCGACTGCTTGGTCGACTGGGCCATTCGACCAATGGGTTTTGTTTTGTTGAATTAGGTCTTGGCTTCTCTATTTAAGCCCATCTTCGAGTATAATTTGTCTTTTGTGCCTCCAAACTTCCTGGAATGAACCAGAGCTCTCCTCAAGTCATCTCCTCTGCATCCTTGGTGGTTTTCTTGTTGGATCTTCATCAAATCTCTTGCTTTTGCATCACAAGGTATGTGATCATCCTCCTCTCTTCTCTATCTTTGATTCTCTATAGTTTTCTTTCCTTTTCTGTTTGAGAACCGTAGAGTTGATGTTGCATCTCTGTTGCAACCATCACTCTACTCATCTTCTCTCTTTTCCTAAGGATTTAAAGCTTGATGGAAGATCTTCATCAAGATCATCACTCGCTTTTGAAGGAAACCATGTCTTCATCTTCTTTCCTTTTTTAGATTCAATGTTCTTCAATCTTAGATCTATTTTTCTAGAAGATCTATACATGCTTTCATGAATTCTTTATCAAATTAATAATCCATCATTTTATAGTTTCTCGTCCATGAATTTGCCATGATTTCTCCAAGAACCTTGATTAACTTATTTATGGTAAGTTTTTGTTTCCTATTTTGTGACTTGAAGACTTGATGTTATTAGGGTTTTGAAGTCCTCTATAGACCAATACACTATCACTGCATATTCCCTCTTGTTTGGTGACAATTTGAATCATAAAATTCGGATTTCGAATAAAAAATCTCTGATTTTGTCTGTCACTGACTCTGTTGGTCGACTGATTGGTCGACTAAGTTAGTAGACCAATCAATCGACCAATGAAGACAGTAGCCTCTGTTTTGGTTTATTTTTGGTTGATTTGATTCCTATCTTCTGGAGATCTTCCCTAATAAGGTATGTACACTGTCTAGGATTCCTTTCCAAGTTTAGACAAGATCTTCCTTGATCCCCAAGATTCTTTGTGAGTTATTTAAGGTAAGGATAGTTATTTTTTTAATTACATAGATTGCATGATTTAGTTTCCATATTTGAATTCGATATGTTCCCATAAATAGATTCTTATATTGATGTTCTACTGATGCAACTACTCTAATTACAGTAGCATTACTTGTTTATGTTAATTAATTCATGAATGATTTACTTGCCAATTATATACAAGTTGGATCATGTTATTGATTTCTTTCCATATGGGAAGTTACTATAATTGTGATATGATTGATTTATGGTTGTGAATGATTAGGTATGTTTTGGAAAGGGGAGGTGTCCTTTTGACACTTCTGTCCTTGGACACCTACGGGAATATTATAGGATGTTTTCGAAGATGCCCTTTGGACACCTTCCTAAACTGTTGGTTGTCATACCTAGGGCTGTCTAGAAGTGTTTGGCTAGGATGTCCCGTTATATCAGACCCTAGTCGGAAGGGTATTGAGATCGAACGACCCGTTGTAGCAATGGGGACCTATGGGAGCTCAAGACCGGTAACCAATCCGTTAGAGGACATGGATCACATTGTGGATACTCGAAAGAGGCATTCATTGGTAGGGTTGCATATGGATAGACTTTGGCTCATGGGCGCTCAAGATCGGTAACCAACCCGTGAAAGGACATGAGAGCTTCTCGTTTACCATATGTGGATAACCAATAGGGTTGATGAGTCCATAGTCAGGGACTATGAGGACTCTAGTGTGAAGGATACCGGAAAGGATCACCAGGGGCAAGGAATGGACATATTTGGAGCTGAGTTGATGTAACTAAGTAGAAGACTCGCATTTGGCTAGGCTTTAACCCTGACATGTGCCAGTACTTAGACCAATGGTGATGTGAGAGAGTGGTGACCTAACCCCAGCCATGGAATGTCCCGAGGGATGCCGGACCCATTGCCAAACGGCGTTGTGTGATGAGACCTTCCCAAAGAAGTATGGTGCTATGACTTAAAGCATGTCTGCCAATAGAGACCAGCATATATAGAGTTAGAATCATAATGCATGATATGTTTCATATCAAATTGCATCTTACTTTGCTTTGAAATCCTGTCATTTATGTTATTATGGATTAATTGCCTTACTGGGTTTCTTTTGAAACTCCTTTTGTGCTATGTATTGTTAGATTTCTCTACAGGCTCATAGTATTATGACTGCTCGTATGAAGAAGCGGAGGGAGAGGAGACATATCTCCAAGAAGGTGATTGAGGTTACGACAATTACATTGAAGATTCCGTGGGTGGTCATGATGCACACAATGCTTAGTCCGTCGATAGAGTGGAAGCGCCCTTGTGCCATTTTTGAGATTTATACTTATAGAGACGTTCTCTATAAGATTGAGAATGATTTAGTTACTCATTGTACTTGTTATTGGGATTAGTTTGATCTCTTTTCCTTTTCTTTTTGGAACTACTTTTCCGTTGTTGGTAGAGTGAGATTTCCGCCTCCCTTTACTTTATGATCTTGACATTATTGTTACCTTTCGTACTCTGATGATACATGATTTTATTTCCTTCCTTATTGGATCTCTCATTTATACTTTGCACATTGATTATTTATGTTTATGATTATGTTATTGTCTATGTGGGAGGTTGATTACCTCGATACTTGATCTTCGGGGCTGTGGATCACACACTTGGGTATGCCAGGTAGGGTACCGGCTGGGTGGATGTGACAGTTCATACAATGGTAGGGTTGTATATGTTAGGGTTGGGCTCATGGACGTCCAAGGAGCGGACCGGGTGTCATGAGGAGTCATGGGAGCTTTCCGCCCCAACAATATGTGGATGACCATAGGGTTAGGGAGTGGAGTCCAATAGCAGTAGCCAGTCTGTGACGATTCTCATTCCTAGGTTGCGAAGGATACTGAATTGAGTTGGTTGGTGCCATAGGGGATGTATCTGGACTTCATGTAGTATGTCACCATTATGACTTGCATTGGATTAGAAACCCTGATATACGCCAGTACTCATGCCAATGGTCGTGGTGAGAGAGTGTTGACTTAACCACAGCCAGGTGTGGACTTACCCTTTTACCTAGGATCCCTACAGAGGTAGCCAATCCTTGCCGGATCAGAGTGACTAAACCTACCCAGAGGAGGGCTGGTGTATAACTTAAAGCATGTCAACTGTTAGAGACTCACATAGTTAGATCTTAGTGGCATTCATATTTTTGCACTTCATACATATCATATATGCATTTCTGATGATGATAACATATGGATGAGAATTATGTTCTTCTTACTGAATTTGTCAGAACTCATTCCTTTATTTTCTATGTATTATTAGCCTATAAAGATGGAGGATATGTGCCGGAAAATGGATTGGTATCCCATGAAGGAGCCTTCTAGCATGAAGAGGATGTGGTACCAGCAATGGGAGATGGAGATAGCATGTGTGGGAGCTACTGCGAGTGCATGGAGTGCGCTTATAGCACCCATTGATGGGCGTAGGAGACAAGTTGCCAAACATTTTGCTGACCATCTTGATAAACATGAGAAACATTTTCTAGCTTTAGAAAAAGAAAACGGAAAGAAACTTATTTAGTCATTTTGAATTGCTTCTCCTGAACTCACTATTTATTTTGATCATTATTCTTTCTTTGATTATTTATTAGGGTATTTGGATTCCTGTAATCCGTTTATTTAATTATTGAAATTTATTCTTGCTCACGATTATCTTTACTTGTATTTATTATTTGGATGGGTAGAGGGCCGTGGATCGGGTACTCCCACGGGTTGTTGGGCGGGTAATCAAGACCGACGGGTGGGGTGTGACAGCCTTCTTCCTACACTCTAGGTTTTTTGACCTACAATAAGGATTTCCAAGTTAGGATCCTGTGGGATTTCACACGAATCCCCAATCGGACCTTCAGATACAATACCATAATTAAGGATCATTTATAATATCCTTGTCATAAAGTGAAAGATAACAAATTCTAATGTTGTTGGTATTTATAGTTTATCAGGGGAGTATTGATAACCATAGATCTGAGTTAATATGGTTACCCATGCAAAATATCAAATAAAAAAAAACACAATGTAAATGAAGATGTTAAGACATAACAATGAACATGTCCTATCCTAAGACATGTCCGAGCCATAAGAACAGATGTAGTAGGAACATAATGCATCATGTAGAGGCACCAAAGTTTCTTCAGACTCCGCATTGCCTACCTCTTTAGGTTGGGGCATCTACGGTATTGTACTAGCTTATGTCCTATAATATCATCTAAAAGAAAGGATTTCTAAGGGATGAATTCCTCCAAACTCGTTAGGGGAAAACAAACACAACCATGATGCATGGGGTGCAGTCCTATATGCCATCCATATACATGTATCTTTGTGCAGGTCTGTAACTACTATATCACATTTTAAAGTAAATACCGGTCCTTTATGGGAGGGCCACACTGAGTCCATATATCTCAGTTCACGTTTGGGGGTCTGGGGTAAAGGCCACACTTTGTACCACAACCATGGTCAAGGGTCTTTTAGTCCACCTGTATCACATCTCACGTCAGCTTTCCATAATCTCATTCCTTAACATCCTCACCACTCATCATCATCATTACGACATAGAAAATAAAATGCATGATCATTGGTATAGGGCTGGTATATGTTAGGGATTGGCCTAGCCTAATGCAAAGTCCTCTACTCAAATTGCATGCCATGGTTAAGTAATACCACCTCAAGTATGCTGAACTCTTGGCCTAGTATCCCCCACCTATTAAATTAGGAGCATAGATCCTCAAGCACCCACTATCTTGGATGTACACCCCGACAATCCTATGCCAACACCTCAAGCGCCCGCTATTTTGGCATGACATGAATGATAAACTAGTATACTTGGTTCCCTTATTGTTTTTGCTTAGCTTTTGAGTGCTACCAATACCACTACTTCATACCATGGGTTGTCAACCTCAATACCCCTGTTGAGAGGGTGGTTGCACTTCAAGATTTAGACCTACCCAATGTAATTACTTGACTATGTGCATATGCAAGAATGCATGAACATGTGGAGATGCATGAGGAGTTGGAGGCAATGGCATAGCCACAATCACCCCCTGATATATCATATTGGATGCAAATTCCCAATCTCACATACCATTGCCATTCAATTGTATCATAAGAGTGAAAAACATGTTTAATAGATATAATGCAATCATACCACAACCACCTGCAAGGATGAACCCAATGAATGCATGACTTATTAAATTCATAACATTTAAACATGCAGCAAACCATTCAATTTTGTTAAATTAAATAAAATGCATAATTAAACTTGAAACAAGCATCCAATTCCCCTCACCTTGCTTGGGTGTTTGATCCGATCCAAATGATGTTCCAATTTCAAGGTTGTGAACCTTTTCTTCAGCCAAATTTCCTAACTATAATGCACACATGTGACTGTTCATGAGGGGTGAATCACTTGTCTAAAATAATCACCAATTTTGTTTTATAGCACATGTGGTCGATGCTTGGGAATAAGTTGGTTGTTATTGTCACATCCACTCAGTTAGTATCCATCCACCTGAATACTCGAGGGAGTGATCCACAATCATAAGATCAGGTCTTAGATAATCATAAACCATTAATCATGAGCAAGAATAAATCAAGTCATATATAATAAACAAGATATATCAAATAACAAGGATCTTAGAAGGATCTCAAAAATCAATCAAAGTGCAGAAGTGATGCCACAACTGAAATTGTCAAACTAGAAAGAGAATCAAATTAAATCTCCTAAGGTTTTTACATCAGGTAAGTTTCCTTAATTAAATGGTAACTCAAAAGTTTCTGTATGGCGAATAGTATTGATCAACTCATGAGTCGTGCTAATTCTAGTATGCACAGTCGTGACATGTACATTCATCACCTTGTATGTTGTAATCCCCGCAATCTAGTACATTGTACGGATCGGTTGTCGGCACTTCGTAATCTTGATACGTGGCATCAGAATTTGCAATAAAATCTAAAGCAACAAATCCTCGAGGGGTGAGCTCAAAAGAACTCAACAAGTAGTCCATAACATATAACCATAAATCACAACATAAGTTAAGATATCATTTAATGTGATATGATATGAAGTGCAATGCAGCAATGCTACTATACTCTAACCGATGCCAGTATCTATATGGTAACATGCATAAACACATGATACCAACCTCCTCTAGGTAGGTCTCGTCACTCTGATCTCTCACAAGTTAGTTACCGGTCTTGAGATATGATCTCTCACATGTTAGTTACTGGTCATGAGATCCTGGTTAAGGGGTAAAGTCATCCCTCTCGGATCATCACCGTGGCTGGGGTTTAGGTCATCGCTCTCTCACCACACCATTGCCATGAGTACTAGCGCATGCCAAGGATATACCTAGCCCAATGCAGGTCAACTACTCAATCATGACATCTATGTTCAGATATCTCCCCTCATGCATCTCACACTCTTAGTTCAGTATCCTACCCTATCTAGAGTCAATGTATCCTATGGTTCCAACCAACTCAGACTACACCTCCTTTTAACCCTATTGGTCATCCACATATAATGGGCAGGAAGCTCTCATGTCCTCTCACCGGTTCGTTACCAGTCTTGAGTGCCCATGAGCCTAAGCCTATTATATGTAACCTTACCAATGAATGACCCCCAAAATTTGGTTGTGTTCCCTCACTGGTTGGTTAGCTGTCTTGAGCACACACCACACCCACACTATTGCCACGGGTCACTCGGCATCAATACCCCCACCGATAGGGTGTGACATGATGGGGCGCTTAACCATGTTCTTCTAGACCTTTTAGTCATGAAAGACATCAACCATGAAAAGTGTTGGGGGCATCAAAGGACAACATCCCATACCAGAGCCCTTGATATCCCAAACTAGGAGTACAAAACCCGGTGTTCCCCAATTCACAATCACACCAAATGACAACCTCCCATAAAAGAAATAAAAGTCACTAAACATTTTTCATAAGTCACAATCCTAGTTCAAGTCCAAATTCACATAAGACTATCCAACTCACAAGTATCATATTCAAACAATCACATTTTGTAATTTTAGAGCATTAATATCATACCAAAATCTTAGAACAACAACATGTATATGAATATGCAAGATTCATATCATTTAAGAATACAATGATGATTATATACAAGTGAACGTCATCATCTTGCAATCGAATTGTAACTCCGCAAAGAAAATCAAAGGTATGTTCACACTTACCAAAAAGTCATTACATGCTTGTTCAAGGTTATAAACAACCTTAGAAGCCCTACGTTGAAAAGAGAATCAAAAACGAAAACTGATGGGAGTGGTTGATCAAATGGGTTGCCTAGAGCGACCGGGGTAGTTGACCATGGGGTATGGGTCACTTGGGCTGGTCACGCAGGGCGACCAGGCCAATCAGCCATGTTCGAGCACAGACAAAATTGACTTAGATCAACAACCAACTTCCGAATTGAGTTCTAAACTACTTCTAAAGTACATAAAAAAATTCTGAAATTATACAAGAATATGATCTATCATTGATTAGGCATTTAACAATGCAAAAAGAATAAAAAACCTAGCGAATCAAAAGTTAGGTCTTTTCCGAAATTATTCCAAAAGAACATGGATGAACCAGAGTGAATGGGGATTCACTCTAGGTTAAAGAGAATAGAAGAACTAGGCTATTATAGTATTTAGATGCCTTCTACAAGGTCTAGGCAGTAGAGAAAACAATCGTGGAAAATGATTTGAATGAACGAGATGAGTACTAACCTTAGAAAAATCAATTGCTACATGAAAAGCCTTTCGGAAGATCTTCACACTGTCCTTCACCGTCGTGAAGCACTCTCTGACATGTAGTGACATCCTCTAACAACTATGGATCATAATGACACGCTTTAGAATGAAAACACATTGAATAGGGCCTGCAAAAACACATTAAACAGGGTATTGAAAATCAAATTTTCAATTTTGCCCTTTTTACCCCGAAACCAAGTGGGTCACCTACCAATTGATTGACCTCTAGAACTTAATTCCAGGAGCATATTTCAAGGCTCTGAAAGCCCTTGGCTTTGTCCTAGCTCCTACTCACTTACTTGATTTTTGGGACCTTCCACATGTGTCATCAAGGAACACTTGATCCATGTACCAAATCCGTCAATGTTTGAGTTAGATCTCCTTCCAAACTCTAGAAGAACTCCCAACTCAGCATCATCACCATCCACTTCCATGGGTTTGGACTCCAATCCAATGGTCTCTACCTAGTTTGCCCATAGTTGTCACATGCTTGCATTCCGGGTTCTCAGACCTACAATATGGGTTTCCTAGTTAGGACTATGGGAGATTTCATAGTTACAATATCAAACAACTATATCAATCACCTGTCTGCCTGACAAAATCCCAATTCAGATTTTAGGGCTTTTTTCCCCCAAGTTCCAATGCATTTCCCAACAACATCCCTTCATTTTACAACATTCTTATGGTATACTTTCCCTCCAATTGGTCTCTAATCCATTCCCTTGCCTAATGTTCCAATTCACCCATTCTTGGATCAACTTCCAGTTGGAATGCATTCCCTATTGAGATCTCAATTTAAATGCACCATAATCTACTCTAAATCTATTAAACATATAGTAATCATCATATCTAAAAGCCCTCTAGGTTTTCTCCCCATTCTTAGCATCAATAGGTTCATTGATAGGCTCATAGTTACCCAATCTTAAGAAAAAGCATATGTGGAGATAGAGGAGAGTGAGATTTACTTGCTCTCACTATTTTCTTTGCAATTTAGCAGCTGTCTAATCCCCAAGTTTGCTGGGCAAGTCTCTAGAGCCTTGGTCTCATTTTCTCTCCTCTCTCCCAAGTTTTGTTTTGTTCTAAACAAAATGAAATATATAAGTCATGTATTAGGGGCTATTTCAGGGGCTCAAGGGTCCTTTGCATATCTAACCCCAAACTTAGAACTATTGATTGGGTCAATAAGACGGTCAATTGAGTATCGACCGGGTGATCTTATTGTTAGCCATATGGCTATTGCAGGTCCTAGTCATGGTCCCAATTGTTTCATGGTTCAATTCCATTATTTACCTAGGTCTTGGGCTTATGGGCCATTCATTAGGAGTATGTTGGGGTTTCTTACTGCTACTACCCAACCCATATATGTGTACATTCAATACATATTAAGTGCTCACATAACTAGATTAACTCATCATGGGAATTTACCTAATGGGGCAATCTCATAGGTGCTACTCTTGAAATCTTAGTATCCATCTTCTATTCCATCTGGATGAGACTTATTTCTTCTGTCCCTATCTTGTATGGCTGCCTAGGATGGATCTTCTATTTCCATATCTATAGGTTGACTTGTGGGGTTCATCCTTAAGGCGCATAACATGGTAGCACAAGCTCTCTTAGGTTCCAAATGTACAATACATGTCGGGTTAGGTTAGTGGGGGATATCACAGATATGTAGTCCAAATGTGGCAGGTTGAAGAAGTAACCCAAATGTTCGGGGGATGTGGTGGGTGGTTTCTGGAAGCGGTGCCAATGGTGGGTAATTTTTGGTAGGGTGAAGGAAGAAAATGTGTGAAGAGCTTCACACACCTGTATGTTTTTCTGAGAATTGGGTATGCGGGTATAATTGTAATTTTAGGTTTAGGGTTCAACTTTGAGAATAGGGTTACAAATTAAGAGGATTTAACACCTTCATGTAAGTATAGGGTTTAGGAGGAGTGAGTGTGAGAGTTGCCTTTATTTATCACTTCAAATTTTGTCCCATTGTATTTACTGTTGCGTGTGGATGATATTTTGATATTCTGTTTGGTGAGGATCATTGAGAAGTTTAATACTGTTGGTTCTCAAAAAATTACCAATCTTAGTTTGGTTTAACAATGAATTAGGGATGAGAACCAGTTCGATGTTGGCATCGGTTTTGGTTTTTGGATGCATGGTGTTTTGCATTACATATTAAACTAGGTACTACTGTTTCTTTGGTTTTTCGTTTTGCACGTACATGAGCGATGATAGAGTAGAGTTTGATGCACTATGGCGGGGAGTTTTTTCATTTATAACTTAAGGGGTGAGATATGAGAGGGGATGATTTGTAATTGCCCTTTTCTATGGTTTGTAATCTGGACTATTGGCTGATGGCTTTGATTCTGGTCTGATTAATCTTGAACTGCAGCAATACCACTCAGTCAGACCAAGCATATATATATATATATTGTTTGGTTCGGTGCATTTCTTTGTTGACCCACCTTATGTATATATATAAGTTCTTTCCAAAAGATTAGACGAGGTGTGCGTAAACTGATCCGAACACCTTACTTCCAACAAATAATGCACCTTACTTCAAATTAGGAAGCTCTCAACAAAATTGTGCATTCATGCATGGAGTACCATTGAGGCAGCAACCACAAAGAAGAGGGTCTAAGTTACAGAAAAACACCCCAAATTATTACATGCAATGACACACGTTCTTTTTAAAATAGTTTTTAAATATCTTTCATCCTTTGAAGGGTAATATGACCACCATACCCTTTTACTTACCTTCCAACTTTCTTCTAAACTCTATATTTTGAACTAGTTTTCTAAACCCAATCAACCCCTATGGCCCTATCACTTGTTCTTTCCTCCTTTGTGTTTTTCTGTCATTTTTTTTTCACCACTTGGGGGCAACCTTGTAATATAATGGCATCGAATTTCTTTTTTATTATTATTTTTATTATTTATTTTATTTATTATTATTATTTTTTTTTCTTAACCATCTGCTAGCTTAAGTTCCCCCTTGATTCGGTTGTAGTAGCTTTTGATTCAACTCGGGTGACTAAATCAAGTAAAAGTCTGGTCTACCAACAATGGCCAATGCGTCAATTCAACTTACATTGCTAAAACAACAAAGGAAGTCTATTTTAAATCATTTGATTTCTAGAACCATTTTAAATACAGCAGTACTAAAAGAATATGAAACCCACGTATTAAAAAATATAGGTAACACAGTCATAGGTACACTATTAAAAAAAATATATTAACATAAAGCATGAGGATTAAAATTGAAATTGTACAAGTAAATTTGTTGAAGTTTTGAAAATTTTATTAGAAGGGATTGAGATTTTAGGAGAAAGCTTAGCGATATGAGTTAATTTCTAATTAGTTTTTAATTGTTTCTTCTTTAAAAATAAAGTTTTAATTGTAACCCTTGGATAATTGAAAATGAATTTATTATTTATTATTTTTATTCTTAAAAATTATTTCTAATACTGAAGGACATATTGTAACCATGGAGACATGCAATAAGAAGATTCTCATCCATTATGTATTCATTTTTATTTTATTTTAATTGCACATAATACCAGACGATGGAAAAGGAAAAATGGCAAAAAAGGGGTAGGTTTGAACCCTAAACCTCTTAAGCCTTACTACTGCTACTTGCGGGAACATCTATGAAAAGCTATCTTTTAAATTTCAATGCAATCAAGAACATAAATTATCGTACTGTTTTTAATAAAAACAGTGAACAACCTAACGACTTCACCAATTTCCGTTTCTCTCCGCCTACCGGCATGTCATTTCTCTCCGCCTACCGGCGTGATATCCTTTTACATTGATTCTTAGACAGGCAGCTATTCGGTCCGTTGAATCTCTCTACTAGGAAAGTGTCTGAGCGATTTATTTTAAGCTTTTAATGGAGCCTACTGATCAGGATACTCCTCCTCCCGGCATACTAGTCCCTATCAGAACTTCTGGGCAGCGGCAGAAATCTCCAAGCAGCCAAACCTCTACTCAAGCTAATACTCCCGGGGGGGAATACAGTTCGGAGGAATCAGACGACGAGGTCACTTTGGATGCTGCGGATGAATAGTGATTAAATCTTGGGAGAATACCATTGCAGGTTACGTGATGGAAGGGAGAAATTTCAGGAAACAGGCAATAACAGAAGGCCTTCTCAGAGCGTGGAATACTTGCCATAGGGTGGAAATCATAACCCTAGAGGAAAGAAATTTTCTATTTCAATTCCAACACCCTTTGGATAAAGAAAATGTTATGAAAGAAAGTCCTTGGACGGTTGCCGGAAATCTCATCGTGCTGGAACCATGGAATGAAAAGAAGAGTTGGGAGTTTAAATTCTGTGAATTTTGGATTCAAATACATGGTGTTCCTACCGAATTTCTGGACCCAATGATTGCGATGAAATTAGTCAGAAAGATGGGGGAGACAAGTACGGTGATGCTAATTGACGGGATGCAGTTTGGTACAAAGATCTCATACCTGAGAGCCAGAGTTAGAATCAATATTCAGTTTAGAATCAATATTCATAAACCTCTGCGAGTGCAAATTAAAGTGACTAGTTCACAGGGGCCTTCAGTTGAGGCTGCGGTAAAATACGAAAGGTTGCCAGCGTATTGCGTCTTCTGCGGAAGGATCGGTCATGAGGACGATAGGTGTATCAAGAGGTTTGAAGACCTCAAAGTCCACCGTGAAAATCATGGTTGCAGTGAGCTGAGCCAGTGTAGAGATAGACCAAGACCGAAATGTCCAGGGGAAATCAGAGGCGTGACTACTGATGCTCGACTCATCAGAACAGCCAAAACTATCTTCTCAAAGCAATATTCTGTGGAAAACGAAGGGAATAACTCGGATTACGTTCCGGATGGAGGTTTTCCGGTGGCTGGTGATAGTGGTTCTATTGAATCTCCGTTGGGAGATAGGGCACGAGTTCGAGAAGGAAGCGTTTCACTCGAGGGAAGACAGAGCGCCAGGTGCTTCATCCAATGCAATGATTCGTGACAGTGGAAGCCTGATGACTGCCAGGTCCAGCCAGCTACTTTACCATTCTGATGATAGGAAGGAGGAAATACTTTCTGAAATCAGCTCCTACAACTTACCTCTTTCATCGCTGCCTCTAGCTGTGTGTGATCAGAAGAAAAAAGGTGCTGTTCAACATGATACGGAACCCCAAACCCAGCTTCCTCAACCTATCCGAGACTATCTTCGCAACTGTCCTGACCAATCGCATGCTGTGGTCTCTCTTCTGAATCACCTGGCGGAGTGTAACCTGTCTCAAACCAGAGCTTTAGAACCAGCGAAGTCAACCTTCCCTCTTGTTAACGTTGAGATGCAGAACCTTTCCCCTTTTTTTCCCACCGCCTCCTCTTCCCTGGTGGGCCAGCATTTACAAATTGCCCATACTTCTAGTGGGCCAGCCATCACCCAATCCCTTGCTCACTTAAGCCCACCTAATTTTATTCCCTTAAATCCCAAGCCCATTGCTCTTGATAACCAGGAACCAATCCAAACCACTGCTGATCACAGGAACCCACCTACTTCAAGAATTAACAGAAACATTCCCACTCAACCCAGTTCCAAGAAGAGAAACAGCTTAACCGTGGCTGAGCCCTCTAGAATTGTTGCTAAGGGTAGGAGGGGTCGTCCAAGGAAGAGAGTGTTGGTTGTACCTGAATCTTCTCAATCTCAGATGGAGGAAGCTGATCATTTTTTAGAGTCTAAACCAGTGGTGACTGGGGTATATCAGTCCCATGGGGCCATATGAGAATCCTTAGCTGGAATTGCCAAGGTTTGGGGAGTACCAAGGCAATTCGGGCTTTAAAAAACCTCTCCAACTCGGAATTTCCAGATATTTTGTTCTTAGCTGAAACAAAAAGCCAGCTGGGGAAAATTGCTCAGATGAATAGAAAGTTGAAATTTGAGGATTTTATATGTGTTAATTCTGTGGGTTCAGCAGGCGGCCTTGCACTATTTTGGAGACATGGCATTCAGATCAATATCATTTCAGCCGATAAGCATTTGGTGGATGTGGAAGTTGTGGGTGAAGGTAAATCCTTTTTTATGTCTTGTGTATATGGGGCCCCCATTAGAGATCAAAGACAAAGTGTTTGGGATCAAATCATGAGAGTAAGCAATCAAAAAACGGGTGCTTGGATGTGTTTGGGAGACTTTAATAGTTTTCTGAGTTGGCATGAAAAGGATGGTGGCAATAGAAAGGGAAGTAGGGACATCAAACGTTTTCAGGACATGGTTTCTCATTGTGGTTTAATGGATCTAGGGTCCCATGGGCCTTGCTATACATGGAATAATAGGCGTAGAGGAGAGGCCAATATCCGGATCAAGCTTGATAGAGTTCTTGCTAATGTTGAGTGGAATCTATTGTTTGAAGATGCATCCGTTACCATTAAACCCGCTCGCTTTCTGTTCGGATCATAACCCGGTGCTTATGGATTCGATAGGAAGTAAGGTTAGCGAACCTTGTCCGTTTCGATTCGAAGCTATGTGGATGAGGCACCCCAGATGCAAAGAGGTGGCAGTTCGTGGATGGAGGTCGAATGGTTCTAGGGCTGGTTTACCCCCTTTTTGTCAAAAAGCTGAAAATTGTAAAAAAGCATATAAGAGGTGGAACAAGGAGGATTTTGGCAATGTTCATGAGAAAATTAAGGAGCTGAAATATCAGATTGATATGATTCAAAAGAAGGCCGATTATAAGGACTTCATGGATGAGGAGGAGAGATTGAAGGACTTGCTTGATGAGGAGATAGCAAGAGAAGAGATGCTCTGGCACCAAAAATCTAGAATCGAGTGGATCAAATTGGGTGACAAGAATTCTGCATTTTTTCATGCTTCTACAATCCAAAGAAGGAAAAAGAATAGAATTCTCAAATTAAAAAGAGGTGATGGGGCTTGGACTGCTAATGAAATTCAGTTACATGAGCTTTTGTTAGATCATTTTAGTGATGCAGTAACCTCTGAGGGCATCTCCCAAGTGGCTCTATCTCAAGCTCTGGATAGGGTACATCCAATGATTGAGGAGGATGTGAATATGATACTATGTAGGACACCTGAGGATGATGAGATTCTTTCCACTTTGAAATCATTGGGGCCTTTAAAGTCTCCTGGGCCTGATGGGTTTCCTCCAGTATTTTATCAGAAATACTCGGATATCACTAATGAAGAGGTATGTCGAAGTGTAAAGGAGTTCTTCAATACTGGTACAATGCCGAAGGAGTTGAATAGGACCTTTGTGTGCCTAATTCCCAAATCCCCTAACCCGAAGTCTCCTGATCAATTCAGACCAATTAGCCTATGCGGGGTGGTGGTGAAGCTCATATCTAAGATCTTTGCAAGCAGGCTCAAGAACTCTCTCACAGGTATCATATCCCCATCTCAATCGGCTTTTGTTCTTGGTAGGATTATTTCTGATAATATTTTCATGGCCCATGAAATTTTTCACTATGTGAAACACCGAAGAAAAGGAAGAAAAAAATTTCTTGTCATGAAAATGGACATGAGGAAGGCCTATGATAGGCTTGAATGGCCCTTTATTAGAGCCACGTTACTAAAGTTGGGCTTCTCCTTGAGATGGGTAGATATGGTTATGGAATGCATCACTTCGGTGTCATATTCTCTTTTATTAAATGGGGTGGAGAAAGGGTCTTTTTGCCCCTCTCGAGGTATTCGGCAATGTGACTCTCTGTCTCCTTTCATATTCATTCTTGGTTCCCAGGTGCTTAGCTCTATTATGAAAGAGGCAGAAGACCATGGCTTACTCAAAGGAATTAGGGTGAAAAACAGAGCCCCTCAGATTTCACATCTCCTGTTTGCAGATGATTGCCTAATGTTTTCTGATGTGAATTCCCAACAAGTCAACCACCTTAAGGCAAGTCTAGACCTCTATTGTCAAGCTAGTAGGCAAGCGATCAATGAAAGAAAGTCCTCTTGCACATTCAGTCCTAATACCCCTATGCGATTTAGGAGGTGGATTGCGCGAGGTCTCAAGATCAAATATGGCGATGGACCAACAAAGTACCTTGGGCTTCCTTCAGATTTTGGTGTTAAGAAATATGATTTGTTCAAAGAAGTGGGGGAAAAAAATCAGCAAAAAGACCCATGGTTGGAAGGCTAAATTATTGTCTCAAGCGGGCCGAGAAATTCTCATTAAGTTCGTTGCTACAACCATGTCTTCTTATGCAGGATCCCATTTCCTTCTACCGGCTTCATTGCATAACGAGATAAGAAAGACCATTTCAAACTTTTACTGGGGCCAAAAAGATGAGGAAAGAAAGATGCACTAGATGTCTTGGTCGAGATTATGTAAATCTAAAAGCAAGGGAGGCTTGGGGTTTCGGGACCCCATCTTACATAACCGGGCCCTTCTTTCTAAGGTGGCATGGCGGCTCTGGTCTCAACTAGATTCTACTTGGGCAATGTTTGTTAAAGCTGTATATTTTCCCAATTGTGATTTCATGGAGGCGCACAAGGGAGCGTGTCCTTTGTGGGCGTGGCAGAGTATTTTGAAGGGTAGAGATGTTCTTAAAGCAGGCTTAATCTCTATCATTGGTAATGGTTTGAGTACACCAATCTGGGACTCAAATTGGATCCCGACTTTACCAAATTTCAGACTATACTCAGAAAAACCCAGTTGGTGCTCTTGCCAGTGGGTATCCGATCTGCTCGATCCCACTACAGGAACCTGGAATAGGCCATTATTACATCAATTGTTTACAAACAATGAGATTGCAGCAATTCTAAAAATTCAGATTGGGAGATTACCACCGAGGACAAAGTTATCTGGGGAGGTTCTGCTAATGGAGTATTCATAGTGAAAAGCGCATATCATCTATTATGCAACATTAGGGAGGATCAAGCTTGGTCATTTCCATCAACATCTCGGAGGCACAAATGGGAAGAAGTCTCTACCAAGACATGGAAGCTTATCTGGAAAGCGCAGTGTTACCCAAAAATTCAAACATTTGTGTGGAAGGCGATGAATCAGGCTGTGGCTACAAGGGAGAACTTGCAAATTAGACAAGTGAGGATCGACCCTACCTGTGGAAGATGCTGCATAGGGATCGAATCAATTGACCATATCCTGTTTGATTGTGAGGCTTCCAGGGCGGTATGGTTTGGTATGGGGTTATTGATCATCACTGAAGGTCGTAATCAGAGGTCCTTGATTTAGATCTTGAACGAATGGGATACCCTGCAATTTCCAGATAAGAAGACGAATAGAGAGGTGCTTAGTTTATTCCTATTTACTTGCTGGTTTACCTGGTTAGCTAGAAATGATTTCAGCTTCAAAGGTTTGTTGTGGCGCCCTGAGCAGATCGTGGAGAAAGCATGGAATGCCTTTCAGGAATTTAGGAGCTCTTTGATGCCGACGGCTGCTCCCACTGATTGTGTGCCTAGATTCTGGATCCCACCGATGGATGGTGTACTGAAGATGAATTCAGATTTCTCTATGGCGGAGGGCAATAATGCTGCGGGGATGGGCTTCGTGCTAAGGGATTCAAGTGGCCTCTGTATTTCAGCTGTGTCGATTCCAGCAGAATGTTCGAGCATCTTCACGGGTGAAGCCCTGGCTTTAAGGGAGGCGATCGTGTGGTGCATGAACCTAGGGGTAAAAGACGCAATGTTTGAATGTGATTCTCAGAGCCTTGTTCATTGCTTTGTGGACCCATTTATGCATGTGATGTCAGATGCCTTTCGGGTGGTGGAGGATATCCGCCAGCTTCTTTCTTTGAAACCATCTTGGTCGGTTCATTTTGTTTCTAGATGGGCTAATTCGGTAGTTGATTATCTAGCTAGGAAGGCCCTGTCCTTGGCAAGTAGGACGGTCTGGTCTAATTCCACTCCTTGGCTTCTTGAAACTTGTAATCAAGATGTCTTGGCTTTTTTTTGCCACTCTTCTAATTAAAGCTATGTTTACCAAAAAAAAAAAAAAAATTTCAATGCAATCAAAATGAGTCTGGATCCGCCCATCCACATGAATTGAATTTTTTTTTCAATCCACACATTTAATTGTGTGACATGTGTCGAATCTAAAAATTGGTCCTCATTTTTTTGGTAATTAATCTAAAACACAATTAGCCACCTCTAATTATCATTAAAAAATTTAATCTAAAATAGAATCCAACACTTTTACCAAAAGAAAAAAAGAATCTAACACTATTTTTTAATAAAAATTTCAATTAATCCACTAAACTTTGCTACTTCTATCTCCTCTTCTGTTCTTTCCCTATCCCTTCCACATTTCTACTTCTCTTTTCTCCACTTTTTTTTTTCTTCTTTAATCTCGTCCACTTGTAACAATTCTTACAAATATGTGATTTTTACCGCTTAAAAATTGTAACATAGAATGAAAAAACTCTATAAAACTATTTATTTATGAGGGACTCAAACTATTCAGATGATTAGATCTTGATCTCTCAAAATTTGAAGATTAATTAGACTCGCTCATTTTCGATCTTTTCTAGGATAAAATAAATCCTAACATCTAAATTCTTTCTATTTCAACACTAGAAGAAAAAGTTTTGAAGGGTTAGTCACGGATATATTAAAGACATCTAAATTCTTTCAATTCAACACTTTATTGAAGAAAAAGTTTTGAATGGTAGTCATGGATATATAAAAGATAGAAAAAGAATGGATGTAAAGAAGAAAGAGACTGTAGTCATCTTTGACATCTTAATAATGTTGGGAAAAAAAAAAAAAAAAAGCACATGGAAACATTAAATTTGAAAAGGGAAAATTTTTCAAACTGTCAAATTTTAAAAATTATTTATTAAATAATATTTTTTTTCTTCAGAAATTGTACTTAAATTAATAAATGGATACTATTTTTAAAATAATTATCAAATTCTAAATTTTATGATAATTCTTTTCGCCCAATTATTTTTTATCATGAACTACCCAAATTGCCTTCAAGTCTTTTATATAAAAACTTGTGAGAAATGCTTACCAATTCCGTTAGAACCTGTTTAGTTACATGAGTTTATATATTTCAAATATTTAGAGATTTCAAATCTATGGAGTCATAATTCATAAAATTAACTGTTTGGTTGTGGAATAAAATCTACGACATGGCTTTCGTCCTAAAAAACTATTTGGTGGATGTGATTTTTATGAAAATGAGCAAATGTTTAGGGCTTTTATAGTAGCAATGAAATATCTAAATTTCACCCCATACCCATAAATCTACATATTCATGTTTTTAGTGTAAAAAGATGAATCTCTAGATTTTATGAATCTAGAGATTTTTACAGCGAAACAAGTATAAATCTCAAATTCAAGAATCCAGAGATTTCAAATCTCTGGATTCATGTAAGCAAACAGGCCCTAAATCTCTTGGCAATTCTAGGGTAGACAACATCTTATCTTTGTAGCTCTCAGTCCTCTTATTATTCATCAATTTCATAGTTTATATTGAAAGACTTGAGAGTAATTTGAGTAGTTCATGCTAGAATATTAATTACAAAAAAATTATCATATATATATATATATATATATATATATATATATATATATATATATATATATTTTTTTTTTTTTGAGTGCAATTTTGTTTTTAAAATATCTTATTGAATAAATCTTTTTTAAAACCTAGCGTGATTACCAAATGCGTGGATTAAATTTGTAAAATTTTCCGAGAAGTTGCTCGTCTATATAAATGCTACAGTTAAGAGTCACACAGAGACCTTACTTGGTACTTGGTACTTGGTAGAGCCTGCAAATGCCAAACCAAAGTAAAAATGCATGAAATGCTTCTGTTATTGGAGAAGTTTGCTTTCCAAAATGGTAGATTTCAGTTAATGCAATGATCGTTTGATTCATATTTCCTTGGTAGGAAAGAGTCATTTATTATCTAACTTGTTAGGGTTTTCAAACATCAATGGCGAGAGGTAACAGGTTTCAGGCAAGCACAAATAGCGATGCAGGGTCCGCTTCGTTGATCTCCGAGGACGAAGAGGTAAACTTTCTTGTTTGATCTTCTTGTGAGTTGATTAGGCTATGAAAGTTAGTTTTTCTTTTCTGGTACTCTTTAAAATATCGGTGTGGGTAGTTACGAGTCCTGCTTTCATTCAGTTGATGTAGCTAATCGCTGCATTCCTTATTTATAGTGCGTTTGATTGCTTAATTCCGTCAATGCTGCTTGAGTTGATTTGATCAAATTTGTGGAATCAGAACTGTTTGGTTATCCTAATCATATGAACTGATTCATTTGGCAAATTACCATGATTATGTGATTTTAAGGGTTGTTTTGATTTTTCTCGGGTTAATTTAGAGGTACCCATGGAATTTTCCTGAAACATGACATCTGAATACTTCCAGTATTTTAGCAAAATTCATAACTCCAAATGGTTATTAAATGAATTCATGATTCAATGAATTTGAAATCCAGAAAATCACAAAACCAGACATACTATTAATGAATTTGTATTTATTGAGTCTCAGTTTATCAGATATGTATTTCCCTTTCTCTATCACTCGTCGAAACAAGTGTTAGAGCTCTTTCATGATGCTATCACCTGGCATGTATTGTTTTCTGTTTGAAGATGACATGGGTTATGTGACGAACAGAGTTATCTACTTGATGATCACATTTCCCAACCATGTTTATCGCTGTTCAAGTTTTGTCTTCCTTTATCTTTTTGGTTTAAGCAGGTCAAGAGCCAAATGACAGTTGTGCAACCTGCAATGGAAGCTACAGTCTGCAGTTTCAATATTTTTTTTGGTTGCGTATCTAGGTTGTAAAGTCATTTCAAAATGTTACCCTGAACCTAAAATCCTCTCTCTTTTGTTCTTTCTTTATGTTTCACTGTTGCAGATGAATTTATTCTTGAAGGTTGTGAAAACTGTGGCCTTGAAGGTGAAGAGGTGAGAGAGAATCAAAGATATTAAAGCTAAGATCCGGGACAATGAAAGCATTTTAGGAAAGAATCGAAGTCTCTACTATGACGGGAAAAAACTAGACGACGATCACACAATGGTTGATTATGGTATCCAGAAGGACTCTACCCTTCATCTGTTTGTTCAAAGTACGGTTGGAATGAAGCTATATATCAGGCTACCACCAAACCAGAGAACCATAGAAATGAAAGTAGAACCCCAGGATTCCGTCCAAAACAGCAAAACTATGATTCAGGAACAAGAGGGCATAGCAACTGACTGTTTCACCTTGATCTACTCTGGAAGAAAACTTCAAGATTACTGGACCTTGGCTGCTAATGATATCCAGAATGAAGCAACATTGCAATTGATATTTAACCCGAGGGATGTGATGACAATATCTGTGAAAAAACCTTGTGGGCAGAGCATGAGGCTTGAAGTGAAGATGTTGTACACCATCCGTGATGTGAAATCAATAGTGGAATGCATGAGTGGCATCCCTATTTACCAACAGAAGCTTATTTATTCTGGGCAGCAGCTTGTGGATGACCAGACATTGGCTCATTGTAAAATCACTGAAGAGTCTTTAATAGAGATGTTACCTCTCTCATTTCAGATTTTTGTCAAAACATGGAGTGGAAAGACCATTACAGTTGAAGTAGAGAGTTCCGATACTGTTAAGGATTTTATGGCGAAGGTTAATCAAAAGATTAGGTGTCCAGACTCTGGGTGGCACCTCCTATTTGCTGGTAAACGGCTGGAGGAGCATGCAAGCCTGGGCAGCTATCTGATCCAGAAAGATTCCACTCTAAATCTGGTTATTTCACTTTCATCTCTTGTTACTCAAATCACCATATATGTCCGGGCAAGAGATGTGCAAAACAGTGAGCTTGTTGAATTGGATGTAACTCCTTATTCTACTACAGTACGTGAGTTGAAGGCTATGATTTGAAGACGCACTGCACTTGCACCAATTAAGCTCTTCTGTAATGCAACGAAACTTGTCAATTCAGAAAAGACTCTGGAAAACTATGGGATTTGGAAGAAAACAACAATAGAATTTTCTACTAAGAAGTCTTAACGGGCATTGCTGCAGTCTCCTGCTGTCCATTTTGAAATATGGCTGTGGACATTTTCGTAAGCAACATGGATCTCCATTGCAGAATGCAGGTTCGTTAAGTATTTCATGAATCTAGTATATATACTTGTAAAGTTCTGGTGTTTGTCCATAAGTGAACCTATACTGAACGTTGTTTTTTGTAGGATAGGCTAGGTTAGTTTCTGCTTGTCTTTCATGGTTTTTGGCTTTAAAGGAGTGGAACTCTGTCCATTTTGTGTATATTTTTAGTACTGCTACCAACAGTGTTTTAGAATCAGGATTCTGAAATCAGTTGAGATTGCTCTTCATTCCAACTGATCCCGAGCAGCCGATACACTACTAAGCAGATAAGGTAAAATGACAGAAATTTGAGTTTGATGACCTTGTGCCAGTATATTATCCAAAATTGTTAAGTTCACATTTACACGACTTCCACTGAATCCTCAATGCTAGAATAGGAATCCTCAATGAATTCCACCCCACCTTCTTAATAGTGAATGTGTTGTATCCAAGAAAGAAACCTGTAAGAAATGTGTGGTGTCTCATAAGCCCACCAATATACAATTCTCTTCTGGCTAGTTTCTTCCTTCAAATTTTATTTTTGCTCGAAAATGTGTGATAACACATTGGGAACTATACTAGTATATGAAAGAGTATGTGATTGTATTTGACATTACCGATAAAATGTGATTGTATTTGATATTCTACATTGTCTTTGTCACCTGTTTATGGAGTTTCGTAATTATCGGTTATAGTTCATATGAACCCTTTGCCTTTAACCAAGAGAGATTTGGCCTAACATTATATACAATCAAACTGCACTGTACATCTGAATTTTTATTTTATTTTTTGGTCAGAAAGCAAGACTTTCAAATTTATTTTTTTTATGCATTGAAAGCTTCAGGAGAAACACCTGAGCAAAGAAAAGAAGGAACTACAAGGAAAGGTGGGTTTAACCACCAAACACGAGATAAACATAGGTGAAGTGCACCCCGAGCAAGAAGATCAGCCACCCAATTAGGGGCGGACCTATAGAGGGGCCGGGGGGCCATGGCTCCCCCGGATTTAAAAATAATAATATTAATTATCTTATTTTCCTTTATTTTTTTTTTCTGTCTTTTTCCCCACATGTGAAATGTCACTATTCCCCCCTAATATTGAGAACGGTTTTTAAAGGTAAAATAATGGGTATAAATGTCATTCCTAATTAAAAACTAACTCGTCAATCCCTATTTATTCTCTCTTCTCTTCTCTCTCATCTTTTCTTTCTATTTATTCTCTCTCTTTCTATAAACGTGGATTAAGAAATTTTTGAAAAAAGATCTTATTGTTATAAAATAAAGAAGATATTGAATACAAAAAAGAAAGACAAGATGAGTTCAATCAGAACTGGTCCATTCAGTTGAGTGCATTACATATTTATAGTAGAAGGAACATCTACTCTGATATGGAAATATCAGAGTCTACAAAGAAATACAATATATGATTCTTACACAATAAGATATTCTTGATATGGAAATATAGATTGCCACCCAAGATAGAAGGTGCATAGAATGGAAATATTGACTGCCATCATTGTGTCTTGAGATCACTGTAATCTTCAATTAAGATGGGAATGTGAATCACCAAGATTGTATGCTGAGGTGTTTGAGATCTTCAATTGGAAGTATTGTCTATTGGGGGATGATGGATATCTACAATCAATATTATTTATAACACTCCCCTTTGGATGTTCATCAATAGATAATGTACCTCGTTAAAACCTTACTAAGAAAAACCCAATGGGAAAAAATCTTAGTGAAGGAAAAAGAGTATACATAACTAAATAATACGTATTGGTAGCTGCCTCATCAAAAACTTTACCAGGAAAACCCAGTGGGACAAAACCTTGGTTAAGGGAAAAAGAGTGCAGCACGTATTTTACTCCCCCTAATGCTAACATCATTGAGTATCTTTGAATACGTACATTCTAATATCATATACCAGCTTCCGAAGATTTGAAGTATGCAACTTCTCAATAGATAAATCTGTCAACTTATCACTTGAACGAGTTTGTTGAATATCGATTTCACCATTTCATTGAAGACCATGAATGAAGAAGAATTTCGGTGAAATATGTATCGTTCTATCTCCTTTGATGTATCTTCGTTTCAATTAAGTTATGCATGCAGCATAATCTTCATATAATATTGTTCAAACCTCTTCTTCTAATAGAAGACTGCATGCTTCCTGAATGTGTTATATCATTGATCTAAACCAAATATAAAATAGCTAACATTCACTTGTGAATAAATAGTCTGTTTGAGATCTAGTTGTATATAGATCAGATAAAAATCTTGCATCTGCATAACAAGTAAGTTGATGTCCACATTCATAAAATAATATCATATCAATAATTTCTCGAATATACTGAAATATATGTTTTATAACATTTCAATGTTTTCATATTGGAGAAGAGATAAATCTTGCTAATACACTTATAGAAAATGCTATATCTGGTCTTATACTATTAGCAAAATATATTAATGCTCCAATTGCACTAAGTATGGTACTTTATGACCAATAAATTTTTTACTATTTTCTTGGGGTCGAAATGAATATTTCTTTATATTGAACGATCTCACAACCATTGGGGTACTAAATGTATGTATTTTATCTAGATAAAATATCTTCAAAATATTCTCTATATAAGTTGATTGATGAACGAATATTTCATTCGTCAAATGCTCAATTTACAAGTCAAGACAAAACATTGTCTTTTCAGGATTTTCATTTCAACTTTCTTCAAATAATCTCCTGCTTTTGGAAACTCTTCAGGAGTTTCAATGATATTTAAATCATCATCATATATACTTACTAAAATTAGATCCATATCCTTTAATAAATACACAATAATAAATTGGATCATTTTTATATTTTTCATTTAGTAAATATTCACTAAAGAGATTACCATATATGCCTTGATAATCTTTGAAGCCTTATTGAATAAACTTCCTAGGAATTTTTTATATGCTTCAGTCATTTTAAATCCTTCAAGGATTTTCATATATATTTCACACTCGAGTGAGTCATATAAATATGCTGTAATAATATCCATTAGACGCATGTCAAAATTTTCATATACTACCAGATTAATAAGATATCTGAAGGTGATTGCATCCACCACAAGAGAACATGTTTCCATGTAATCAATGCCAGGCATCTGCGAAAATTTTTGTGCCATAATTCATGTTTTATATATCACGATTTCATTATTTCTCTCATTTCATTTTTCGCAGAAAACTCAATTATACCCCACTGGCTTTATACCTTCAGATGTTAGACTACCGGTCCAAAAACTTTTATTTTCAAGCCTGAATTCAATTACGGCTTGAATTATGTCTCTACATTTTGGCCAATCATTTCTTGATTTATATTCATCAACAAATTTATGTTCAAGATCCTCGTCTTGTTGTATTATTTCAACAATAATATAATATGCAAAAATGTTGTAACGATCAACTTTATCTTTTATGTCGGTTCCATCTTTTTCCCTGCAATGACATAACTAATTGAGATATCTCTTCATTATTTTAACTTAATAAGTTTCTTTGAGACTTACTACAAAATAATGAATTATTTATAGCCAATCTTACTCCCAAATAAAATAGGTTAGTTATAGCTCAAAGTTTATGTCTATCATATGACATTGGATCTTCAAAAAGATAATCAATTGTCTTCATATTATGATCATCATTGATCAAGTTTCAATATGATTGAAATCCAATTTATCTCCACATATTATTTCTTTAATTTACTGTGAGAAAGCTTAATTAAATTTGTGCAAAGTCATGTCTAATGGCTTTCATACCACATCGGTAAAAATTTATTTCACTTCTTGAATTGTTATATTCAGAATCCTTATTCTCTTTTATTTTCATAATCTTGCGAACTTCTTGTGCCTCATCCTCTTACCATGACTCTAATTTTAATTATGCCTTCTTCGAACATGAATTTCAAATCTTGCAACTTCATTAATAGTGCATTATTTTACTAGCCACAAATAGGCATGATATCATTTACGCTTTCAAATCTTGCAACTTCATGTGCATTTGAAGCTTGAAAATACTCATTTACAATTTCAAATCTTGCAACTTCATGTGTAATCTGCGCTTTCAAATCTGCAAATTCATGTGATTTATTTACAGTTTCAAATATTGCAACTTAAGGTGCATTTAATAATATTTGTGGTGCAAAGCTAACAACCACTATATACAATAAATAAAATCAATTGTTAATGACAAATCACAATTGTTAAGGAAATCTAATATCTTATTATTTGTTTGATTCTTAGATTCAATAAAACACATACATTTTTATCATGATGCACTTACATTTCAAGATGGACAAGGTAAACTCCATTGTTTACAAAAACGTGAGAGGAGGTCGATCATTCTTTTCACTTTGGAATAGAAAACATAATGATACATAGTCTTCTGTCTTTCTTCTCAAAATGCAATACTTCGAGCGGAGTCGTTCACAATTACTTCGAGCGGAATCGTGCTGATAACGTGTTATAAAATAAAGAAGATATTGAATACAAAGAAGAAAGACAAGATGAGTTCAATCAGAACTGGTCCATTCAGTTGAGTGCATTACATATTTATAGTAGAAGGAACATCTACTCTGATATGAAAATATTAGAGTCTACAAAGAAATACAATATATGATTCTTACACAAATAAGATATTCTTGATATGGAAATATAGATTGCCACCCAAGATAGAAGGTGCATAGAATGGAAATATTGACTGCCAACATTGTGTGTTGAGATCACTGTAATCTTCAATTAAGATGGGAATGTGAATCATCAAGATTGTATACTGAGGTGGTTGAGATCTTCAATTGGAAGTATTGTCTATTGGGGGATGATGGATATCCACAATCAATATTATTTATAACACTTATTAGTTATTCAAAATTTCATCCTAATTAGAAACTAACTCCTCAATCCTTATTTATTCTCTTCTCTCTTCTCTCTCATCTTTTTTTCCTATTTATTATCTTCTCTTTCTATAAACGTGGGTTAAGGAAATTTTTGAAAAAAAATCTTATTAATATTCAAAATTTCATTCCTAATTAGAAACTAATTCCTCAATCCCTATTTATTCTCTACTATCTCCTATCATCTTCATTTCTTTCTATTTATTCTCTTCCCTATTTATAAGCGTAGTTTAAGAAAATTTGGAAAAAAATATACTCCACAATTTGGTACTCTTTTTCTTTTTCAATTTTTGTTATTTGATTTTGTATTGTGATTTGTGAATAAAATGTGTATAGTTAGTAAGGTTATTAACTACCATTGGTTTGCATCTCTTCCCTAAGAAAAAATTTTGGTTTATATCTCCTACCAAAGAGAATTTTGGCTTGCAAAGGTTGAAATCATGTGTATATATATATATATAGTGCCGGATTTTATAGATTGCCGGTACGATCATTTGTTTTTCTTTTTTTCTTTTTTTTTTAACTTTCAAGGGGTAGTCCAGTCCTTTACAGAATCTTGTCTCATCATCTTGGAATAGGCATTTCATGACTGAGTTCTTTGGCACCTCTAATTTCTTGTACATAGGGACTTACACTTACTGCCCTTTCAGAAGATTCATCTAGAGGCCTTTACCCAATCGTTAACAGTCACAGCCACTTCATCCCGGTATGAAGATAGGACCCTTTAACTCTACTGGTTCTTCATACTCATATTATGATCATATGATAGTGTGAGATTCAACGACTTTTTCATAGAATCGTGAACATATCATATAATTCTAATATTTTCTGGGATTATATTAACATCTGTTTTTGTTAGAGAATCATCACCGTAGACAAGCAGTGTTTTGCCTCACCGACTTTTTCACGGGGCTACTAGCATACACTTGCCATACAATTATCTTCTCAGACTATTCATCAGGGATTATTATATAATACTGGCCGTTACCGACAGCAGAGGCACGACTGTAGGCATGCTTCACGGTTATCCAGTTCGAAGGAAAGAAAGAAAAGAAACAAATAACAAATTCATACTAGATATCTTACTTCAGGCCCATCCCTAAGAATTAAAGAAAGAAACTTACTGAAGGAGCCTTCTCGGTCTTCCGAGCTTAGAGGATGCAAAGAGGAAACATCAGAGAACTCCGAATTTTCTAACAGAAAAATTTTATTGCTTACACTCATTCTGACTTCTTACAAGTACATAAGCTCGCTTATATACGTGAGGAAAGTAGATTGAAATGCAAACTTAAATTAAAGCAAATTAAAGTGAACTTAAAGTTACATAAAAGAAAAAGGCAAATTCACATCCTATGGCTAATAGGCTCCTGCTTAAATCTGGGTGCCTTTATGTCGCCATCATAAAGGAGACACGTCAGGATCGCGTCAAAAGGGAATCTTTTGATGATAAGGATTACATCACTTCAGATGTTGACGTTGCAGCTTTATTCTTCAAAATATTTGGTGACGTCATCTTCGTCAAAGTGTGAAACTAATCTATGCATGGCATCTTCTCCTACCTCTGTGAGAAATGAGGTGGCTTCGCAGCTTTGTTGTACGAAAAGCTTATTCTTCATCTTTTTCTTGGTTTTTGCCAAGTATCTCTTTAGCGGGTGCACCACCTTCTTTAGCTTTGATTTTGGAGGTTTGCTTCTTGGTAGATTCAACCTCACATTAAATTGTATGGCGTTCATTATTCTGTAGAGGAGGGTCCACCATCTTCCGCCATAATCTTTTTCATATCTTCGAGCATGGTGTCAATTGATTTGACATATGCTTCCATCTTTGAATATCCTTGCAACTCAGCCTGGACGAATTGTTGGGCTGGGTCTTGGGGCTTTCGATTCTTTTCTTCAAAGGCCTTGTGAATTTGGGCCTCATTCATCTGGAGCAAATCTTTTGCCTTGAGAAGGCATATCATCATGTCATCCTTCTCTCTGTCGAGCTTTTGAGTTTTTAATCTTAAAGAATTAACTTCTTCAACTAGCCTGGAGCAGTGTGCTCTGCAAGTGTTAAGACCTTGTACTAGATCTTGCATCTCCATCTTTGTGATAGTACATTCATCTCAAGCAATCAGTGCTCCTTTGAAATCTTTTTGATCTGATCTTTCGATTTTGGGATCTTTATAAAAGTTAACTCCAATTGTTCTTCTGGCACAATCAAATGCCTGTCCCAAATCTGTAAATCCTTGATACAAAGAATTTTTAAAATCTTTGATGCACATAGCTACATCAGACCATGCTGTGTAAACACCAGGCATCTTTCCTTTGATTACCACATAATAGGGGCATCTAGAAGATGATTTTGTCTTTGACATATTCATCTGGTAACACAAACTATTCATTGCCATGGCAAAGTAATCTCTCTTGTTTTTATCTCAGGGAGTTTGGACCACCTAATGGTGTAATATCTAGAGGTTATCTAGAACAACTTTATTTTCTGGCCCAACTTCAAGTAAGTTCTTGAATTGGAATCTAGGATCAATGGTGAACAAATAGTTCTGACCAAATTGACATATTTTCGGGAGATGGAGAACTGATCTTGACAATTTTCTTATCTTTAGTGGTCTGTCCCACTGTATCTTTGATTGCTTCTTCAAGCATCTTATCTTTTGCCTTAGATGACGAATCTTTTTCTTTAGCTAGATCAACCATCTAGATCATATTCAAAACAGAAGTCAGGATCATGTAAAGAAATCTGTTCATCTATTGCAATATTTTGAGAACATGTTATTCTGGACAAATAATCTACGATAAAATTATCTGTTCCTTTAACATGCTCAAACTTAATATTGAAACCTTTATTAACTACTATGTCTTGAAACACGAGCCATCTTCTCTGAGAAATCTTATTTTCATTTAAGTTCTTGTAAAATTTAACTATGGCTTCACAGTCAGTGCGAATCATAAACTTCTTATTTTGTAAAAAGAACTCGAATGCTTCAAGTCCTTTGATAACTTATTCAACTTCAAAATCTATAGTAGCAAGGGTCTTATTTTTATGTATCCCTGATGCATATCTACATAATACTTCAGTATTCTTGGTAGAATACTCATTGGGTCTAATCTTAAGGATTGCTCCCCAACCTTCTTGAGAACCGTCAGTTTCAACAACATGAAACCAATCTTCTTTAGGGTATCTCATAGGCTGTACTTTTGAGATGAGCTCTTTAATCTTTTTGACTAAGGCATTATCTTGTTGTTTAAATCTTCTTTCTCCTTTTTGCGATGTTTTCACATAAAGGGGTCCAAGCATTTTTTCCTAGGTTTTTTATGAAATCCCTAGCTTTATTAACTAGTCCAATAAAGGATTTTATCTGGGTAACTCCTTCGAGTTTATCTAGAAATTCTAAGGCTTTTCTAGCAATGTGGTCTTGTAATGACACAAGTTCTTTACCTAAATTCAAACCTAAGAATTTAATTTCATCTTTTCCTATTTCCATTTTCTTTTTGGAAATAACTAGACCATGATCATTAAATAATCTAAACATTGTTAACAAATGTTGAAAATGGTCTTTTTCATTCTGGGAGTATACTAGAATATCATCTATATAAACAACTACAAATTTCCTATAGGGTAAGAAAATTTGATCCGTTCTTCGCTGAAATACAGAAGGGGCATTCTTTAGGCCAAATGGCATGACTAACCATTCATAATGTCCCCTACTTGTGACAAAAGCAGTCCAAGGAATGGAATTTTTGTGAACCATAATCTGGTGGAAACCTGATTTTAAATCAAATTTAGTAAAATTTTTAGCTTTATCAATGTGAGTTATCAGGAAATCTCGTCTAAGAATATTATAAGCATCATCAACAATGTTGTCATTGAGACACTTATAATTTATTACCATTCTGCTTTTACCTCTCTTCTTTTCAGATTCTTTGTTGACTATAAAAGCAACTGATCTGTGAGGACTCTTAGAAATTTTTGATTAATCCAAGCTTTAAGAGTTCATTTATATGTAAATCAAACTTTTCATCATCTTTAGTGTTGTATTAGGAGTGCCTGTAACAATCCTAAGATCTGGGTTTTTTTTTATCTCAAGCTTAATATAAGGCTTATCTTTTTTCTCAGTGTTCTAAGGGATTTATATCTTGTATAACCTTAGCTTTTTCAAGCTTTTCTATAATTTGTTTTATCTGGTTATCAGTTGTAATGTTTAATCTCCTAAAATCTATGTAGTCCGAATCAAGCTGATAGCAAGATTCAATTTCTTCATCACAATCTATATTTGCGATTTTATAGGATCCAGGGATCTTGCAATTGCAGTTTTTACTATCCTTCACCACGTTTCGCTGCGAACTCTGATGGGAAGGTAGAGTGGGTATGATTCCACTCTGTCTAGTGAGCTGAACACAATGTTTATTAATGATTAATGCACCATCCATTGCTAAAATAAAACTAAGGCCAATAAGTAAATCCCATGGCGAATCTCTGACTAAAACAGTTCCTAATTGTAACCATTGGCTTTGGCCACAATTAGTTTGGAAACTGATGAGAGGATTCTTCAGTTTTTGAGTTACTGAATATCCTATATTATCTATTCCTCTTGTAATTATGGGAGGAATCTCAACTAGGTCCGATGGATCAGTAAACCATTTAGTATTAATGGTTGATACTGAACATCATGTATCTATGATTCCTTTGAGGTGATGAACTTTGTTTCTAACACGGAGTTGGCAAGCAACCCCAAGCTCCTTTAAATCTGGTTTTAGCTGGCATAACCGAACTTGGTCAGTTTTGGCTAGTCCAACTTTTAGGTTTGGAGTGAAGAGATGACTACATTCGTAGATCCAAATCCTCCTCTCCTCTGTATATCTGGGCCAGCTCATAATTTGGAAGAATAATGAACTAGGCAATCTTTTCTCCTATAGTAATAGGTCTATCTAGATTTGAAAGATTTAAGAAAAATATTCTTATTGGATCTTCATAATCTGCATCAATAATTCCTCCAATAACAGTGATTCCTTGACTGGCAAAGGAAGATCTTTCTTTAATCATCATTCCAAATTTTGGGTTTATCTGGAATGTTAGATAGGTATCTACTTGTGTCATTGATCTAGCAGCTAAGATATGGTCAACAGGACTAAAGATGTCATAGCCTAGACTATGTTTCGTGGATTTCCTAGGAAGCATAGCAATTTCTGAAAATCATATGACACCTGGGTTTAAATTAATATCCTCAGTTTTTGCATTAAGGATATCAATCTGATCTTGTAATAATTCAATCTTGGTAGAATCTCGTTTAGTTTTTAACTCTGTGATTCTAATATTTTTCTCTCTCTGTTCTACAAGGATTACAGAGTTATCTAAACACTTATTGCATCTTTCTTCTAAACAAGTTCTACATTGATATCTAACATCTAAGCCAGGGTATAATTTGCATCTTGAACATCTAATATGGAAACTTCTAGCTCTGTGTTTCCATGTATGGTTATCTTTTTCGCAGCTTGATCTCATCATAGCAATGTTTACTAATTGATGAAACAAATCTGGTATTTCTTCTTCACAAGAATCTTCTGTATTTTTGCAAAAGACTTCTATTGAAACAATACTATATACTGATTCATCATCTGACATTTCTTTATCTACTGCAATTAGGCCTTCTTTTGTATTGTCTACAACTACTGCCCTTTTTCTGGAACTGTTAACTAGTTTCAGACAATCTTTAACTAAATGGTCTAAAGATTCGCAATTATAACAAGCTAATCTATTCTTATAACTTCTTTGTGGATTATATCTTCTTGCATGTCTATCTGGGTCAAGGAATGGTTTCTTTCCTTTGGATCTTCTCATATACCAATCTTTTCTTGGTATAGAAACTCTAGGTTGCCAGGTTTGACCAAAGCATCTTTCTTCTTCATCTTCCTTCATATATCTATCATATCTCCTTCTTCCAGTAAGTCTTTATGACTACAGATACATAAAGAGATTCTTGAGAGAATATTACTACTATGCCAGTCAAAGTGGTAATATATTTAGCCAAGCCATCATGGATAAGTTATTTCAAAAGCTGCCAGGACCTTTAGGTCAGAAAATTAAGGATTCATGGGAACCAAAACCCAATGATCCTCTTTTTGATAATGTGTCAATAAGGATAACACATATCATGAATAAGCTTATGGAAGAATGCACTTTCATACAGATTCAACAACAGTTTCAGAGAGATAACTTTGGATTTTGTAAAGATGTCTTCACGTCCCAAGTATATGGAGAACAAGATATTGATAGACGCAAATCCAGGATATATATATATATATATATATATATATTTGTATTGTTGCTTTAATTTACCTATATTTTGTCGGGAAAAAATATCACTTCAATAATTTATCTTTTTTAAATGTGTGTGGACCTCACAAAATATATGTGAACCTATTCCTTAATATAATAAAATAATTTAGAGGTTGGACCTTCAATGGGTCTTATAAGGGCCTACACAATGTGTGGTAAAACAACATTAGTGCTTCCCTAACGGGAAGGTTGTTTGGCTTTCATTATTCGGCCCCCCAATATTGAATCCTGGGTCTGCCCCTGCTCCCAATATTCACTTGTAGGGATGAGGCTAAAACACAAACTGAAAGGAGCCCAAAATAGAGAGAATGGCCTGCCCAATAGACAGAAAAGGCCTATCTATGACACTCCATAGCCCCTTAACCATGATGTGAGTTAACCCTATCGCTCTGGCAATCAAAAAGTCCATCTTCTAATGCCCTCCATCTCACATGCTGTCGCTAGTAGATATGCTGCCCATTTGCATTTAGTATTAAAAAAGGGAATTTCGGTGTATATATATATATATATATATATATATATATATTTTTTTTTTTTTTTTTTTTTTTTTTTTTTTTTTTTTTATATATATATATATATATATTTATCAAACACTTTGAGGGGTATTTTGGTCCTAGGAGTTATTTTGGTCATTACATTGTTTAAAGGTTGATTTCATCTTATTAAATTCAAAATTTGAATTCTAAAAGAAATTCTAGTTTTCTAGCTCCAATTGTTAAGTTGTGACCAAGGATTGAGGTTTCACTTTCAAGGCTGGTTTCCACCTGGTTAAAAATCTTGAGGTTTTGACCAAAATTTCAGACGAAAGCTGGTACTTTTTGAGCAAGGTTTCAACCTTATGTTCCAGATTTTATATGGCCTCCATTTCATCTGATTTACTGCCTCCACCTATTTAAAGCATAACAAATATAGTGTAAGTGGTAGTTTGCCACAAACACAACTAAAAAGTAGCATTCAAGTATACTAACGAATGACGGGTTCTGAGATGTACAAATTTCACGCTCCACTCAGCCGGATCCGATCATACCCAAATACCCATGGGGGTGGTATACTTCAAGACCAAATTCACGGCCAAATCCATAACACAAAATGATATAGCATAATCAAGAGCAAGAAAATATTAAAGTAACAAGTATTAATTAAGTATTAAAAATGTTATTACAGTCATCCAATATTTAATTCAAAATCAATATCCAAGGTTAACCAAGTTGATTCATCAGAGTTTAAGCAAAGTAATTTTTCACAGCGGAAGACTAAGTTTTTGATGAGAACTCCAAGGAATAGTTAGCACTCCCATCTATGGGCTCAATAAAAGGACATAGTTGCCACGAGCGAAACTACAATCTCAAAGGGTACTGTTGGGCCCTCAATAATAACCGCCCCCATAGGAGCAATTTGAGCACGGACACGAATCTTCATGTGAGTCCATTTCCTCGCTAGGCGGTCCCTCAAAGCATTCATCTGGGGCGGATTCTCCATTTGAATGGAGTCCTCATAACCTGTGATAAGTCTAAAAACATTATATAAAGAAGTGAGGTCAACATAGCCACATATCATGCATCCATCACGATTTTCCATAGCAAACCATATATGTATATGATCATAATATGAATAATGAATGAGCAACAACTATATTGCTAACTCTAACCATGAGGTCTCTATGGTAGACATGCATTAAGCTATACACCAGCCTCCTTTGGGCTATCTTGTCATTCTTCCTCAACAAGAAGCGTCTCTTGGGTTCTCCGCGGTTGTTGGGTCAAGTCACATCAATCCATGGCTAGAGAATAGGTCACCACTCTCTCACATTATCATTTGGTCTAAGAATTGGCGCATGTCAAGAATAACTCTAAGCCCAATGCATAGTCATATGGTCTCGTATTACATATGGTCTAGATATCTTTCCTCAATAGGAGGCATCTCTTGGATCCCATTCCTTAATCCTGTGGTCATCCACATATGCATAGGTGGATGCTCTCATGGCTTCCCCACAGAAATTTCACATTGTGCTGAAAGTGTAAAACCCAGCCCTAACCTTGACCCGGAAACCTTGTTATTTGTAGGTCCGATGACCCGAAGTAAAGTAAGAAGTCAGCTTTGGGCCATCCCAGTAGAGGACTTGGTGTCTGGCTTTGAATCCATGAAAGTTGATGATGAGGTTCTATTTATGGACACTGAATCCTGATGAAGATCTAATTAGTTGATGGACTTGGAGTGCTCTCTATCTTGGTTTGAAGGCATTTCTACCTATTAGGTAAGTCACTTGACTTGTGTGAAAACCCCTTTAGGTTGGATTTGATCTGGACCTTCAATTCCCTGTTTTGGCTTTGTCGTTGGTGCCGATTGGTGGCGGGCGGACAATCCACTCGCCAATGAGTGCTGCTTTGGAATTAGGTTGTTCTTGCTCTATTTAAGTCCAACCTCGAGTCCACTTCGTATTTGTGCCTCCAAACCCTCGGACGAAGACCTCTGCAAGTCATCTCTCTTGCATCCTTGGTGTTTTCTTGCGGATCTTCGTGGAACTCTTCTTTTTGCATCAAAAGGTATGTCTACTCTCTCTTCTTCTCCTCCATCTTTGTTTTTCTTTCCTTTTTGAGTTGAGGCGTAGAAGAGATGCTGCATTCTCTGTTGCAAACATCTCTGAACATGTTCTCATGATCATCCTAAGGATTTAAGGCTAGAACAATGATCTTAACCATGATCATTGCAAGCTTTTGAAGGATTCATGATCAAACCATGATTTAATCTCTCGTTAAACTTCTAATCTGAATTCTGATCTCTTTGGATCTTCTTTTGTTGATCATGTTAGTAGTAATTACTGTGTTTTCTTTCCATGATCCATAATCTATAGATTTCTAGATGTTCTCTTCTACCATACTATGTGTTCTTCATGATGCATGATAGTTACATATATGGTAGGTTTTATTTCCTTATTTAGATTTATGCTTCTAAGCCTTATTCCATGAGACCTATGTATGTTTTCATGTTTTCATTCCAAAGCAATGATCCATCCTCCTATTGTTCTTGTCATTGTTTTCTATTTCAAATTCATCAAGATCCATGTTTGAGTTAATTATGGTAACTTTTTGTTTCCTAATTTGGATCTTGATATCTTGATTTGATTGGTGTTTTGAGGTCCCCTATTTGTTAGAATACTACTGATGTAGTCTACCCCTTGATTAGTACCCTTTTGAACCACCAAATTCGGATTTCATATCTTAAAACTCTGATTTTATAGGCTACCTTTGCATTGGTCGACTGATTGGTCGATGACCACTCGACCAATCCACTTGACCAATGAGTCAGAACTCGATTTGGTCTGTTTCGGATGTTTTGATATCTTTTCTGTTAGGGATCTTTCCTAATATGTTGTATATACTTGTTTAGGACCTTCTTCTCAAGTTTGCCAAGATCTTACTTGATTTCTTAGGATCCCTTTGCGAGTTATAAAAGGTAAGGATGGTTATTTACTTAATTACATAGATAGCATGAATCTAGTTTCTATATTTGAATATCATTAATATGTTTCCTAAATTAGATTCTTACAATGATATACTACTGTTGCATAACTTTGATTACGTAGCATTACTTATTCATATTAAATTGATTCATGTATGATTTACTTACCAATGTTATACAAGTGATTGTAATTCTGATTTCTTTCCATATATGAAGTTACCATATATGTGATGATATGAATTGATGCATGTGTATGCTTACGTATGGTTTGGAAAGGAGAGGTGTCCTTTCGACACTTCTGTCCTTGGACTACTACGGGAATATTATGGGATGTTTCCGGAGATGCCCTCTGGACACCTTCCTAAACCGTTGGATGACATATCTAGGATTGTCTAGTAGTGTTTGGCTAGGATGTCTGTTATGTCGACCTAATCGGAGGGGTATTGAGACCGAACGACCCGTGGTAGCAATGGGGATTCATGGGCGCTCAAGACCGGTAACCAACCCGTGAGGGACAGGAATCACATTGTGGGGGCCATTTATTGGTAGGGTTGCATATGGTTAGACTTGGGCTCACGGGCGCTTAAGACCGGTAACCAACCCGTGAGAGGACGTGAGAGCTTCCCGTTTACCATATGTGGATGATCAATAGGGTTGATGAGTCCGTAGTCCGAGTTGGTCGGTGCCATAGGATCGTTGACTCTAGTGTGAAGGATACGGAAAGGATCGTCGGGACGAGGAATGGAAGTATCTGGATCTGACTTGATGTAACCAAGTAGAAGACTTGCATTTGGCTAGGTTTTACCCCGACATGCGCCGCTTATACCAAATGGTTGTGAGAGAGTGTGTTGACTTAACCCCCGCCAGGATTGTCCGAGGATGAAGGACCCATTACCAATCGGTGCTCAAGACCGGTGAAATGATCCGTGAGAGAATCAAGATATCTTAAATGGTTGAGGATGTGAGTGGACTTTCCTAAAGAGTACGGTGCTATGACTTAAGCATGTCGAATAGAGACCGCATACATAGAGTTAGATTCATTCATTCATTGTTTGTCTCATGTCATATTGCATTTATGTTTGTTCGGTCGTCCTGCCATTTATGTTATTATGGATTTTTAATCGTTTTGGTTTCTTCGAAACTCATTCCTTTATTGTACAATGTTGTTAGACTATCCTGGTCGAGTACTATGACGGTCCCTATGAAGAGCGCAAGGCAAGAGGCATATCTCCGGAAGGTGATTGCGGTTACCACAATTACTCAAGATCCCGCAGTGGTTATGCTCGTCGATGCTTAGTCCGACCATTGAGTGGAGCGTCCTTGTGCTATTTATGAGATTTACACTTACAAGGATGTTGTCTATAAAGTGGAGAATAACTTAGTTACCCAATGTACTTGTTACTGGGATTAGGTTTTGTCTAGTTTATTCTTTTAGAGCTACTTTTCCGCTGGATGTAAAGTGGGATTTTTGCTTCACTTTACTTATCTGTTTGATACTCTGATTATATCTATTATTCTGATTCAGTTATGATTCATTCTTTCTTTATTGGATCTATGATTTATCTTCCGCACCCATGTTATGATTGTTCATGATTATGTTATTGTTTATGTGGGAGGTTGATCACTCGATACCTGATCTTCGGGCTGTGGATCACACTCTCGGGTATGCCAGATAGGGTACCGGCTGGGAGGGCGTGACAGAAAGTAACACGAGCCCAACACTATACGTATGCCACCCTACCACCTCATGATGGCAGTGGGCCTGCTTGATGCTCACAGGACCCAACCACTGACGTCACAGGTTACTCGGCTTCAATATCCTTGCCGAAAAGGTAGTAATACTAAAGGGTTCACTAGCCAACACATTTAGACACCATTGATCATGTACCTAGATCTAAGTGAATGTAAGGTCACCAGGATAATAGGCAAACCCACAACCTAGTTGATATATACATACAAGAGGATAATGTCCGACCATCACATTAACACACACATCATAATTACATCATCATTTATGTGATTTGAAAAGTAAATAAATAACACATCACATTACCTTTTGTTGCGCAAAGTCTTACGCAATTCAAATGATTATACAACATCAATGAAATTAAACAATTCAAATGAATGCAATGCACAAAATAATGGTAATGTATTCCACATCTATTAATGTTAGAAACACTCTTTAAAATCCAAAGAAATCCACCCAAGAGGGTACAATCAACTCAAATTAAGCCTAGAATTGTAAGAAATCAAATGGAGGTAAGTCGGGGATCGATTGGGGGTCAAAAGGGGTCACTACACACACCCAACATAGAGGAGGTTGAACAAGCCTACCAAGGCCGGTTGACCACCCCAATCAACCACCAACTCTTCAACTGCGACCAAAATGGTCGATTTCGGCTCCGTTTCGAAATCAAATCGAAGTGGGGCTTTGAGGTCTTCAATAGAACAATAACAAGGTCTCCAAAATACCCTTCAAATATCCCAATTGATTCCCAAATGAAAACCCCCAATTTTGGGTTCCTCTGTGCTTGCTCGCAGGTGTCTTAGAGAGGTCAAATCAGTGTCAATTGCAAAGGTTTGCATGAACCAACAATCATTGGGGTTAGGAGACATAAATGGAGGTAGAAAGAAATATTCAATACTACCCAACATCAACAATTACCACAACCTAGCATTCATTTCTCATGAATAATCTCAAAAGATAGGTCGAAGAGAGGGGTTTCATGAATGCTCACCTTTCCACATGCTATCGCAATGATTTGCACTTTGATGCTTCACCACGAGCAAGGAATCCACAAAACTCCCTGGCTTTCTCCACTCCCAAGCACTCAACCCCACTCTAACATAAATAAATGCATTTGAGAGAGGTAAGAGTCATAAAATAGGGTTTTAAACCCGAAATCCCAAATCTACCCCACACCCGGGTAGGGGGCGGTTGAACCAGTCATGCAACCGGTCCTCTATCTCTCTCATTTGAGAGCCGATTTCGGTGATCTTCATATGGGTAGAAAGATTTTCGAGTATGCCAAAATCTCCTTTTTATGCCCTTCGGATTGGTTTTCTCTCTCCTCTTGAACTCCATTAGAGTGGCCGAGTTTCCTTTGTGGTGGTCATCATCTTTCATGGGTTTCATTTTTGAACCTCTGGGTTCAATTCTAGTGGACCAAAGTTGTCGCTTACTTGAGCTCTAGGTTCGCGGTCCTGAAACCAATGGGTTGAAGGGTGAGGATTCTAGGGATTTCACAACAAAATATATTGCATACAACCATAGAATCATCAGCATACATTAATTGTTTGATAGAATGATTACATATACGATAAGTAAACAAAATAACGACCAAATAAATCAAGTGATGGCTTATCTAAGGCATAAAGAAAAAAAGAACTAAAAAAAGGGGGGAAGTTTAGAACACTTGGCATGGCTCATGCTTCATATTTTGTGTTTGTAAATGCCTCATATTACTTTGGGCCTCACAGTTTCTTTTGCATGTTAGGCTTGGACATAAGAATAACTGATGTGGCTTAAGAGGCATCTGAAGGCAAAGGAGGAACGGAAGAGTTGTTCGAAGGCAAAAGAGTTGTGGAAATAGGGTGAACACAGGGTAGAAATCACAAAAAAACAAGATAAATCAGCAAATATAGGTCGAAACCAGGGCAAAAAGGTCGAAACTGGTCATTTAATCGAAATTTTGGATTGTTTTGCACAAAACATTTTAATGAGATCTAGCAAGTTTCAACCAGTCATTTAATTGTTCAATTTTGAAAGAAATATAGACATTTTGGTCGGAATTTCTACCATTTTGATGGAAATTTGTTCCATGGTTGTGACCAAACATAATTTTGAGCACTTAAGTGACTGAACACCAGTCTTAGCCCGTAATAAGTGACACAAATGTAAAGCATTTTTAAATTAAATAAAGATAGGTGGGTTTTAAAAAACTAGATGATATAGGAATGAGATAAATGAGTCTCATCATTGGATTTAAATTATTTAAAATTATTATTTGAGTGTGTTATATTACATGTAACTCAATCCAATAGTGCATGTAGTACACAACTAACCTTCTCAGTTAAACCCAAAATAAAACGACCTAAATATCTTCCTAATATTAATTTTTTTTGGTTTGCCAATCCCGGTTTCCAAGGCTTTGCCCTGACTAATCTGGTGCACACCTGGCTGTGGTGGATGAGTTTCCCAACGGGAATTTTTTGCATCCACAAGGTTTCGATACCAGAACCTTGCTTAAGCGGACCAAGCTGCTTACCACTTGGACCAACCCCCGTTGGTCTCTTGATATTAATTTACTAAACTACTATTGTGTCTTATCACATGCTCCTTTTGGTGGGTGAAGGAATTCTCCCTTCACCCATCTTCTTCCACACCTTACCTTACCGAAACTCCCCACCACCACCGGAATCCACCACACCCATCTTCTTATTTAAAATTGTTATCCAAATTTGTTTTTACTTGGGTAATCAAATTGTTATTTTAATTTCAACCATGCTTAAGATTTTAATTGTCAGTCGTAGCCCAATTTATATTTTATAACAAGCAGAAGGCCTACTTTAAAAAGACAGAGTTTTTTACATGTCACCCCCTATTATTGGGGTGAAACTAGTGACCACCCACTATTATGCTCTAAATTACTTGACACTCATTATCAAATTACAAGTTACCCGCAGTTAAGATTTTAGGTAAGGTGATGGGTAAAATGACCTAAATGCCCATATCCCCATTTAACTCATTTAAAATTTGAAATATAGATTACTCAAATGCCTTTTGGGCAAGTCAAGTGACATTATTGCCCCCAATTTAACTCATTAAATGATCTAAATGCCCTTACCCCCATTTAACTCATTCAAAATTTGAAACACAGATTACCAAAATATCTTTTGGGTAGTGAATTACAATATTGCCCCAACCTTACTCAATATCTCCCTCTCCACCAACCAACCGTGTATCTCTCTCTCTCCTAACCTACTTCGCCCTATGCAATTGTCTCCTCTATGCACCTTAAGTACATTAGTAGAGTATTTATGTTAGATACGAAATAGATGGTAAACTGTATGTTGGGTCCATGGCCTATTGGCCATATGGGGCCCAACATCATTTAAAGGGAAATAAAATTAAAACAATAAAATAAAAAGCAAAACAAAAACAATAGGGTTTTGAGTTTTGAAGTTAGTTTGTGCAACAGAAAATGAGAGAGAGAGAGAGAGAGAGAGAGAGAGAGAGAGAGAGAGAGAGAGAGAGAGAGAGAGAGAGAGAGAGAGAGAGAGAGGTTGAAGAAGAAGGGTTTTCTAGATTTTTTCTAGCGAATCTGTCACATCCACCTAGCCGGTACCCTATCTGGAATACCCGAGTGTGTGATCCATAGCCCCGAAGATCAAGTTTAGGAACGATCATATCCACTTAGCACAATAACATAATCAAAAGCAAGAACAAATCATGTATTCGAGTAATTTAATAACAGAAGTCAAGAAGGGATCTCAGAAGGATCACAAAAGAATATCGAGTGTGGAAATAATAATACCAATTAAAAGACAACTGTAGAGTATAGCGGAAATATACCCTACAACAATATGCGGAAGGTAGATCGAAATCTAAAGCAAAGTCTAGGCTAAAACAAATAAAAGTAAAAGTTTAGAAGAACAAGAGAAATCAAATCAACATCTTTTGTCGGCTCTTCTTCTTCTTCAATCTTCATCTTCTTCACCGTTGGGTCATGCTCTTGTCGCTTCAGGTTAGCATCAAACTCACAATCCCATCGGCAAACAAGACGATGCCGAATGCCATCAATAGGAACCATCAGTGCAGTCCAAACTTGTGAGTTGGTTGCCCCACTGGTCATAACCTTCTCTAGAGACTTCCGGAGTTGCAACATATAAGGAAGGGTCCTCTGTACCGTAGCACGGGTTCTCTTCCAAACCTATAAGGTCATCTAAAAACAAGTCCCTTGAAGGGTTAGCTCAAAAAGAACTTAGCAAGTATCCAATCACAATAAGCATCTTCACACACAATCAAAGGCAAACATAAATGCAATGATATGAAACAATAATGCAAGTATGCTTATAACTCTATATATGAGTTTCTATTGGCAGACACACTTTAAGTTATAGCACCATACTCTGGGTGGGTCTCAAATCACTCTCCCTTAGCCTTCCCGGCATCTTGGGTTCTCCATTTGGTAAATGGGTCCTGCAACCTTCCCAAACATACCTTGGCTGGGGTTTAGGTTAACACTCTCTCACATCACCGTTTGGCCTAAGTACTGGCGTGTGTATAGGGTTAATCTTAGCCCAATGCAAGTCATCTATTGAGTCACATCTACTTAGGGTTAGATATGTCCATTCCTCGCTTTCCGTAATCCTTTCCGGTACCTCTCCCCCTAGAGTCACCGTCTCCTTCCCGGCTATGTAGACTCTTAACCCTATTGGTCATCCACACATAATAAACGGGAAGCTCTCGTGTCTTCTCATGCTTCCCGCAATCTCGAGCGCCCACTAGCTCAAGTCTACTACATGCAACCATACAATGAATGGCCCCCACAATGTGATTCATGTCCTCTCATGGGTTGGGTAACAATCTTGAGTGCCCACAAATCCCCATTACTGCCACGGGTCACTCAGTCTCAATTCCCCTTCCAATGGGGTCAGATATGACAGGGGTTTTTTAGCCAAACACTTCTAGACCAATCTTAGGTATGTCAACCAGTAGTTAGGGAAAGCACCAAAGGGAACCATAGGAAAGCGTCCCATACCACCTCCACTGATGTCTAAAGATAGAAATGCCAAAAGGGTCCATTCCACAACTATAACCTAGGCATCACATCATATCATGATTCCATACATATCACATTCATATTCACATTCACATCATAGTCCAAATCACATTCACATTACTCCATAATAAATTCTAATATGTAAATCTCAATATGAACATGCTACTGTAGTTATAGAAGTAATATAATGTAAAGAAAACAAGATAACAGTAGCTAGATCATACATTCATGTCATATCACAACAAGGTATGTAAATATGCAAATTATGAGTAAGAGATCAGAGATCACTTCCAAAATCACCTAAACAAGCTTGAGAAAACATGTATAGGTCATAAGAAGTAATTCCAAAAGATAGGAGTTGAAACGGAGTCAAAACAATGAAAAGTTGCTGTCAGAACCCTTTGGTTGATGCTCTTGGTTGATGGATTGACTAAGCAGATTCAATACAGACAGAATACACTAAATTGGTTATAACTTTTTTGTTTGAAGTCCGATTACTCCGAATTTTGAAGGGGGGGGGGGTTTCCCAAAAACATACTAAGACTATCTATGAAGGTCTAAGCATCAAACATGGTAAAAAAGATAGAGTCCTAATTTGATTCAAACTAGGGTTTTCAAAGAAAATAGTCTGTGGATTCTACGGAGAGGCTAGAGAGAATGAGGAATCACTCTAGGGAAAGAAAGAATAGTATTTCAAAATCAAGAAAGGTATTGGAAAGGATCCAAAAAATAAAAGAAAATCAAGGTTCTCAAATGAGATACCCTTTCTTGAAGGTTACCCAAAAATTTCCCTTCAAAATCAACCAATAGCAGATTCACAAAGAGAAAAGGGAAAAGAGATTCACCCAAAAATTATGGGGACAAATAACAATAAGTCTTTTGTAGGAATAAACAAAGGAGTAAATCTAACATGCTTTGAAATCAGAAACAATTAGAAGGGTTAACAAATCATGAAGATCACACTTGAATTCCCTTCGAAATCATCATGTGGAGAATTCACAAGGTTATAGAGTGTATGGAGATCCACTCTAGAACAACAGGGATAGAAGGATAAGTCATGGGAATGACTTAAGATCACCCTCCTATCAAAGGGAATAGAAGGCACTAGAAGAAATAGTAGAGAGAATAGATCAAAGAAGAAATAGATTAATTACTAACCTTGCAGAAGAAGATTCGTTGTAGAAACTCAAATGGATCCTTGGCTTTGAAGAGGAGGTTCTAAGGTTCTTCCCACGTTCTCTAGAGGCTTTAGAATTGATAGTGAGTGAAAAACACAGAGTCCCCCTTTAAATAGAACAATAAAAACCCTAAAAATTAGATTTTACACAATTGTCCCTGACCTTGTCACTATGGGTGGATTGCTTGGTCGATTGGCCCAGTAGACCCATCAATAGACCCAAGCTAACAGCAAGCCCAAGTTAGGGAATTCAAGGTCCAAACCTCATCATTTTTGAATATGCTTCTTACAACTCATCAAACAACTCACCTAGCATGGAGGGATGCCTTCAACCCATGTCCAACTAGGCTTTAGGTCCATCAACCAAGCTCTTCATCACCAAAACAAATAGGGTGTCTAGGTTAGGGTTTGGGATGGATTTCACAGAATTTGATAGTACGTGAAACCTCGTCGGAATAAGGTGAAATTTGAAGGAAATGGTCATGGAACCTAGCTCTTCACATCCAACGATCATAATTACATTCTACCACAGTTCATGAGAAGACTTTTCTGGTGATTTTTCTCAATTTCTCTTAGATTTTCATTTTTTATGATGTGATTGTGATTTTGTGTTCCTTTAGTGTTATCTAGAGATGAAATATTGATTGTGTACCAATTATGGTTATTATTTGGTGATAGTGGAAGTTTGGGTGGATTTCGATATTAATCCTGTGGTTTTTCCCTTGCAGGTTTTTCTATGTTAAAAATTCTCGTGTGTCTGTTGTAGTCTGATTGTTGAATGCTTGATTCATTATCGTTGTTTATGTTGCTTTGGTTTACACTAGTATATTTTTTGGCCCCCAACAAAGTGATATCAGAGCCTTATTGGTAGTTGTGGGTATTGTATAAATTAAAATGAAAGATACTTCAAATACAATGGTTAAGCTTAATGGGTCAATTGGTTGATTTGGAAGCCTATTATGGAAGATCTCTTATTTTGTAGAGACTTGTATGAACTTGTTGAAGGTGATATCAATCGATCACCTAATATGTCAAAGGCTAAGTGGATCAAATTGAATAGGAAAATTGTTGGCACGATTTGACAGTAGTTGGACATTAGTGTTATCTATCATGTTGCAAATGAGACCTTGACTAAAGAACTTTGGAAGATGTTAGCGAGTCTCTATGAGAGAAAAACAACCAGTGATAAAGCTTTTCTGATGAGAAAGCTTGTAAATGTGAAACTTAAAGAAAATACTTTAGTTACTAAGCACTTGAATGAATATCAAAGCATAGTAAATCAGTTGAGCACAATGAAGTTAAAGCTTAAAGATGAATTTCAAGCTTTGTTGTTATTAAGTTCCTTACCAGATTCTTGGGAGACCTTGGTTGTATCAATTAGCAATTCTGTTTAAATGGTAAACTATAAATGAACATGGTTACTAGTGCATTATTGAATGAAGAGGCAAGAAGGAAGTTCATGGGTTCAAATGATGTACAAACACTTGTCACTAAAAATAAGGGGAGGAGCAAAGACAAGGTTAACAAAAGTCATGACAAAGCCAAGAGTCGTGGTAAGTCAAAAAATAGATCAAAGTAAAAAATTTTCAAGTCTTACCATTATGGCAAGGAGGGGCGTATGAAAAGAAATTGCCAAATTTAGAAAAGAGAGCAAAATGAAGGCAGCAATTGGAAGAAAGATGATGATAATAACAACACCTCTGTAGCATTTAATGATGCTTTAGTTTTTCTTCCTTTTGGTGAGGGTCAATATTTGCATGTGTTAAATCATCAAGTTTAGTGGGTTATTGATACAAGAACTTCTTATCATGCTACTCTTATTAGGAAGTCTTTCACTAGATACAAATAAGAGACTTTGGAATTGTGAAGATGGGGAATTCTAGTGCTTGCAATATTGTGGGTATTGGTGATATTTGTATAATGACAAACATGGATTTTGCGCCTCACTTTGATCTCAAGGATTGCCTTGGATAGAAAAGGGTTTAAGAAGTTCACGAAGGAGTCATTGGTGGTTGCTAGAAGAGATGTTTGTTGCTCTTTATACAATACTAGAGTAAAGGTATGTGAAGGTGGACTGAATGCAACAGAAGATCATTTCCTACCTGATTTATTGCATAGAAGATTGGGTCACAAGAGTGATAAGGTTTGCAGGTTCTGCCAAATAAGTCATTGATTCCTCTTGCCAAATGTATGATTTTAAATCCTTGTGACTATTGTTTCTTTGGTGAGCAACTTACAATTCTATTTCAAAATCATCATGATAGAAAATCAAATTTGTAAGAATTGGAACATTTTGATACTTGTAATCCAATTAAGGTTCTATTGTTAGGAGGTAATAGATATTTTATTACTTTCATTGATGATGCTTCACAAAAGGTGTGGTTGTTTTTGTTGTAATCCAAAGACCAGGTGTCACAAATACTCCAAAGAATGAATCAAAGGAAAGAATCAAATGAAAGTAATCAAGTTCAAGAATAAACGAGTTCAACGGAAATAATAAAATAAACTAAATTATTTTCTTTTCAGTAGACTTCTCTTCTAAAACAATAAGATAGGGAGTTTTCCAGTTCTTTTCCAAAGACTTCTCAAAATGTCTGACAATTTGCCTTCTTCAACCATCAATGGGTGCTATAAGCGCACTCCAAGCATCCACAGGAGGCTTCGTGTGATACATCTCTGTCTCCCACTGACGGTGCCACGTCCTCTTCAAATATGAAGTTGGACCATGTAGAATTTCTCCAATTTTTGACCTGCTACCATCTGTATAGTATAATATAACATACAAAGAAATGAATGAGTTTTGACAAACTCAATAAGAGTCACACATTTCTCATACATATGCTGACATATCCAGCAATGCATATATGAAATGAATGATATGCAATCGTATGAATGCTACTCAGATCTAATTATGCAAGTCTCTAGATAGTTGACATGCTTTAAGATATAACATCAGCCCTCCTCAGGGTGGGTCTAGTCACTCTGATCCCTCACGGACTGGTTACCTCTGTTGGGATCCTGGGTAAAGGGGAATCAGGTTAATTGGCAAAGAGATAGTCTTTGGGTTTGGAAGAAGCTCCAACATTTTCTTTTTGTTGCACCAGATTTTCTGTATTTTTGTATTTGTTTGATGTGCTTGGCTAATTCCATCCAAAACCCCTTGAGCAATTGCTCTTGCTTGATTCCTTTTTTATACTACCCTTGTTAACGTAATGAGCAATTCCATCCGAGATAAATCCCACACTCTATGCTGCACTATCTAGATATGATCTAAATACCCCTGGACGACATAAAACTGGTGAGTGTATCTCTTTTAAATTGGTATAAATGCAATTCAAATGGGAAACTTTTTTTTCAAGGGTATATGCTATTGTGGCTGGGTATTGTCATCATGCTGACTAGGTTTGATATTTAAGTCTCTTACCCAAGCTGAAATATTAAACATTACTCTATTAGGGTTAGGACTTGTGTTAGTAAAAGCTTTAGAATTTATTTCTTTCCACACGAAATAGCATGTTATCACAAATACCGAAATTAACCAAATTCTCATATTTATGTCAAAAGTTTGGGTAAAGAAAGATATGCAAAGGTCCAAGATTGATGCTTGAGTTTATAGAGTCGGTCCTCAACCCCAACGGTCTTGCTGCCCAAATCCTCTTGGGCCATCCACACATCAGGAAGAGGTGCCACAACGATTCCACATTGTCACCACAAAGGTGGCAAGTTGAGGGGTTCTTACTCCACTTTGCAATGATCATGTTAACCGGTAACTTTGCATTCAATCGGCAACAAAAGAAGGATTTAAACTTTGGATGTATAGGTTTTTTAGAAAAAAAATCCACCACTTGTTGTTACTAGACCAAAAGGTGGGCCTTAGTTTCAACAATGCCTTCCTTGCTGATCTCGCAAAAAAAAGCACCATTGGATGAAATTAAAGAGATCCAAGCATCCTTAGAATTAGAGAGAGGTAAAGAGTACATAAAAGGTAGACGAGATGGATACTCCCTGTTTATAAAACTATTGGAATTTAGAACTTGCTCTACAATCCAGAGAGTGGCCACAGCTCTAGTATGGGCTTACCAATCTAGTGTTTTATTGTTGATTTGATCCCAAGGTCGAACAGAAGGACATTTTTATTCCATTCCCCACTTTCTTGAGCACCATTTTTGGAGTAGTGGGAGTATATTGCATAGGCTATTCCATGTCCAAGATACTTTCCTTTTTGCTACTCTTGGATCGAAGGGTGACATTTTCTAAAAATAACTTGCCTTAAGAGTTTGAACACATAAGGATATGCCATTGGTAATCATCCTCCATCCTTGTTTGAGAAGAAGTGATGTATTGATATCTTCTAGCTTCTTGAAGTCAAGGATGGAACATTGGTCCCATGCTATCAAAGTTAGCTACTTGGTCTTTGTTAGCTTCCCTAACCAGAACCTTTGACATAGGGAGTCCACCTTTTTGCATAAGTTTTTAGGGAACCATAAATACTGCATATGGAAAATGGATTGTGGTTGAAGGACTGACTTAATGTGTCACACCCCACCGAGCCGGATTCAGTTCACACTCGAATACCTGTGAGGGTGATACTCTATAGAATCTCGGTTCAGTGACAAACCCATATAAACATATGATATAACATACTTGAAGGACAAGAATAAATCAAGTGTAAATAACAAGTTATCAAATCTAAATTATCATCCATTATCTAAAGTTAATCAAAATGGATATCAGAGTTTAAAGGAATAATAGTTTGTTTGTAGCAAAATCTAAACTAAATTGATTCTCCAATGGAATACAGCCCCATAAGAACAGTCCTGGCACGGGCATGAAGCTCCATGCGAGTCTACATCTTCTTCAGTCACTCCTTCAAGAAAGTCTACCGGCAACAAATCCTCCATTTGTACGGAGTCCTCATAACCTGCAATATATTCTAATAGAAACAGACATATAAAAGGAATGAGTTCAACAGAACTCAGTGAGGTCAACTCAACATTATATTATGCATTCGTTCACAAGATCCCACACCACCTGTCACATCCTCCCAGCCGGTACCCTAACTGGCATACCCGAGAGTGTGATCCACAGCCCCGAAGATCAAGTATCGAGGAAATCATCCTCCCACATATGCAATAACATAATCATGAACATAATAAATCAAGGTTTAATATTATAAACAAGGTTCAAAACAAGAAATAACACTCGAATAATCGAGTGCGGGATCCGATATCCAATGATATCAAGGGGTGAGTGCGAACTACTTTCCAAAATAGCGACGTAGTATAAAATCAAAGGGGTTCACTAACAAATGTGCTATAAATAACTAGATCAGCATCTTGGTTTTGATAACGTCTTCATAGTTGGACTTCATCAATCCAATGAATTTGTTCTAACTCAATGCCGTTCTCAAGTAGTCGCCTTGATCCGCGGGGATCATCGTAATCTTGATCGTTGCCGCCTTTCGTGTTCGCTTCTCGGCTTTGCTTCTTGTCTCGTCATGTATTCCCTCGGATAATCTAACAAAGAATATACACGGTATTTAAACTCGTGATAGTTAATCCATAACATCATAGATACGTGTGCAACATACATGTCATGCGGTTGAACAGTAATGTATGTATGCATCTAACTCTATGTTCTGGTCTCTATGGCGACATACTTTTAAGTCATGCCTTGTACTTCTTTGGGTAGGTCACGATCGACTCCTGTTGGTAGTGGGTCCGGGCATTCCTCTCGGACAAACCATGGTAGGGGTTAAGTCAACACACTCTCTCACAACCATTTGGCATAGTCCGGCGCATGTCGGGAGCCTAGCCCATGCAAGTCATCTACTTAGTTACATCAAGTCGGTTCCGATCTTCCATTCCTCCCCTCTCGGGATCCTTTCCGGTATCCTTCACACTAGAGTCACGGATTTACTCACCGGACTCATCAACCCTATTGGTTATCCACATATGGTAACGGAGCTCTCATGTCCTCTCACGGATATAACTCACCGGTCTCGGCGCCCATGAGCCCAAGTCTAGCCATATGCAACCCTCCAATAAATGGCCCCCACAATGTGATTCCCGTCCTCTCACGGATATAACTCACCGGTCTTGGTGCCCGTGAATCCCCATTGCTACCACGGGTCGTTCGGTCTCAATACCCTTCCGAATCGGGTCCGATATACGGGTATATCCTAGCCAAACACTGCTAGACATCCCTAGGTATGCAACCATTGATTCGGGAAAGTTCGATGGCAACCCGAAACATCCCATACTATTTCGATAATGTCCAGGACGAGTGTCAAAGGACACTTCCCAATCCCAAACCAAACTTAGGCAAACACATTCTCGGATCGGTCATGACATACACAACCGTAGTTCATCATATAAAAGAGAATGTAAAGCAACATCGTTAGCGGTTAAGTAATTCATATAACATAAACAATGAAAAGATGATATAATTAAGTGCTCTGTTCCCATAGTAGGAGATCATTAAAATACAATACAGTGGTAATCTCATAGTTTCATAAAGTAGAAACCAGAGAACAAGCAATCTATGTAGTTAAGGAATCAACTGTCCTTACCTTCTAACTTGAATGGAATCTTAAAGAATCAAGTATGATCTTGACAAAACCTGAGAAGACAGTCCTAAACAAGTGCACACAACATGTTAGGAAAGATGCATAAAGGAAAAGATCATAAATCAATCGAAACAGACCAAGATTGAGGTTGCTGTACTCATTGGTCGATTGATTGGTCTGTTGGACCAGTCGACCAATGAGTCGACCAATGCGAGATCTGGCCTGCAAGAATCCAATTTTGAGAATCCGAACCGAATTCGATGGTTCAAAAGGGTACAATTAAGAGGGGAATTATCATGGTAGTATTCTAGGGTATAGAGGATATCAAACCATAACTCAAAACAGTTCTCAAGTTACAACCTAGAAATCATGAGGTTAACCTGATTAGGGTTATCATAGGTTAGGAGGGAAAACAAATAGAAAGTTTAAAGATAATGAACTAGGATATGAAAGAATTCAGATCTAGTAAAGGAAACATAATAATTGGGTTACCATGATTAAACTAGAGGTTCTTGATCTTACCCAAGAATTAGGGTTTTACCCTTTTTGGTTCCCTCGAAAAATAATTGTGAGATCTGAATGAACAAAGACAAATCAAAACAGGAAAGTATAGATGATTAAATTTTAGGTTAACACGATATTACTCAAGAAGATTTTCCTTCACAAGGGAGGTTACCAAAAGTTTTCCAGACAATCACACAGGTTGGGGTTTCAAGGAATTAGGGTTAGGTTTTCAAGAATTCAATAAATAGGGTTTAAGAACATGATAATGATCATGAGTCTTAAAGAATTGGGTGAGATCAGAGAATTGATGATTACAAGAATGCTTCATCACCTTTCTGATCTCAATGAAAACAGAATAAAAGAAAGAAAATCAGAGATAGAAGAGAGAGTGGTTGAGATCATACCTTTGCCGTAGAAAGATGAAGAATCCTTCAAGTCTTTGAAAGAGATCACCAAAGAATGCAAGGGAATGGGTTAGATTAGGGTTCTAACTCGTTCCAGAGGCTTAGGAGGCAGATGAGGCGGAGTATTCCCGAGATTAGACTTAAATAGAAGTGACAGGATTCAAATTTCAAAAACAGAATCAATTGGTCGATTGATTGGTCGATTGATCCAATCGACCAATGAGTCGACCAATCAAGACAGCAACTTCAAAACAGGGAATTGAAGGCTCAGATCAAGTCCAAACATCAAGGGGTTTTGCACACCTCTAGAGTGACATACCTAGGAGTTAGAAATGCCTTTGAATCAATACAGAGACCACTCCAAGACCATCAACTAATCCAATCTTCATCCGGGTGCAGTTTCCACCATTGGAATACTAGCATCAACACTCATGGATTCCAATCCAGCCATCAATTCTTCAACAGAAATGGCCCAAAGATGACTTCTTGCCTTACTTCGGGTCACTAGACCTACAATAAACAGAGTTTCCGGATTAGGGTCAGGGCTGGGTTTCACACCACCCATATAACATGAATATCGATAATGTAATTAATGATAATGATATGATATATGAATGATTATGATATCATGTTCCTAACTCTATTATGAAGTCTTTATGGTAGACACGCATTAAGTCGTACACCAGTCTCCTCTAGGAGTTCTCATTCGCTCTCCCTCAACAAGAGACGTCTATTGGGTTCTCCATGGTTGTTGGGTCAAGTCACATCAATCCGTGGCTGGGGTATAAGTTACCACTCTCTCACATCACTGTTTGGCATGAGAACTAGTGCGTGTCAAGGATTACTCTAGACCCAATGCACAGTCATCTCTTCATACTACATATGGTCCAGATACTTCCCCTATGGCACCAACCAACTCCCGATTCAGTATCCTTTTCCACCTAGAAATGAGATGCCTTAACAGGAGGCACCTATTGGATTCCATTTCTCAACCCTACGGTCATCCATATATAATGGACATGATGCTCTCCATGTTCTCTCAAGGGTTGGTTATCGGTCTTGAGCGCCCATGAGCCCTTATCTATTATATGTAACCTACCATCTCATGATAGCAGTGAGCCTGCTTGATGCTCACAAGACCCATCCACTTACATCACGGGTTAACCGGTTCAATACTCCTACCGGAAGGGTAGTAGTACTCATGAGGCTATCGGGCCAAACTGTCACATCCACCCAACCGGTACCCTATATGGCATACCCGAGTGTGTGATTCACAGCCCCAAAGATTAGTATCAAGGAAATCAACCTCCCACATTTACAATAATATAATCAAGAACAAGACTAAATCAATGTTTTAACTATATTAACTAAAGATCAAGATAAGATTCAAAACAGTATATAATGAAATCAGAGTGCAGAAAATTAGAATAATCAAATATAGAGTGTAGTGGAAAATCACTCCACATAAACAACGGAAATGTAGATCGAAACTAAAAAGAAAGATTACAACCGATTCCCAAAATAAAAGGAATAGAAAAGAAATAATCAAAACTAAACTAATGTTTCTTCAAGTCTGTAGAAAACACTTCTAAAAGTAAACGTCTCGGTATCCAGATAAAGCTGTACTAGCACATGAGTACGACTAATCCTAATACGATACTACATCACCATGATATTCTTCACCGTTGTAGTCACCGTAGCCAGCACCTTGGGTGTAGTATGAATCATCCAGGACAAACTCATATGCTACTCCGTCATAGTCGTCAACACTTGCAGATAGATCTAACAAAGATGTTTGCAAAAATGAGTGAATTCAAAAGAACTTAGCAAGGCAATTTATTCCATAATAACACAATAAAGCATGATAGAAAATCATAAAGGATGCAACATGATATGAAACAGTCATGCATATATGATTCTAAATCTATGTATGGGTAGTCTCTATTAGCAGACATGCTTTAAGTCATAGCACCATACTCCTCTGGGTAGGTCTCAAATCACTCTCCCTCAACCATCTTGGTATCTTGGGTTCTCTAGTGGTAATTGGGTCCTGCATCCCCCTTGGACATTCCATGGCTGGGGTTTAGGTCACCGCTCTCTCACATCACCATTGGTCTGAGTAGTGGCACATGTCAAGGTTAAACCTAACCCAATGCAAGTCTTCTACTTAGTTATATCAACTCAGAGTTAGATACTTCCATTCCTTGCCTTTTGCGATCCTTTTCGGTATCCTTATCACTAGAATCGGCGTATCCTATGGCTACAACCAACTCGGACTATGGACTCATCAACCCTATTGGTCATCCACAAATAGTAAACGGGAAGCTCTCATGTCCTCTCACGGGTTGGTTATCGGTCTTGAGCGCCCATGAGCCCAAGTCTACTACTGCTACCCTACCAATGAATGGCCCCTACAATGTGATTCATGTCTTCTCACGGGTTGGTTACTGGTCTTGAGTGCCCACAAACCCCCATTGCTACCATGGGTTACTCGGTCTCAATACCCTTTCGAACTGAGTCTGATATAACAGGGACATCCTAGCCAAACGCTACAAGACAAGACCTAGGTATATCAACAATAATCCGGGAAAGAGTCAAGGGGCACCATAGGAAATGTCCCATACCACTTCCACTGATGTCCAAAGACAAAAACGTCAAAAGGACATTCCCCATTCCCAAATTATACTTAAGCAATCACATTCCCAAAATCAGTCATTCACGTACACAATTGATAATCCAATACATAGAAAGATAATAATTCATACATGATCAATTTAATAAAAGAATTACATGAACAAGACCTACTATAGTTATCCTACTTACAATAGTAATTAAATTATAAAGAATTATATGAACAGTAGTAAGATTATGCAAATCCAAATCATAAACAAGAGATCATGGCATTTTAGGTTATTAGAGAATCAACCATCCTTACCTTAATTATCTTTGAAGAATTCTGGAGGAACAAGAGGATAGGTCCAACGTTAGCAAATTAACCCTAAACAAGCATAGTTCAATCATTAGGTACAAACCCTCGAAGATCGGAAGTCAAACGGATCAAGACATACCAAGAAAACAACTACTCTCAGCTTGGGCTGATTGGCTGGGTCGATTGGTCAAGTCGACCCAATGAATAGTACTGAACAAACTCTGAATTTTGATCCAATACTCAACTTTCGGGATTCAAAACACTCCAAAAATTTAAGGGAAACTCTAAAACAATAGTCTAAGACTAACTAGCATAGATTAGACATCAACATTGATCAAAAGAATAGAATTCTAATTTAATAAAAAACTAGGTTTTTAGAGAAAACAATCCGTGAATTCTACGGAAAGGCTAGAGAATGAGAATTCACTCTAGAAGAATAGCAATAGTAGATCATAGTTAGAAACTAACATAGTAATGAATCTAACATGCTTTAGAAATCAAAACAATAGAATGATCACACATTCATGAAGATTTCACAAGATCTCTTCTTAAAATCAATTTGTGTAGATCATAGAAGCATTGGAGTGAATGGAGATTCACTCACAACTACAGAGATTGAAGAAGAGGTGTTTGCAAGGTTACAAAACCATCTTCATAATCACAGAGACTAGAAGAAATCAATATGAGAGTAGATCAATGAATAGTTGAGCGATTACTGACCTTAATGAAGAATGACTGCCAAAAGACTTGAGAATTTGCAAAGGATCTTCCACAACTCGAAGGAATAGGTTGGAGAGAGGCTACCTAGGTTCTCCAGAGGCTTTAGAAACAAGTGTGGCTGAAAACCACGTAGTCCCATTAAATAGAGCATCAAAACCCTAAAAATTAGAAGTTCACAACTAAGCCCCTTGCATTGTGGGTCGATTGGCCTAGTCAACCCAGGCTGACAGCAAGCCCAGATCAGGAATTAATGCACCAAACCTCCAAATTTTCAATGGGGCTTCTCCCAACTCAACAAGCAACTCACCTAGCATTGAGAGATGCCTTCAAACCATGTCCAAATCGGCTTCAAGTCCATCAACCAAGCTCTTCTTCTTCAAGGTGTAGTTTCTTCTCCAACTCTGACAAGGTTTCCAAGTATGGGACTTCACCATGTCTTCCATTGAGATGGCCCATAATTGTCTTCTACCTTCACTTCGGGTCTTCGGACCTACAAACAAAAAGGTTTCTGGTTTAGGGTTAGCGCTGGATTTCACATTCTCCCCTCCATAAAAGAAATTTCATCCTCAAAATTGAAAGCATACCTGGGCTTCCAAAATGGTGAGGAAACTTCTCCGTCATATCTTCTTCCTTCTCCCAAGAAGCTTCTTCAGGGGTGTGATTTGTCACATCCCCCCAGACGGTACCCTAATTGGCATACCCGGGAGTGTGATCCACAGCCCCGAAGATCAAGTATCGAGGAAATCATCCTCCCACATAAACAATAACATAATCATAAACAGGAATAATCAAGGTTTAAATATTATAAACAAAAGTTTAAAGTCAAGAAATGAATAAACAATATAATCAGAGTGCGGAAAAATTATACCAGATATCCGAAGATATCAAAAGAAGTAGAGCGAGGCGGAAACTCACTCCACAGATACAGCGGAACGTAGCATAAGTCTAAAAGAAATAACAACTGAAACAAAAGAGAAACAAGAAAGACAACTAAACTAAGAGTCTTCTATTCTATAAATAACATCTTCAGAATAGTGGACTTCGTCAGTCCAACAGAGATGCTCCAACTCCACGTTGCCTCTAATCGTAGTACGCAACTTGATCACTTGAGGGATCATCAGAGTAATTTTGATTGTTGCCAACACCTTGCGTGTAGTACGCTTCATCGGCTTGCGCTTCATCGTACTGTCCGTCATAGTAATCAGTACCTGTAGAATAGTCTAACAAAAGATTGTACAAAAAGGAATGAGTTTCAAAAGAAACTCAGTAAGGCGAGTTAACTCATAACAGCATAGATAACTTATATCAGAACATAACAAGATGAAATGCAGTATGATACAAATAATGAATGTATGCATCTAAACTCTATGTATGCTGATCTCTATTGGCAGATATGCTTTAAGTCATAGCACCATACTTCTTTGTGTAGGTCAGTCACTCGGCTCCAGTTGGTAGTGGGTCCGGCATCCCTCGGGACAATCCATGGCTGGGGGTTGAGTCACATCTCTCTCACATCACCATTTGGTCTAAGTACTGGCGCATGTCAGGGTAAAGCCTAGCCCAATGCAAGTCATCTACTCAGTTACATCAACTCAGGTCCAGATACCTCCATTCTTTGCCCTGAGCGATCATTTCCGGTATCCTTTCCACTAGAGTCCTAATAGTACCGGACTACGGACTTATCAACCCTATTGGTTATCCACATATGGTAAACGGGAAGCTCTCACGTCCCCTCACGAATCATTTCACCGGTCTTGAGCGCCCATGGGCCCAAGTCTAGCCATATGCAACCCTCCAATAAATGGCCCCCACAATATGATTCCCGTCCTCTCACGGGTTGGTTACCGGTCTTGAGCCCCCGTGAATCATACTGCTACCACGGGTCGTTCGGTCTCAATACCCTTCCGATTTGGGTCTGATATAATAGGGACATCCTAGCCAAACACTGCTAGACAACCCTAGGTATGACAACCAATGATTCGGGAAAGCGTCGATGGGCATCTTCGGAGAACATCCCATACTATTCCCTTCGATGTCCAAGGACAGAAGCGTCAAAAGGACACTTCCCAATCCCAAACCAATACTTAAACTAACACATTCTCATATCAATCATGACATACACAACCAACAATTCATCGTACAAAAGAGAATGTAAAAGCATAATCCGATCAAGCAGTAATAAACATTTCATAATCTTGAATAATGAAAAAGAATACATAAACAAGTGCTACCGTACTTACAGTAGTATATCAGAAGTATAAAGTACAAGACAGTAGTTAAACTCATAGTTTCATACAGTAGAAACCAGAGAGTATGCGATCTATATCATTATGAAATAACTGTCCTTACCTTGATTATCGCCGAAGATAATCCAAAGATCAATTAGAGTAACTCCAAACTTGGCAAATAAACTCCTAACAATCATAGATACAACATTAGGAAAGATGCCTAAAAGATCAGAGAGCAAACGAATCAAATCGGGCGAAAAACTAAGCTACTGACTCCTTTGGTCGAGTGCTTGGTCGAGTGGTCCACTCGACCAATCAGTCGACCAAGCAAGTCAGTACGGAATTGTACAGACTGCTTTGGCCATAACTTCCTCGTTTGAAGTCGGATTGATCCGAAATTCGAAGGGGAACTTCCTAGGATGTATTAGAATCATATGGGAAGATAAAATCATCAAGTCATGGTAAAAATATGGGTTCTTGATTTAACCCAAGAAATTAGGGTTTCAACCTTTATGGCTCCCCAGGAAAGGTTATGATCACAAGATGAAAGGGAATGATTGCAATCAAGAACATAATAAGAAAATCATAGAAAATCTAGTTTAGGTTAATAGAAATATTACCCATGAGGTTTCCCTCGCATGGGAGGTTACCAAAGTTTTCCAGAAATCAAGCAAGGGTTAGGGTTTCAAGAATTAATTCGGCTAAGGTTGAGATCATGACGATGATCATAGACCTCAAAGAAACGAATGAGATCATGGAATAGATGGTTGCAAGAATGCAGCATCTTCTTCCTGATCTCAATCAAGAATAAGATCGAAGAAAAGAAATTCGCAATGTTGAAGCGATTACTAACCTTGAATTGTCAGAACAACGATGAAAGGCTTCAGATCTGCAGAGGAGTCTTCGAAATCACCAGAGAGAGTTTCGGAGAGGTCTTCTCACGTTCAAAAAGTGTTTAGGAGGCAGCCGTAGCAAAGAAACACAAAGTAGGGTTTAAATAAAAGTGAAAAACCCTAAAATTACAAATTCTCGGATTTCACACTCCTTTGGTCAAGTGCTTGGTCGAGTGGTCCACTCGACCAATAAGTCGACCAAGGCAGACAGTAAGGCCAAGAAAGGGAATTGAAGGATCAAATGGGCACTAAACCTTATGGGCTTTTGCACACACATCAAGTGACATGTCAAGTGTATAGAAATACCTTCAAACCAAGTCAGATAATACTCCAAGTCCTTCAACTAATCTCATCTTCAGACAGCTGCAGCTTCCTTTCCAAATCTGCACAGACATCCAAGTATGGAACTCCATCATCAACATCCATGGGTTCAGAGGCAAACACCATGTCTTCTACTGAGATGGCCCATAGTTGGCTTCTTCCTTTACTCCGGGTCTTCGGACCTAAAAACAACCGGGTCACAGGGTCAAGGTCAGGGTCAGGTTAAAGCTGGGTTTCACATTCTCCCCCCCCTTAAAAGAAATTTCATCCTCGAAATTGAGAGCGTACCTGAACTTCCAAAAAGTTGAGAAAATTTCTCCTTCATATCTTCTTCCTTCTCCCAAGAAGCTTCATCAGGGGTATGATTCTTCCAACGAATCTTTACCAAAGGGATGGTGCGATTCCGCAATTGCTTATCCTTCTTATCCAAAATTTCAGCTGGCTATTCATCATAGGTAAGATCAGCACTAAGTCCTTCAGGAGCTTGCTGTAGTACATGTTCCGAATTCTCAATATATTTCCGAAGCATCGAAACATGAAACACATTGTGCACAACAGCAATAGACGGAGGTAATGCCAATCGATAAGCAACAGGTCCAACCTTTTCCAAAATCTCGAAAGGTCCAATGTACCGAGGGCTAAGCTTTCCTTTAACATTGAATCTCATCACGCCCTTCATGGGTGAAACCTTCAAGAAAACTTTCTCCCCAACTTGAAATTCCAAATCGGTCCTTCTCTTATCAGCATAAGATTTCTGTCTTGAATGGGCAGACTTAATCCTTTCTCTTATCATATTGACCATTGCACTAGTAGCTTCAATCATCTCCGGACCTAAGACTTTTCTCTCTCCAGTCTCAGTCCAATACAAGGGTGTCCTACAAGTGTTACCGTACAAAGCCTTAAACGGAGCCATGCCTATAGTTGCTTGAAAACTGTTGTTATAGGCAAACTCAACCAAAGCTAAGTGGTCATCCCAATTTCCACCCATATCCAAAACACAAGATCTAAACATATCTTCCAAAGTTTGAATCGTTCGCTCAGAATTGTCCATCGACTGTGGATGATGAGCAGTACTCAAGTTTAACTGGGTTCCCAAGGCTTTCTACAAACTATTCCAAAACCTTGACGTGAACCTAGGATCTCTGTCAGAAACAATAGTCACAGGCACTCTGTGAAACCCAGCCCTAACCTTGACCCGGAAACCTTGTTATTTGTAGGTCCGATGACCCGAAGTAAAGTAAGAAGTCAGCTTTGGGCCATCCCAGTAGAGGACTTGGTGTCTGGCTTTGAATCCATGAAGGTTGATGATGAGGTTCTATTTATGGAAACAGAATCCTGATGAAGATCTAATTAGTTGATGGACTTGGAGTGATCTCTATCTTGGTTTGAAGGCATTTCTACCTACTAGGTAAGTCACTTGACTTGTGTACAAAACCCCTTTAGGTTTGGATTTGATCTGGGCCTTCAATTCCCTGTTTTGGCCTTGTTTATCGCATTGGTCGACCGATTGGTCGATCGGCCGTCGACCAATCCACTCGACCAATGGGTGCTGTCTTTGGCAATTAGGTTGATTCTTGCTCTATTTAAGTCTAACCTCGAGTCCACTTCGTATTTGCTGCCTCCAAACCCTCCGGAACGAACCAAAGACCTCTGCAAGTCATCTCTCTTGCATCCTTGGAGTTTTCTTGGCGGATCTTCGTCGGAACTCTTCTTTTTGCATCAAAAGGTATGTCTACTCTCTCTTCTTCTCCTACATCTTTGTTTTTCTTTCCTTTTTGAGTTGAGACAGTGGAAGAGATGCTGCATCCTCTGTTGCAAACATCTCTGAACATGTTCTCATGATCATCCTAAGGATTTAAGGCTAGAACAATGATCTTAACCATGATCATTGCAAGCTTTTGAAGGATTCATGATCAAACTATGATTTAATCTCTGTTAATTTCCTAATCTGAATTCTGATCTCTTTGGATCTTCTTTCATTGATCATGTTAGTGGTTAATGGTTGTGTTTTCTTTCTATGATCCATAATCCATAGAATTCTAGTTGTTCTCTTCTACCTTACTATGTGTTCTTCATGATGCATGATAGTACATATATGGTAGGTTTTATTTCCTTATTTAGATTTATGCTTCTAAGCCTTATTCTATGAAGACCTATGCATGTTTTCATGTTTTCATTACCAAAAGCAATGATCCATCCTCCTATTGTTCTTGTCCTTGTTTTCTATTTCAAAATTCATCAAGATCCATGTTTGATTTATTTATGGTAACTTTTTGTTTCCTAATTTGGATCTTGATACCTTGATTTGATTAGTGTTTTGAGGTCCCCTATATGCTAGAATACTACTGATGTAGTCTACCCCTTGACTAGTACCCTTTTGAACCACCAAATTCGGATTTCATATCTCAAAACTCTGATTTTCTAAGCTATCGTCTGCATTGGTCGACTGATTGGTCGATGGACCACTCGACCAATCCACTCGACCAATGAGTCAGCAACTCCAGATTGGTCTGTTTCGGATGCTTTGCTATATTTTCTGTTAGGGATCTTTCCTAATATGTTGTATATACTTGTTTAGGACCTTCTTCTCAAGTTTGCCAAGATCTTACTTGATTTCTTAGGATTCTTTGCGAGTTATAAAAGGTAAGGATGGTTATTTCCTTAATTACATAGATAGCATGAATCTAGTTTCTATATTTGAATATCATTAATATGTTTCCTAAATTAGATTCTTACAATGATATACTACTGTTGCATAACTTTGATTACAGTAGCATTACTTATTCATATTAAATTGATTCATGTATGATTTACTTACCAATGTTATACAAGTGATTGTAAATATTGATTTCTTTCCATATATGAAGTTACCATATATGTGATGATATGAATTGATGCATGTGTATGCTTACGTATGATTTGGAAAGGAGAGGTGTCCTTTTGACATTTCTGTCCTTGGACTACTACGGGAATATTATGGGATGTTTCCGGAGATGCCCTCTGGACACCTTCCTAAACTGTTGGATGACATATATAGGATTGTCTAGTAGTGTTTGGCTAGGATGTCTGTTATGTCAGACCCTAATCGGAGGGGTATTGAGACCGAACGACCCGTGGTAGCAATGGGGATTCATGGGCGCTCAAGACCGGTAGCCAACCCGTGAGAGGACAGGAATCACATTGTGGGGGCCATTTATTGGTAGGGTTGCATATGGTTAGACTTGGGCTCACGGGCGCTTAAGACCGGTAACCAACCCGTGAGAGGACGTGAGAGCTTCCCGTTTACCATATGTGGATGATCAATAGGGTTGATGAGTCCGTAGTCCGAGTTGGTTGGTGCCATAGGATACGCTGACTCTAGTGTGAAGGATACCGGAAAGGATCGTCAGGGACGAGGAATGGAAGTATCTGGATCTGACTTGATGTAACCAAGTAGAAGACTTGCATTTGGCTAGGTATTACCCTGACATGCGCCAGTACTTATACCAAATGGTTGTGAGAGAGTGTGTTGACTTAACCCCCTGCCAAGGTTTGTCCTGAGGGATGAAGGACCCATTACCAATCGGCTGCTCAAGACCGGTGAAATGATCCGTGAGAGAATCCAAGATATCTTAAATGGTTGAGGATGTGAGTGGACTTTCCTAAAGAAGTACGGTGCTATGACTTAAAGCATGTCGCCAATAGAGACCAGCATACATAGAGTTAGATTCATTCATTCATTGTTTGTCTCATATCATATTGCATTTATGATTGTTCTGGAATCCTGCCATTTATGTTATTATGGATTTTAACTGCCTTACTGAGTTTCTTTGAAACTCATTCCTTTATTGTACAATGTTGTTAGACTATCCTGCAGGTACGGAATACTATGACGGTCCCTATGAGGAAGCGCAAGGCGAAGAGACATATCTCCAGGAAGGTGATTGCGGTTACCACAATTACTCGAAGATCCCACGGGTAGTTATGCTCCGTACGATGCTTAGTCCGACCATTGAGTGGAAGCGTCCTTGTGCTATTTATGAGATCTACACCTACAAGGATGTCGTCTACAAAGTGGAGAATAATTTAGTTACCCAATGTACTTGCTACTGGGATTAGCTTTTATTTAGTTTATTCTTTCGAGCTACTTTTCCGCTGGATGTAAAGTGGGATTTTTGCTTCACTTTACTTATCTGTTTGACACTCTGATTATATCTATTATTCCGTTTCGTTTATGATTCATTCTTTCATTATTGGATCTATGATTTATCTTCCGCACTCTTGTTATGGTTGTTCATGATTATGTTATTGTTTATGTGGGAGGTTGATCACTCGATACCTGATCTTCGGGCTGTGGATCACACTCTCGGGTATGCCGATAGGGTACCGGCTGGGAGGGCGTGACGATTGGTATCGAGCCCAAGGTTCGAGGAGATCCTAACCACAAAAGACAACAACTGAACATTCTGAGTCATTGATCCGAAGTGACTCTTCTACTCTTAGAAGTGAATAATAGAACACTGAATTAGAAACTTGAACTTTGAGGCATAACGAACATTTCGAATAACATACCATAATTATACTTGAACAAATGACACTAATGCAAGGAAAAGAAAAGTGCATAACATACAATAATTAAAGAGAAACAAAATGAACTTCATTAATTTCAAAAGTTTTACAATGATTACATCTGAAATGCATAAATGGGAAATCCTAAAGTACAGTCTATCTAGGTGATCTACTCCGATCTCTATATGCTCGAACTCCTCTGCTAGCTGAGTCACCCGATGCTCTATCCTGTCTCGTCGAGACTCCATCCTCTCGTACATCTGCTCCTGTCTGACCTCCATCCTCTCTAGCATGGAAGTCATCGATCTCATCTGTGCACCAAGATCTGAAGTCTCCGGAACCGCATGTGAAGGGCCGCCTGCCTCGAAGTGTGATGAAGGAAACTCGTGATGCACGGCTCGCCTTGCGCATATCTGTATCATCTCCGGCCTGATCATCACTATCGGGACCGATATCCTCTCCTCCATCCTCTTGATCCCTCATCCTCATCCTCTGATTCATCATCATCCTCACCCTCTGGACCAGAGATCTCTCTAACCGATGTAGTCTCATCCGTCGAATGGTCCGAGTCCCAATGGGGTATCCCCGTGATCTAGTGTTCATCGGAGTATCCTCAAACTCACCCCGAAATGCCCGAAGATCAAAGTCGAAGCCTCCCATAGCAAGGTTCCGCATGCTAGGCCGCAGAACTAAGTCCGCATGACCTGCTGAATGATGTAGGAGAGATCATCTCGAAGCCCATGTAGATGCGGTAAATGACCAAGGCCTCCATCACCGTGACCCGATGGTGATGTCCGGCTTCGGCATGATGTTTCGGCCGACTATGCGACCGATAATACGTGCAACCCGTCATCCGTCCGCTAGTCCACGGTGTGAAGCATCGGCGGCTATCCCATAGCGTGAGCATATCTCGCGGCTCGTACGGCATCGATGGCTGTCCAGTGTCTCTCTGCGGTATCCACACACCTGCTGTGGGTAGTAAGGACTGCAAGATCTCGGCCGTGTCCGGGTAGAGAAGCGAATCCGTGTCCGGTGGACCCTCTCCCGAGGACAAGTCCGAGTGGATGTCCCCGGCCCCGAGCCTCCTCTCGTGTAAGTAGGTTGCTAAGAACAACCTCACTAGCTCCGGTATACCGGCAAATCCTCGGTGAAGAGGTGAGTCCACCGTAAAGTGTCGAACCTCTGCCGGATCCTGAGCTCAGCTGGCTAGTGCGTAGACCCCCATCTCGATGTTACAATAGCTGAAGTAGGCCTCGTACAAAAACTCGGCTCGAGGTGTGTCAATAGGTCCGGTCTCCTAACCTCCTCTCCGGGCTCAAGAACCCGACCTCCCCCTGAGAGCACCTACGATCGACCTCTACCTCTACCTCCTCCTCGTCTCCCTCCATGATGTTCCTAGAGACAAGAGACTTCCATTGTGCTTTTCAAGATTTGAGCAAAGGTATTTTCGTAATTTTTCGATTTCATTTGGGAAATTTGATTTGAACATACTAGCATGTGCACAATACTTGGAATTTCATGTCTATGAAGTTGTTTTGATGAAAATCGATCAAAACATGGATTAAGCAAAATTCACAAATTTGGATTTTCAATTTTCAAATTATTTTTGAAAAGTTGAATTGGTTAAATCAAATTGTATGGACCTATCTACAGTGTCATCTTGAGCATTAGCATTTGATCTCTCAAATTTCAACTTTGAAGAAAACTTTTTCTAAAGATATCGATTTCATATAAAACTTTCAGATGAGCACCAAATGTGTTAAAACTTGTTGTCTATCATGTCATTGTGTTTAAAACCTGGAATATGTTTCTAAGCATTCCTAAGCATGATTTCTAGCATTGATACAAGTAAGCATGGTTTTTTGAAATGCAAGCATGAGAAGATGATAATGGAAGGAAGAATAGAGATTTACCTTGTTTGTGAAGATGTGTGTTGTGTTTTGTTGTTGAAGCACTAAATCACCTCAAGAACACTTGTGGGAACTCTTGGATATTTTCCCTAGAGCTCTCTCACCTTTGGAAGAAGTTAGAATGAGGTTGGAATGTGGAAATAGGCTTATAATCAATTTTCTATTCTTCTTCATTTCCTTTCTCACTCACCAACCACTCACCAATGGTCCTGACCTCATTTGCTGTTGAATTTTTGGAAAATGTGATTTTTGCCTTTGAAATATTGTTTGATGACTATATGGATATATTTGGCATGATTTAAGTTTTCAAATCATTTGGACTTGTGGTTTATGTTGAATCTTCATTCTTTTTGATGTTCTCTTTTATTTCTCGAGTGGGCTGTAATCCTGTCTAGGTGGTAATACCTCAGGTGGTAGTACCTCTGGAGGTGGTGAGTACCAAATCTGATCGTACTCTAATCCCTTGCCCTGTTGAAGTTTCAGATATTCCATATCATGGGCAATATGATCCCAGCCTCTTCCTTTTGGTTTCTGACTCCATTCCCGCTGTGCTTGTAATCCTCTCCATCCATCGGTTTTACTCCTCATACTCTATGGAGATTTTCAATGCGTACCCACTTTCTTTACGGACCCCTTGTTTCCTAACAGTCTCTGGTTAAAGGCTTTCCCATCCTCTCAGCTCAGATTTTGTTTCTTGTTCCGGTCTGTGATCTCCACTCTCTTTTTGGAAGGTTTGCATGCGTTGTACTTGGGTTTTCAAAGGCTTTTGTATACTACTTTCCCCTGGTCAACGTTTTATTCACTCGGAACTTTTCTGTTGGTACCAACTTCGGCTTCTTTCTTTGCTCCTTCTTTGAAGGAAGACCTCGCCAAAGCAAAAGTTCTTCAAAGCTCCCCTCCATTAAGCTTATCTCCTCCCCTTGTAGCTATGCTCGTGGTGCACTCAGAGTTGAGAACAAGAGTCTCTGTGCACCTTCTCATTCTTTTTCCTCCTCTTATGTGGACCTACACCCTACCCCACTCCTACCTTCGTGCTAGAGTGTGTCTACACGTTTTCCCCTTTCTTGGCCCATCACCGCAATGCAGTGCGTGCATCTGCGGCCTTTTTTCGTCCTCTTTCCACCTGTTGTCCTCTTTCTTCTCCCCTTCATTTTCTCTCTCCCCCCCCTGTGGGTGCTCCTCCTCCCTTTGGTTTTTTTTCTCCTCCACCATGATGTGTTACTTCATTTTGTCCTCTTTTCCTTTTCTTTTTGATACGTGCTCTCTTCTTCTGTCATCCTTCATCAAAGACTAACCTAATCCCAGTTGTCTGTTGTTTTTGATTGTACCCTCTCTTTGTGAAACTGATGGGTTATCTTGTCTGTTGATTTGAAGAACTTGAAGCCAATTTTTGTTCTTACATGAGGACTTCATGTTTTTTGGGATTGATTTCCCCATAACTGTGTTCCTTTGTTCCTCAAGAGATTCTCCATATTGTGGAAGTCCTCTTTGATTTCGTAAAAATTTGTAGAGTCTTTCTTGCAAGTCTTGCCCTAGTGGATGATGCTTCATCCGGCGGTATAGTGGAGAAAAGATCCTCGTTTCTCTTTTTGATGTCTTCGATGACCTATCGTGCCTCCGTGTTTCTCTATTGATCTCCCTCCTCCTATCTCTCCTATGATGCTCCTCTGTTGAAGGTTCTCTTCTCTTTTTTCCTGTTTTGCTCCTCTTTTCTCCTTTCCTTTGCCCTCCTGTTGATATTACTATCAGAATAGATATCCACCCATCGATGATCTCTTCGATCTGTTTTCTCTTCTTGTCATATCACCATTGGTATCTTGTTCTTCGCCTTTCCCTTGTCCTCGTTTAGTCTCTTGATTGCCTCTCTTTCTCTCGACCTTTTCTTTCTTGATAAGTTTGTGTTTTCATTGATGACATCTTGATCTATTCAGAAAGCATTCATCTAGTTTCACTTTGCGGTTAAGTTTTTCTGTTTCGTGTTTTCTTGGTGTTTTCCTTGGTCTGTTTTCCCAGGTATTCTTCTCCGGTCCGCTATTGGAAGACTCTGTTTTCTTGATTCTTACTACCAGTTTTTCTTTTTCCTCCTATCTTTCAAAAGTTTTTTTCCCCCTGGAAGATTTCCAAGATTGAAGGATATTCTTTTTGACTATACATTTCCTGTATCTTTTACCATCCTTTTGGTTGTGTCATCACATCTCTGCCTTCTTCTCCATTGAAGGATTATGGTTCCCCACTCGATCTAGAACTTCTTTCTCTTTGAGTTTGGAGACATTATCTTTACGGTGAAGGTTCCATTTTCACGATCATAAGAGTTTGAAATATTTCTTTACCCAAAGGAGTTGAACATGACAGGAGATGGTTGAACTCTCTCCGATTATGATTGTGATATTCAGGATCATCCTGGGAAAGCAAATGTTGTTGCTGATGCTCTTAGTAGGAAGAACCAGAAGAAGACTTTGGATTTGAATGCTTTGAGTTTACCATTGTGGTCTTCTATTGAGAGTTTTGGTTTGGAAATCGTCCCCGAGAATTCCGATTGTATTCTTTCGCCATGACGGCAAGATCTGGTCTTAGAGATAAGATTGTTGCTCTGCAGAGTTCGATCAAGAGTTTTTGACCAAAGTTGAGAAGATTTCTTCGAATCCTGAGTCGGACCCCGACTTTGGTATATCCATGGATGGTGCTTTGTTGTTTAGAGGAAGGCCGTGTGTGCACAACGATGAAGTTAAGAATGAAATATTGAAGGAAGCACACCAGTCGGTCTTTCTTGTACACCCGGAAGCACCAAGATGTACAAGGACTTGAAGGAACATTTTTGGTGGATTGGTCTAAAGGCGGATGTTGACGATTTTGTTGCCAAGTGTGAGACTTGCCAACGTGTGAAAGCCGTCCGACAACCTCCATCCTGGATTACTTCAACCCCTTCCTATTCCTAGTTGGAAGTGGGAAGATATCTCCATGGACTTTGTGACTAGTTTGCCTCGGACAAGTAAAGGCAATGACACCGTGTGGGTGATTGTTGATAGGTTGACCAAATCAGCCCATTTCATTCCTATGAAGATCACTCATACTCGGATAAGCTAGCCGGGCTTTATGTGGATAATGTGGTTTGTCCGCATGGTGTGCCTTTGAGTATTGTTTCGGATCGTGATCCTAGGTTCACCTCAAGGTTTTGGAACAGTTTGCGAAGGCCTTGGGAACCCAATTGAACTTGAGTACAGCTCATCATCCACAGTCGATGGACAATCCGAGCGGACAATTCAGACATTGGAAGACATGCTCAGATCTTGTGTGGTGGATATGGGTGGTAATTGGGATGAACACCTAGCTTTGGTTGAGTTTGCCTATAACAACGGTTATCAAGCAACAATAGGCATGGCTCCATTCAAGGCTTTGTATGGTAGTACTTGTAGGACACCTTTGTCTTGGACTGAGACAGGTGAAAGAAAAGTCTTAGGTCCTGAGATGATTGAAGCTACAAGTGCTATGGTTGATATGATAAGAGAAAGGATTAAGTCTCGCCCGATCGGAGACAGAAATCTTATGCTGATAAGAGAAGGACCGATTTGGAATTTCAAGTTGGAGAGAAAGTCTTTCCGAAGGTCTCACCAATGAAGGGTGTGATGAGATTCAATGTTAAGGGAAAGCTTAGCCCTCGTTACATTGGACCTTTCGAGATTTTGGAAAAGGTTGGACCCGTTGCGTATCGATTAGCATTACCTCCGTCTCTTGCTGGTGTGCACAATGTGTTCCATATTTCGATGCTCCGAAAATACATAGAGAATCCGGAACACATTTTGCAGCAAGCACTGAAGGACTTAGTGCTGATTTGACCTATGATGAAGAACCGGCCGAAATCCTGGATAGGAAGGACAAGCAGCTGCGGAATCGCGCCATTCCTTTGGTGAAGATTCGGTGGAAGAACCATACCCCTGAAGAAGCTTCTTGGGAGAAGGAAGAAGACATGAAGGAGAAGTTTCCTTACCTCTTTGGAAGCACAGTGCGCTTTCAATTTCGGGGACGAAATTTCTTTAAGGGGGGAGAATGTGAAACCCAGCCCTAACCTTGACCCGGAAACCTTGTTATTTGTAGGTCCATGACCCGAAGTAAAGTAAGAAGTCACTTTGGCCATCCCAGAGAGGACTTTTCGCTTTGAATCCATGAAGGTTGATGATGAGGTTCTATTTATGGAAACAGAATCCGATGAAGATCTAATTAGTTGATGGACTTGGAGTGATCTCTATCTTGGTTTGAAGGCATTTCTACCTACTAGGTAAGTCACTTGACTTGTGTACAAAACCCCTTTAGGTTTGGATTTGATCCCCTTCAATTCCCCGTTTTGGCCTTCTTTGTGCCATTGTCGCCGATTGGTCGATCGCCACACCAATCCACTCACCAATGGTGCTGTCTTTGGCAATTAGGTTGATTCTTGCTCTATTTAAGTCTAACCTCGAGTCCACTTCGTATTTGCTGCCTCCAAACCCTCGGAACGAACCAAAGACCTCTCCAAGTCATCTCTCTTGCATCCTTGGAGTTTTCTTGCATCTTCGCGAACTCTTCTTTTGCATCAAAAGTATGTCTACTCTCTCTTCTTCTCCTACATCTTTGTTTTCTTTCCTTTTGAGTTGAGACGTGGAAGAGATGCGCATCCTCTGTTGCAAACATCTCCAACATGTTCTCATGATCATCCTAAGGATTTAAGCTAGAACAATGATCTTAACCATGATCATTCAAGCTTTTAAGGATTCATGATCAAACTATGATTTAATCTCGTTAATTTCCTAATCAATTCCGATCTCTTTATCTTCTTTCATTGATCATGTTAGTGGTTAATGGTTGTTTTTCTTTCTATGATCCATAATCCATAGAATTCTAGTTGTTCTCTTCTACCTTACTATGTGTTCTTCATGATGCATGATAGTACATATATGTAGGTTTTATTTCCTTATTTAGATTTATGCTTCTAAGCCTTATTCTATGAAGACCTATGCATGTTTTCATGTTTTCATTACCAAAAGCAATGATCCATCCTCCTATTGTTCTTGCCTTGTTTTCTATTTCAAAATTCATCAAGATCCATGTTTGATTTATTTATGGTAACTTTTTGTTTCCTAATTTGGATCTTGATACCTTGATTTGATTAGTGTTTTGAGGTCCCCTATATGCTAGAATACTACGATGTGTCTACCCCTTGACTAGTACCCTTTTGAACCACCAAATTCATTTCATATCTCAAAACTTTGATTTTCTAAGCTACTCGCATTTCCGATTGTCGACCGGACCACTCGACCAATCCACTCACCAATGAGTCACTCTTTCCTTTATGCTTTGCTATATTTTCTGTTAGGATCTTTCCTAATATGTTGTATATACTTGTTTAGGACCTTCTTCTCAAGTTTCCAAGATCTTACTTGATTTCTTAGGATTCTTTCAGTTATAAAAGGTAAGATGGTTATTTCCTTAATTACATAGATAGCATGAATCTAGTTTCTATATTTGAATATCATTAATATGTTTCCTAAATTAGATTCTTACAATGATATACTACTGTTGCATAACTTTGATTACGTAGCATTACTTATTCATATTAAATTGATTCATGTATGATTTACTTACCAATGTTATACAAGTGATTGTAAATATTGATTTCTTTCCATATATGAAGTTACCATATATGTGATGATATGAATTATGCATGTGTATGCTTCGTTGGTTTGGAAAGGAGAGGTGTCCTTTTGACATTTCGTCCTGACTACTACAATATTATGGGATGTTTCCAGATGCCCTCCGACACCTTCCTAAACTTGGATGACATATAGGATTGTCTAGTAGTGTTTGCTGATGTCCTGTTATGTCGCCCTACAGGGGTATTGAGCCGACGCCCGTTAGCTGGGGTTCTGGGCCTCAAGCCGTGCCACCCGTGAGAGGCAATCCATTGTGGGGGCCATTTATTGTAGGGTTCTATGGTTAGACTTGGGCTCCGGGCGCTTAAGACCGGTACCAACCCGTGAGAGGCGAGGCTCCCGTTACCATATGTGGATGATCAATGGGTTGATGAGTCCGTAGTCCGGTTGGTTGGTGCCATAGGATCCCGACTCTAGTGTGAGATACCAAAGGATCGTCGCGGGTGGGTATCCGATCCACTTGATGTAACCAAGTAGAAGACTTGCATTTGGCTGTATTACCCGCATGCCACTTTACCAAATGTTGTGAGAGAGTGTGTTGACTTAACCCCCCCAAGGTTTGTCCCGAGGATGAAGGACCCATTACCAATCGGCTGCTCAAGACCGGTGATGATCCGTGGAGAATCCAGATATCTTAAATGGTTGAGGATGTGAGTGGACTTTCCTAAAGAAGTACGGTGCTTGACTTAAACATGTCCCCATGAGACCACATCATAGAGTTAGATTCATTCATTCATTGTTTGTCTCATATCATATTGCATTTATGATTGTTCATCCCCCATTTATGTTATTATGGTTTTGCCTCCGTTTCTTTGAAACTCATTCCTTTATTGTCAATGTTGTTAGACTATCCTCGTCGGAATACTATGCGTCCCTATGAGGAAGCCAAGCAGAGACATATCTCCGGAAGGTGATTGCGTTACCACAATTACTCAAGATCCCACGTAGTTGCCGTCGATGCTTATCCCCATTGGTGGGGCCTTGTGCTATTTATGAGATCTACCCTACAAGATGTCGCTCAAGTGGAGAATAATTTAGTTACCCAATGTCTCCATTAGCTTTATTTAGTTTATTCTTTCGAGCTACTTTCCGCTGGATGTAGTGGTTTTGCTTCACTTTACTTATCCTTTGACACTCGATTATATCTATTATTCCGTTTCGTTTATGATTCATTCTTTCATTATTGGATCTATGATTTATCTCCGCCTCTTGTTATGTTGTTCATGATTATGTTATTGTTTAGTGGAGGTTGACGCTCGATACCCGATCTTGGGCTGTGGATCACACTCTCGGTATGCCGATAGGGTCCGGCGGGGCGTGACCCTCCGTGTAGACGAACTACATTGTCCACATAAAGCCTAGCTAGCTTATCCATAGTATGAGTGATCGTCATAGGAAAAAAATGGGCTGACTTGGTTAACCTATCAATGATTACCCATACTGTGTCATTACCTTTACTTGTACTATGTCATTACCTTTACTTGTCTGAGGCAAACTAGTCACGAAGTCCATAGTAATGTCTTCCCACTTCCAACCAGGGACAGGAAGGGGCTACAGAAGTCTAGATGGCGATTGGCTATTGGCCTTAACACGCTGACAAGTTTCACACTTGGCCATAAAGTCTTCCACATCAGTCTTCAAACCAATCCACCAGAAATGTTCTCTTAGATCCTTATACATCTTAGTACTTCCTAGGTGCACTATAAAACTGACTGGTGTGCTTCCTTCAAAATTTCCTTCTTAATCTCATCAACAACAAGCACACAAAGTCTTCCTCTATATAACAAAGCACCATCCATAGACATACTAAAATCAGAATCCGACTCAAGATTTGAAGAAATCTTCTCAATCTTCTCCTTCAATTCCTTATCAGAAGCTTGCAGAGCAACAATTCTATCTCTAAGGGTGGATCTTGCTAACATGGCAAAGAGAACAAAATCCGAACCTTTTGGAACAATTTCCAAACCAAGTTCCAAAATTGAAAATAGCAAAGGTTTACTCAAAGCACTCAAATCCAACTCTTTTCTTTTACTTTTCTTGCTAAGAGCATCAGCAAACACATTTGCTTTACTAGGGTGATACTGAATTTCACAATCATAATCAAAGACTAATTCCAACCATCTTCTTTGTCTCATATTTAACTCCTTTTGGGTTAAGAAGTACTTCAGACTTTTATGATCTGTGAAAATAGCAATCTCTAAATCATGATTGGGATAATTCCGCTCATACTCCTTCAATTGCCTAGAGGCATAAGCTACCACTTTCCCATGTTGCATCAAAACACAAACCAATCTTTGACACATCGGTATAGACTGTCACGCATCGGTATAGACTGTCAAACTACCGAAGTCATCAAGTATAGTCAAAACCAAGGAACTCGTCAATCTATCCTTCAACTCTTGAAAATTCTTCTCACAAGCGTCGGTCCAAACAAACTTCTCTTCTTTTCAAGTTAGCTTAGTCATAGGAGCAGCCAACCTAGAAAAGTTCTCAATAAATCTCCTATAGTAACCCGCCATTCCCAGAAAACTTTTTATTTCAGTCACGGTCTTATGTTTGTCCCAGTTGGCAACTACTTTAACCTTCTCGAGATCAACACCAATATCTTTCGCTGAAACCACATGGCTGAGGAATACTACTCTTGAGAGCCAAAAGTCACACTTGCTAAACTTGGCATAAAGCTTCTTTTCTCTCAATCTTTGCAAGGTGAGACTAAGATGTCTCACATTCTCTTCTTCATTCCTTAAGTAAATCAAGATGTCATCAATGAAGACGATCACAAACTTATCAAGCACATCATGAAAAACTCAATTCATAAGATCCATGAAAATAGCAGGAGCATTAGTCAAACCAAAAGGCATAACTCTAAACTCATACTGACCATATCTCATTCTAAAGGCTGTCTTGAAAATGTCACTACACTTCACCTTAAGCTAGTGATATCCAGATCTCAAGTCAATCTTCAAGAACACGGCTACACCTTTCAATTGATTGAAGAGGTCATCAATCTTGAGCAACGAATATCTATTCTTTATGGTCAACTTGTTTAACTCCCAGTATTCAATGCATAGATGCATGCTACCATCTTTCTTCTTCACAAAGAGGACCGAAGCTCCCCAAGGTGATACACTTGGCTGTATAAAACCTCTGTCTAAGAGCTCATTCAGCTGGTTCTGTAGTTCTTTTAGTTCGGTAGGTGCCATTCTATATGGGGCTTTAGATACCGGAGCAGCTCTTGGAATTAACTCAATCAAAAACTCTAAATCCCTACCAGGAGGTAATCTTGACAAATCTTCGGGAAAAACATCCACAAAGTAACAAACTACCTTGACTTCCTTGAGCTTCTTATCTTCCTTGACCTTGCTTCCCGGCATGGTAAAAAATTCGAGGGAAACTCAAGTTTCGACCGGGTGAAAATGGGAAACTTAGGTGGAAACTTGGGAAATTTCGAGGAAATCGAGGACTTCTCCGTACAAGTTTCGACACATTTTAGAGAGTAATTTGGGGTGGGATTTTGTATTTAAGCTAATTAGAGTATAAAGAACACATTGGTTGTATTTTGCTAAAAAAATCAATGTAGATATGTCATTCAATGAACATAACATCAATGTAGAGTTGTCCGAAAAGTATATTATAAACTTAACTACTTAAGCACATAACATTCAATATATAATTTCTAACTTCAAAATAGTTGGCAATAAAAGGAAAATACAACTTAGTGCTAAAAGGAGTGCCAATAGTGGATTCATCCTATGAGCTGAGTAGTACTATGCCTGTCACATCCTCTCCTCCAACCAACGAACATAGACATCTCATGACATTTTATGCCTATGGTTGTCAACGTAATCGACAACTGTAACTTTATGAGTTTGGTCATCTACATGCTTAAGATAACCAGCGAGGGAATACACACTTTGGATAGGGAAGTCTTGATGGAGGGGGTATTTGTCGTGGTATTTGGGGAAACATGAAATAAACAAAAAAAAAATGAAAATTTGGGAAACCTACAAAATTTACAAGAAAAAGTCCCAAGTTTCCATGAAATTTCCCAGGTTTCCACGAAATTTCCCAGTTTCCACGAAATTTCTCCCAAGTTTCCCACGAAATTTGGGAATTTTTTTTCTCATGAACCAGCTGGTCCAACTGGGCTGAACCAAGTTTCGACATTTTTCGAGGTTTCAACAAGTTTCGAAGAAATTTTGATTGAAGCTGAGGACTTTTTTTCGGTCCTCACTAGTTTCATTTCGGTTTTTCCAAAATGCAAAATTTCGATCGAAATTTCGCAGGTTTCGATCGAATTTTGTACCTTGCTTCCAGGTGAAGCACTTTCCACTAATGCACAGACTTGCATCAATGCGGTCAAAGTCTTCTTACTAACTCTTCCTTTCTCACCTTGAAATTCAAAAGTTGAATTTCCACCAATCTGAAATTGAATGCTTCTTGAAGAACAAAGAATCATAGCTTTATGGGCTGTCAACCAATCTATTCCCAGAATAATATCAAAGTCCTTCATATCAAGGAGCACTAAATTGGCTTTCATATTCTTTCCACAAACAAAGACAGGACATTCTTTTAACACTTTATTTAGTTTCACAACAGATCTAGTAGGAGTACTAATCATCAAATAAATAAATAAGTTCTTGGGTGTCAAGTCAGTCTTTCTAACAAATGCAGATAAAATGAATGAATGAGATGCACCCGAATCAAACAATACAAATGCAGGTTTAGAAGCAACTAACAATGTACCAGTCACAACTTCATGATTTGCATCTTGTTTAGTACCAGATATACTAAATACTCTTCCAGACGGAGGGGCAAAAGCACTCTTCGCTATAGGGGCAGGTGGCTGATTTGAATTCCGGGGGCAAGTACGAGCAAAGTGTCCGGTCTACTTACAAAAACAGCAAACAGGATCCCTTCACACAACTGGAGGCACTGCCACTGGAGGCATCTGATTCACTGGTATAGGATTCACATTCACTGGCCTAGCAACTGGAACATTCACTGCTTGTCTATTCCCACTGAACTGGTTCTGTTGACTGGCCTGTGTATATCCCAAACTCTGTCCTACACTCCTAGGCTAAAAAGTAGGAGTAGGGTAGGGTGTAGGTTGAGTGAATCTCCTTTCCAATCTATCAACCAAACTTGGGTTTCTATGCTGCCACGGCCTCTGTACAGGAGCACTATCCTTCTCCACTTCTTCCAACTTCTTTGCATTCTGAACAATCTGAGCATAGCTCTCAATAGGAAGAACAGTGAGATAAGCCCTGATTGCAGGTCACAAACCCTTGAAGAATTTCTTTGCCTTTGCACGATCAGGTCTCATAGAATCAGGGGCAAAGAAAAAGAGTTCTTCAAACTTCTACTAGTATTCCGGCACAGAAAGAGGTCCGTGAGCAAGAGCCATGAACTGGGCTTCCTTCGCATCTTTCACAGCTTCAAGGAAATAATTCTTACAAAAAGCATCTTTAAATATTTCCCAAGTACCATGCCAACATGCAGATCTTCAAGAATTGGACGGGTGGAGTTCCACCAGGCATCAACTTCATGCTGGAGCTTCTACTCAGCAAACAAAATCTTATGAGCATCAAAAGATTGCAGATTCTAAAAAGCCTTCTCTAGTTCCCGCAGCCACTTATTCAGAAACAGAGTGTCATTCGAAACACCAGTGAAAGTTGGCACTTGCAACTTAAGAAAACTCTCCATTAGTCTGGTATGGGGAGTTCCTACCAATCTTTCAACATTCGGCAGCAGAGCTTAAGGATTTCCATTTGCAGTAGTATGGGTCTCATTATGTAGAGTCATAAAACCTGTCATCATCTGATTGAACTAAGTAGCTTGCTGCTGCATAATATTGCCCATAATGTTGGCAATATCCTAGAAATTTCCCACCGGCGGAGCACCAGGGAGATCATCGGCAGTCTAGCCATTCAAAAGAGTATGATCACTAGTGGCACCGTCAGGTATGGTCCCATTAAGTACTCTTCCAGACTCGCTACGTTTTGCACTAGTGTTACGATTCCTCAAGGTAACCATTCTACAAAATTGAAGAAGAATCAAAACACCAAAAATTGAAGATTCATCAATATCCACTTGATCTCATGCTTGGCATATTCATATCAGACTTAGAATCATCTATATAGCCATCATATAAACATTCACAGGTCAAAAATAAAATTTTCCAAAAATCACAAAAATCATAGCTTACTGACTCTATGGGTCGATTGGCCCAGTCGACCCAGCCTAGTAGCACATGAATTTCAGCTTAAAAGACCCATTTCTTCAAATCAAAACACATTATAAACTTCCAAAACTTGTGAGAGAGCTTTGGAGAAAGGTTTTACAAGGTTTTCAAAGGCCAACCAAGGTGGTTTAGTGCTTCTACAACAACACCCAAACGCACATTGATCATCAACCAAAGGTATTCACTATTCCCTCTCTCAAAAGCTTTCAATCTTCACTTGCATTTATCAAAAACCATGACATACTTGTTGCAATAGATAGGAATCAAGTTTAGGAACACTTAGAAACATGCTCCATGAAATTTTAACACAATGCCCATGCTTTTACAACAAGTTCTATTGATTTCATGCTCATTTTTCACTATTCACACCACAAAATCCCCTTTTTGAAAAACCTCTCTCATTTTCAATCCACAAGGAATTTTGACACCAAACTACTTCCTACATGAATGAATTGATATGGTAGAGGTGTGCATGCAATTCGACTGAAACAATTCATAAATTCCAAAAATCCAATATTGACCTAAAAAGCAAAACTCCCTTTTCTTCTCTTGCTGAATTTTCTCTTGTAGACCACAATTTAGAAGGATTTTTCTCAAACAAACCATCCTAACATGTTATTCCAAGTATTATGCACATGCTAGTATGTTCAAATCGTAATTTCGCTGAAATAAAACATTTTCAAAAAATTACAAAAATTCCCTTCTTGCTGAATTTTCTTCAAAAACACTAACATCAAACTTCTTTTGTCTTCTCAATAGATACATACATCATGCCACCACGAGGACAACACGTAGGTAGTAGGAGAGGCATAGGTAAGGGTCGTGCACCACTCCTTGAGCCACGGGCGAGGTCATCCACAGAGATCAATTCGTCACTCCTGGGGTAGAGTTATTGTATGAGGCATACTTTGAGCATTGTCGCATAGAGTACGGTCGTGTACTACGACTACGGCAGCTCAGGACATTCTAGATCCGTCAGATGTTTGATAGTATGCAATTGACACATCTTTTCACTGAGGATCTACCAATCTATCCGAAGTTAGTGAGTTTGTTTTTCAGCAACATGTCTTCCTTTCGCGAGGGCAAAGCTTTGGATTTTCTTCAGCTAGTTATCAAGAGTTAGGTCTAGGAGACACGGATTAGATTCACCACAAAGGTATTGGCACACATCTTTTGGGTTCCACACTATCCACATGAGTGCAGATGGATACCTATGGGTGCCGAGGTAGACTGCTTTTCTTCTTCCATATAAGCTTCGTGAGATCTCTGCTACTCTTTGGAACAACACGAGGTGTTACAGTCCACGTACCAGTGTTAGGATGACACCTGCTGCTAGAGTCATCAGTCGCATTGTGGGCCGAAACATCATACCAAAAGTCAGACATCACCATAGGGTGTCAGTGATGGAAGCTTTGGTGATCCATCGCATCTACATGGGATTCGAGATCAACTTGTCCTTCATCATCCAGAACACCATGATAGATATAGTGGAGCATCCTGGAGTGCGGAACCTTTGCTTCGGTCAACTATTGACACTTGTCTTCAAGCACTTTGGAGTGAGCTTCGAGGATGCAGAGATGCATACCTGACAGATGCAGTTTAGTCATGCTGTGAGGTCCGAGGGCGAGGATGATGATGATCAGGATACAGAGGATGCTGGTCTAGACAGTGATGACTAGGCAGGAGAGGATACGGAGATGCGCGAGGCTGATCTAGGTCATTATGAGATTCTTGCACCATCACACTTCGAGGGCGGAGGTCCTTCCCATACAACTTCTAAGGCACCAGACTTGTATGCTTAGATGCCTACTATGACTTCTATTTTGGAGAGGACAGACAGGAGAGGATGGAGGCTTAGCTTTCACAGGTTGTGGAGGATGTCAGAGTACTTAGAGAGCAGAGACAGTCTCCTAGACAAATTGTACTAGGATTTTCTTTTTATGCTTTTACTGATGTAAAACTTTGTAAAAACTTCCTAGAATTTAATGAAGTTCATTTTGTTTCACTTTCTTATTGTGTATTATACATATTCTTTTATTGCATTGAGTTATATTTGTTAACTCATAATTGTTGTGCATTATTCAATCAACATATTATGCTTCATTATTTATGTTTCATAGTCCAAAGTTCTCTATTATTCACTTCTAAGAAAACTTCAGTCACTTTTGAATCTATGACCAAAGATGTTCCATTATTGTTTTCTATGGTTATAATTATCCTTGAACTGTGAGCTCTAATACCACTCTGTCACATCCACCAGCCGGTATCCTATCTGGTATACCCGAGTGTGTGATCCACAGCCCCAAAGATCAATATCGAGGAAATAAACCTCCCACATTCACAATAATATAATAAAAAAACAAGACTAAATATATGTTTTAACTATATTAACTAAGATCAAGATAAGATTCAAAAGAATATACAATGTAATCAAAGTGCGAAAAAATGATACCAATAGAATAATCAAATGTAGAGTGTAGCAGAAAATCACTCCACATAAACAATGGAAATGTAGATCGAAACTAAAAGGAAAGATTACAATCAATTCCCAAAATAAAAGGAATAGAAAATAAGTAATCAAAACTAAACTAATGTTTCTTCAAGTCTGTAGAGGACACTTCTAAAAGTAAAGGTCTCAGTATTCAGATAATGTTGTACTAGCACATGAGTACAACTAATCCTGATACGATACTCCATCACCATGATATTCTTCACCGTCGTAGTCACCATAGCCAACACTTTGGGTGTAGTATGAGTCATCTGGGACAAACTCATATGCTGCTCAGTCATAGTTGTCAACACCTGTAGATAGATCTAACAAAGATGTTTGCAAAATGAGTGAGTTCAAAAGAACTTAGCAAGACAGTTTATTCTATAATAACACAGTAAAGCATGATAGCAAATCATAAAGGATGCAACATGATATGAATAGACATGCATGTATGATTCTAAATCTATGTATGCTGGTCTCTATTGGTAGACATGCTTTAAGTCATAGCACCATAATCCTATGGGTATGTAACAACCCCCGTATTTCTAACTCGAGTTCCGTATTGCAGGTCTAAGAACCCGAAGGTCTAGCCGGGTAAATTTGTGGAGTGTCTGGATAGAAGTCCATGATCCATACCCTGAACCCATGGATTTGGATTCTCTTGTAGAAGAGCCTGCCTTGCTTGGTAGTTGGACGTCTGGAAGGCAAGTGATATCTAGAGATGTCCGGAATGAAGGTAAGACCTCCCCCATGTGTTCATTAGGGTTAGGTTGTACTTGGACATCAACCCCCTAAGCAAAGCACCCTTATATAGCAATATACTAGGGGGCAGTTGCTAGTGGAGGTTGATTGGACCAAGCGACCTCCTTGTCCTGGTGGTGGGGTTTGCCCTATTTTACCCCCAAACTTCTATAAATAGCAACCATCGTCTATTTTACGAATATTATATTCGGGATTGCTGTTTTTGGTGGTTAGGTGGCTGTGGAGACGTGCTGGAAGGTGATCTGAAGTGTTGTCAGTGTTCCAGAAGCTTCTACTGTCTTTTATAGCTGATCTGGTTGAGGTAAGTGATTCCCTGTTCACTCATACTCTGCCTTTGGCTATAATTAAAGTATATTAGTTTTCCTCTTTGGTTGTTCATGACCCTTCTATTACAGTACCTACCTTTTTAATGATCTTAATGAGATCAGGTCCGAAAACGAAACCTTGCTTTCGTGAAAAGGACTGATCTAATCAAGGGGAGGATTTTGGATAACCAAATTGATGTCAATTGTTAGGTTTCATATTATGCTTGGTTGTGGGAGTGTTAGATTTGAAATTCGGACTATGATCATTCAAAAATTGGATTGAAAACGGATGATCAGAAGCTTGAGTTTCGGATTGAAACTCACTGTTTTTTGGGCGGTCACTCAAACCAAGCGACCGGCTGGTTTCCAGTGAGCTTGCAACTTTTGGATTTGGTCCGATTTGATTCATTCGACTTACATATTATTGTAACCCTGTTTATAGGTGTCCTTTGTTTCCAATAAAAGTCTTATAATTGTTTCTGGTTTGCAATTTAAAGGAATTCTACTTATTTACAAGGTAAGGACATACAATCCTATCTTTATGTAATGACTTGAACATGTCTTTCATTACTCTTGTTTTATTCTATATATTGTTGTTGTGAAACCCAGCCCTAACCTTGACCCAGAAACCCTGTTGTTTGTAGGGCCAACAACCTGAAGTAAGGCAAGAAGTCAGCTATGGGCCATCCCAGTGGAAGACTTGGTGACTGGCTTTGAATCCATGAGTGTTGATGTCAGTGTTCCATTTATGGAAACTCAGTCACATCCTCCCGCCGGCCCTATCCGCAACCCGAGAGTGACCATAGCCCAAGATCGTCGAGTAACACCTCCCACTAAACATAACATATCTGACATCTTGTGCGAGTAAACCTAGTCCATGTATCTATATCTCTGTTTCGTTCGCGGTGGGCCCCCTCTCCCCGTGCTCTTTCTGCTCTAATCCCGCGTCTGGGTCTTTGTTCTCCACTTTTCACATCCTTTGTGTCTCTTGCCCCTTCCCTCTGTCGGCTGCCGCCTCCACCCGCTTCGTTTGTGTCCCATCACCTTCCGTTGCCTCTCCCTCCTTCTTCTGCCTCTTCTCCCTGTCTCCTTTCTTGTTTCCTTTGCTTATCCATTTCTTGCTTTCCCTTCCTTTGGCCTGTTTCTCTCTTGTTGTTGGTCTCTTGCCTGCTTTGTCTGCCCGTCTTCTTTGGTCTCAATCACTCATCATCGTTGTTGGTCCGTCCCTCGCTCCTGGCTGGGGTTGTCCCCTCTCCCATCCCTTGGTCTCGCGCGCTGTCGGTCCTGCCTGCGTCTTCTCTTGTTACATCGTCGATCCGATCGTCCATTCCTCGTCCCCGCGTCCTTCCGTTCCTTCCCTGGTCCTCTGTCCCCGCCGGCTCATCACCCTTTAATCATCCACTTGGTCGGGCTCTCCGCCTCTCCGGGTTGGTTCCGGTCTTGCGCCCGTGAGCCCAGTCTAACCATTGCAACCCTACCAATAATGGCCCCACTGTATTCTTGTCCTCTCACGGGTTGGTTCCGGTCTTGGTGCCCATGTCCCCATTGCTCCCGGTCGTTCGGTCTCAATACCCCTCCGTTGGGTCGACATACGGGACATCCTGCCAACACTACTAGCGTCCTGTTGTCATCCACGGTTTAGGGGTGTCCGGGGCATCTCCGAACATCCCATTTTCCCGTGTGTCCGGCGGTGTCAGGACACCTCTCCTTTCCAAACCATACTTGCTACACATGCATCAATTCATATCATCACTATTGGTAACTTCATATTGGGATATTTACAATCACTTATATATTTGTAGTAAATAATACATGAATCAATTTAGTATGCTCTGTAATCGGTTTGCACGTAGTATATCATTGTAAGATCTAATTTAGGAACATATCATGTATTCAAATATAGCTAGTTCATGCTATCGTGTATTGGTACCATCCTTACCTTTTCTACTCGGGAATCCTAAGAATCGTAGTCTTGGCCTTGGGGGTCCTAAACGTGTATACAACATATTGGAGTCCCTCGATCCACATCCCCGCCTTCGTTGCGTCTCTTGGTCGTGGTTGGTCGCTGTCCTCGCCTCGCGACCTGCGCCTCGGTTTTAGATTGTCCTTTGGTGGTTCGGGTCTAATCGGGGTCTACTCGTGTTTCTCTTGGGGACCTCAACTTAATCCAACGACATCAGTCCATTGACGTTACCATTTAGTCACCTGTCTTGTGTTCTGATCGCAGACATAGGGGTGTCTTGCTTCGGTAAGGTATCTGACTACTTAGTCTTCAGGAATAGGCTTAAGCATTCTTAGGCACCTACCATTTGTACTACCATGTTCATGGCCTGTTGGTGAGAGCACTGGTTGTAGTCATGGTCATGGAACCCTTACTACTAACATGATCAATATAGAAGATCCAGGAGATCTTCAAATCGGTTTAACAAGCTAGATCATGGTTTGATCATGTTCCTTCAGCTTGCAATGTCATGGTTAGTCTTGTTCTGCCTCTAATCCTTAGGATGTCTGAGAGCAGTCCGGTGTTTGCCGAGATGCGCTCTCCTCTCTCTCAACTCAAAAGGGTGTGATGGGAGGAAGGGTGTAGCTCCTTTGATGGGAGTGTTTCGCGAGTCCGTCAGATCCCAAGGATGCAGGAGTGCTGCGGGGTCTTCGGTCGTTCCGAGTTTGGAGGCGCTCGGTGCTCGGTTGGACTTATAGAGCAGAACCTTTGCCAGCGCCTCTTGGTCGGTGGTTGGTCGGGTCCGTCGCCATCTCGCCATCTGCTCAACAGGGATTGAGCCCGATCAATCCAATCCTGGGGTTTTGCCACTGTCGTGACTTACCTAATGGTAGAAATGCCTTCAAACCAAGATGAGGCACTCCAGTCCATCAACTATCCGTCTTCATCAAGTTCGTTTCCATATAGACTTCATCATCAACTTTCTGGATTCAGCCGCACCGTCCTCCTGGGATGGCCCAAGCGACTTCTTACTTTCTTCGGTCATCGGACCTACAAATACAGGTTTCCGGTCAGGTTAGGGCTGGGTTTCACAGTATCCTGATGAAGATCGGATTAGTTGATGGACTTGGAGTGCTCTCTGTCATGGTTCGAAGGCATTTCTACCTACTAGGTAAGTCACTTGGTGTGTGTGCAAAACCCCTTGATGTTTGGATTTGATCTAGAGCCTTCATTTCCCTGTTTTGGTCTTGTTGTTCTGATTGGTCGACTGGACCAATCGACCAATGGGTTCTGTTTTTGCTAATTAGGTCTTGCTTGCTCTATTTAAGTCCAATCTCGAGTCTACTTCGTATTTGCTGCCTCCAAACTCTTTGGAACGTACCAAAGACCTCTGCAAGTCATCTCCCTTGCGTCCTTGGTGTTTATCTTAACGGATCTTCATCAAAACTAGTGTTCTTACACAAAAGGTATGTCTACACTCTCTTCTTCTTCATCATCTTTGATTTTCTTTCCTTTTTGGGTTGAGACAATAGAGAAGATGTTGCATTCTTTGTTGCAAACATCTCTTTACTTATCTCTCATGATTTCCTAAGGATTAATGGCTAAAGCAATGATCTTAATCATAATCATTGCAAGCTTTTGAAGGAATCATGGTCTAAATCATAATCTTGACTTCGTTCATCTTTTGATTCAAATTCTGATCTTCTTAGATCTATTTTATTGTTCATATTAGTAGTCAATCGTTGTGTTTTCTTTACAAGATCTATAACCTATCAATCTCTAGTTATTTCTCCTTGATCATACCATGCTTTCTCCAAGAACCATGACTGATACATATATGGTAAGTTTTGTTTCCTTATTTAGATTGATGTTCTTCAGTCTTAGATCTATTTTTCTTGAAGATCTATGCATGCTTTTCATTATTTCTTAATCACAATCAGTGATCCATCATCCTATTGTTCTTGTCCATGATTTTACTATGAATTCTTCTAGAACCATGATTGATCTAATTATGGTAACTTTTGTTTCCAAATTTGTAACTTGAAAACTTGATTTGATTAGTGTTTTAGAGTCCTCTATATACTAGGATACTGCCATTGTAGTTTACCCCTTGTTTAGTACCCTTTTGAACCACCAAATTCGGTTCTTTATTCTCAAAATTCTGATTTTTGAAGGCCACTGTCTCGGTTGGTCGACTCATTGGTCGACTGAGGCAGTAGACCAAGTCAATCGACCAATGAGTACAGCAACTCCATATTTGGTCTGTTTTAGGATGTTTTGATATCTTTCCTTCTAGGTATCTTTCCTAATATGTTGTATACACTTGTTTAGGACCTTCTTCTCAAGTTAGTCAAGATCTTACTTGATTTCTTAAGATTCCTTTGCGAGTTATAAAAGGTAAGGATGGTTACTTCCTTAACTACATAGATTGCATATCTTAGTTTCCATATTTGAATCTTGTTAGTTTATTTCTTTAATTAGATTCGTACAATGTTATACTACTGTTGTACTATCTTGATTTCAGTAGCATTACTTGTTTATATTAAATTGATTCATGTATGATTTACTTACCAAACATATGCAAGTTATGTATTATTATTGATTTCTTTCCATATATGAGGTTACCATATATGTGATGATATGGATTGATGCATGTGTATGCTTAAGTATGGTTTGGAAAGGAGAGGTGTCCTTTTGACACTTCTGTCCTTGGACAACTGCGGGAATATTATGGGATGTTTCCGGAGATGCTGTCACATCCTCCTAGCCGGTACCCTAACTGGCATACCCGAGAGTGTGATCCACAGCCCTAAAGATCAAGTTTAGGAACGATCATATCCATTTCGCACAATAACATAATCAAAAGCAAGAACAAATCATAATGTTCAAGTAATTTATAATAAAAGTCAAGAAAGGATCTCAGAAGGATCACTATAGAATATCAGAGTGCGGAATAACAAGATACCAAATCAAAAGACAACTGTAGAGTATAGCGGAATTATACTCCACAAACATATGCGGAAGGTAGATCGAAATCTAAATAAAGCTCTAAGCTAATACAAGTAAAGTAAAAGATAAGTCTAGAAGAAACAAAAGAAATCTAATCCACATCTTCAATCAGCTCTTCTTGCTCTTCAGTCTTCACCTTGTGCTTCCTCATACGTACCGTCAAAGAAATCCGAACCTGTAGAGAAGTCTAACAACAGATTGTACAAAAAAAAGGAATGAGTTTCGAAAGAAACTCAGTAAGGCAAGTTAATCCATAACAACATAAATAACATGGAAGCAAACCACAACAAGATGCAATGCAATATGAAACAAGTAAGGTATGTATGCATCTAAACTCTATGTATGCTGGTCTCTATGGCAGACATGCTTTAAGTCATAGCACCGTACTTCTTTGGGAAGGTCCGCTCACACCCTCAACCATTTAAGATATCTTGGGCAGCCGGTTGGTAATGGGTCCTACATCCCTCAGGACAAACCATGGCAGGGGGTTAAGTCAACACACTCTCTCACAACCATTTGGCATAAGTACCGGCGCATGTCAAAGAAAAGCCTAGCCCAATGCAAGTCATCTAGTCAGTTACATCAACTCAGGTCCAGATACTTCCATTCCTCGTCCCTGATGATCCTTTCCGGTATCCTTTCCACTAGAGTCCTAATAGTCCCTGACTACGGACTCATCAACCCTATTGGTTATCCACATATGGTAAACGGGAAGCTCTCATGTCCCCTCACGGATCATTTCACCGGTCTTGAGCGCCCATGAGCCCAAGTCTAGCCATATGCAACCCTCCAATAAATGGCCCCCACAATGTGATTCCCGTCCTCTCACGGGTTGGTTACCGGTCTTGAGCGCCCGTGAATCCCCATTGCTACCACGGGTCGTTCAGTCTCAATACCCTTCCGAATCGGGTCTCAATACCATTGATTCGGGAAAGCGTCGATGGGCATCTTCGGAGAACATCCCATACTATTCCCTCCGATGTCCAAGGACAGAAGCATCAAAAGGATACTCCCCAATCCCAAACCAAACTTAAGCAAACACATTCTCAAAACAGTCATGACATACACAACCAGCAGTTCATCATATACAAGAGAATGTAAAAGCAAAAATCAGATTAGGCAATAATAAGTAATTCATATATCATGAATAATAAAAAGACAATATAAACAAGTGCTACTGTTCCCACAGTAGGAGATCAGAATTAAAATACAACAACAGTAGGTAATCTCATAGTTTCATAAAGTAGAAACCAGAGAACAAGCAATCTATGTAGTTAAGGAATTAACTGTCCTTACCTTGATTATCGCCGAAGATAATCCAAAGATCAAAGAGAGGGGCTCCAAACTTAGCAAATAAACCCCTAACAAGCATAGATACAACATTAGGAAAGATACCTAAAAGATCAGAGAGCAAACGAATCAAACTGAGCGAAAATTGAAGCTACTGTCTTCATTGGTCGATTGCCTTGGTCGACTGACCCAGTCGACCAATGAGTCGACCAATCGAGTCAATACGGAATAGTGAAAACTGTTTTGGCCATAACTTCTTCGTTTGAAGTCGGATTGATCCGAAATTCGAAGGGGAACTTCCTAGGATGTATTAGAATCATATAGGAAGATAAAATCATCAAGTCATGGTCAAAATATGGGTTCTTGATTTGACCCAAGAAACTAGGGTTTCAACCTTTATGGCTTTCAGGAAAAGGTTATGATCACAAGAAGAAAGGGAATGGTTGCAATCAAGAACATAATAAGAAAATCTTGTTTAGCTTAATAAAAACATTGCCCATGAGGTTGATGACCAAATACAACCTAGCCCTAATGAAGACATGGGGGAGATCTTAGTCCGAAAATCAAACTCAAAAGGTCTATAACAAAGGGGTTAGGGTTTCATCATACATAACCGATGGCTCTCATGGAAAGGCTAGGGGTAATCAAGATTCACCCTAGGGAAAGAGAAACAAAGAATGCACAATCAGAAAAGGTGTTGGGAAGTTTCCAATAGATAAAAGAACATTAGGGTCTCAGATATGGTTACTTCTCATAAGAGTTGGTTACCTCCCATGAGAGTTACCCATAATTAACTCTCACAAAAACAACCCAAGATAGATAAAGGAGCATCTCATTAGTATTTCAAAATCAAGAATGGAATTAGGAAGGGTCTACCAATGAGAGAAAATAAGGTTCTCAATTAAAGTGAAAGGAAACAAATTCTAATCATACGATTAGGGATTTACTGACAAGGATCCGTGTATCCCACGGAAAGACTAGGGAGAATAAAGATTCACCCTAGGGCAAAGAATTTACAATCAAGAAAGGTTTTGGGGAGGGTCCAATGAATTAACAAAAATAAAAAGGGTTCCCAAATTGGTTAACCCCTCATGAGGGTTACCCAAGAATTTCCCCTCAAAATTTCTCCCTTTTTGGCTAGGGTTGAGATCATGACGATGATCATAGATCTCAAAGAATAGAATGAGATCATGGAATAGATGGTTGCAAGGATGCATCATCTTTTTCCTGATCTCAATCAAGAACAAGAACGAAGAAAGAATAATTAGAAATCCTAATTAGGTTAAACATGGATCATGAAGAAAATATAGTATGGTTAAGGATAAATAACTAGGATATAAAAGGTTACAGATCTAGTAAGGAAAACACATTGATTGGATGTTATCAAGATCAAACTAAGGGTTCTTGGTTTGTTCCAAGAAGTTAGGGTTTCACCTTTTTTTTGGCTCGCAGGAAAAAGGTTGAGATCACAGGAGGGAGGGAATTGATGATGGGTCAGTTACAACAAGAAGAATCATAGAAGGCCAAATTTAGATTAACATAAATATGACCCATGAGGTTTCCCTCATATGGGGGTTACCAAAAAGGTTCTCATGATGACCACACAAAGTTAGGGTTTCCAGATTAGGGTTTCAAGAATTCAACTGATTGGGGTTGAGATCATGATGATGATCATAGATCTCAAGGAACAAGATGAGATCATGGAGTGGATGGTTGCAAGAGTGCAGCATCTTCTTCCTGATCTCAACTAAGAATAGAATTAAAGAAAGAAAATCAGAGATAGAAGAAAGAGTGAGTATACACATACCTTTGCTGCAGGAGGATGAAGATTTCTTCAAGTCTTGTGAGAGATCACCAAGGAATGCAAGGGAATTGATTAGATTAGGGTTCTAACTCATTCCAGAGGCTTAGGAGGCATAGGAGGCGGAGTATTCCCGAGATTAGACTTAAATAGAGGAGACAGGACCAAATTGGTAAATTCAAAACCAATTGGTCGATTGGATTGGTCTACTAGTCCAGTCGACCAATGAGTCGACCAATCAGGACAGCAAGGTTCAAACAGGGATTTGGAGGGCTATACACGGTCAAATTGAGTGAGGTTTTCTTCTACAAGTCAATCAAAGAAGTCTAGTTTCCAGAAATACTTTCAGATCAAGCATGGGAGTTCATTAGGTCCACCAACTAAGCTCACCTTCTTCGATGCGCAAGCAGGATTTGCCAGACATAGTTCAGCAACTTCGGACAGGGATTTGGAAGGTTATATGGGGTCAAATTGAGTGAGGTTTTCTCCTACAAGTCCATCAAGAAGTCTAGTTTCGGGAAATATATTCGGATTGAGAAGAAGAGTTCATTAGGTATTTCAACTAATTCACCCCTCTTCGGTGCGCAGATTCAAAACTAACACTGACAATGCTCTCAAGTGAGGGGCATCATCGACAATGTCCATGGGCTTGGGTTCCGACACCAAATCATCAACCAAAAGGGTCTACAAGCAACAAGCTAAGATCAAATCAAGGTCCAACTTTAAGGTGTAACATTTAAACTAACCCTTCTTTACCCAAAACAGATAGGGTGCCCTGGCTAGGTTTGGGCTGGATTTCACAGATGCCCTTTGAACACCTTCCTAAACTGTTGGATGACATATTTAGGACTGTCTAGCGGTGTTTGGCTAGGATGTCCCATTATGTTAGACCCTAATCGGAGGGGTATTGAGACCGAACGACCCGTGGTAGCAATGGGGATTCATGGGCGCTCAAGACCGGTAACCAATCCGTGAGAGGACAGGAATGACATTGTGGGGACCATTTATCGGTAGGGTTGCATGTGATTAGACTTGGGCTCACGGGCGCTCAAGACCGGTAGACAACCCGTGAGGGGATGTGAGAGCTTCCCGTTTACCATATGTGGATGACATATAGGGTTGATGAGTCCGTAGTCAGGGACTATGAGGACTCTCGTGTGAAGGATACCGGAAAGGATCGCCAGGGACGAGGAATGGACGTATCTGAATCTGACTTGATGTAACTGAGTAGGAGACTTGCATTTGGTTAGGCTTTGACCCTGACATGCGCCGGTACTTAGACCAATGGTGATGTGAGAGAGTGGTGACCTATACCCCCAGCCATGGAATGTCCCGAGGAATGCCGGACCCACTACCAAAAGGCGTTGTGTGATGAGACCTTCCTAAAGAAGTACGGTGTTATGACTTAAAGCATGTCTGCCAATAGAGACCAACATACATAGAGTTAGAATCATATTGCATCATGTGTTTCATATCATTTAGCATTTTACTTTGTTTTGAAATCCTGCCATTTATGTTGTTATGGATTAACTGCCTTACTGAGTTTCTTTGAAACTCATTCCTTTTGTACAATGTTTTGTTAGACTACTCTACAGGTTCTGAGTATCATGACTGCTAGTATGAAGAAGCGCAAGGAGAAGAGGCATATCTCCAGGAAGGTGATTGCGGTTATGACAATTACACTGAAGGTTCCGCGGGTGGTTATGCTGCGTACGATGCTTAGTCCAACCATAGAGTGGAAGCGCCCTTGCGCCATTTTTTTCGTCTATAAGATTGAGAACAATTTAGTTACTTATTGTACCTGCTATTGGGATTAGTTTTATTCCTTTTCCTTTTCTTTTAGTACTACTTTTCCTCTGGTTGTAGAGTGGGATTCCGCCTCACTTTACTTTATTGATTTGACACTCTGATTATCTTTCGTACTCTGATTATATATGATTTATCCTTTCCTTATTTGGATCTTTGGTTTATCTTTTGCACATTGATTATTATTGTTCATGATTATGTTATTGTCTATGTGGGAGGCTGATTACCTCGATACTTGGTCTTCGGGGCTGTGGATCACACACTTGGGTATGCCAGGTAGGGTACCGGCTGGGTGGATGTGACAGTTGTAACCATGTATAGCATGTTGTTCTTATTATATGCTTGTGTGTACTGTCTTTACATATACTTTGTCAATTATGAATGTGATATGATGATGGTTGATGGTTTGTGGTTCTGATGGAAAGGGTATTCCATTGGAATATCTTGGCTTGAGATATCAGAGAGTTGTGGTATGGGACACATGCTCATTGATGTCTCCAGCACTGTCATAACTACTGGATGACATACCTAGGTAGAGTCTAGAGTTGCACGGCTAGGTACCCCACATATTACTACCCTTTTGGTAGGGGAATTGAAGCCGGATGACCCGTGACAACGGTGATGTGACTTTGTTTCATCCTATAGCAGTAACCAGTCCGTGCAGAGACTTAGTGGTCCACTGTTGGTCATACAATGGTAGGGTTGCATATGTTAGGGTTAGGCTCATGGACGTCCAAGGAGCAAACCGGGTGTCGTGAGGGAGTCATGAGAGCATTCCGCCCCAACAATATGTGGATGACCATAGGGTTATGGAATGGAGTCCAATAGTGGTAGCCAGTCCGTGAGGGTTCTCATTCCTAGGTTGCGAAGGATACTGAACCAAGTTGGTTGGTGCCATAGGGATGTATCTGGACTTCATGTAGTATGTTACCATTATGACTTGCATTGGATTAGAAACCCCGACATGCGCCAGTACTCATGCCAATGGTCATGGTGAGAGAGTGTTGACTTAACCCCGGCCATGGTTTGAGAGCCAGTGTGGACTTTCCATTTTACCCAGGATCCCTATAGAGGTAACCAGTCCTTGCCAGATCAAAGTGACTAGACCTACCCAGAGGAGGGCTGGTGTATATCTTAAAGCATGTCAACTATTAGAGACTTGCACAGTTAGATCATAGTGGTATTCATACTTTGCACTCATACATATCATATATGCATTTTTTATGGTTTGTCATATGGATGGGAATCATTATTGTTCTTACTGAATTCTCCAGAACTCATTCCTTTATTTGCCTATGTTTTATTAGCCTATACAGATGGAGGATATACGCCGGAAGATGGATTGGTTTCCCATGAAGGAGCCTTCTCGTATGAAGAAGATGTGGCACCGACAATGGGAAATGGAGATAGCCTATGCGGGAGCTCCTATGAGAGCATGGAGTGCGCTTATAGCACCCATTGATGGGCGTAGGAGACAAGTTGCTAGGCAGTTTGCCTATCGTATGGAGAAGAATTGGAGGACCCCTTTTCTTAAAATACATGAGAAACATTACCTATCTTTAGAGAAAGAAACTGGAAAGAAAATCATTTAATTCTTTTTATTGCTTCCGCTAAACTCATATTCTTTTTGATTAATTCTTTCCTTGATTATTTTATTGGAGTATTTGGACTCCTGTAATCCTTTTTTTTTAATTATTGAACTAACTCTTGCTCATGATTGTCTTTTTTTTGCTAAAAGGATCATTATATTAAGCGAAAAAGAAATATAAAAATACATCAATTAATACCTTATAAGGAACCAACCTTCCTTACCCACAACAACTGTTGACCCCAATGCACCTTTCCTCACTAGTTCCTACTCAGATTAGAAAACCACTACCTCATAAAACAAAATCTAGGACGTCTAGAGGCATCCACATCAAGTTCATTAAGGATTGAAGCTGACCAAGGAATGTTAATATCAGAAGTTCCTGTCCTAGCTGCCGAATTTGCCAAAAAATCTGCCACTGTATTAGTTTCACGATAGCAATGTAAAATCTTCCAATCTATAGTCAACAAATATTCTTGTAACTCTCTCCACATATGAAAGATATACCAAGGTATTTTCTTCTGTTGTATTAAAGTCACCACAGCTTTTAAAATAACTTTCTACCCAAAGCTTTGTAATTTGTAAATGCCTTGTCCAATGTAATCCATGAATGAAAGTTTCCAATTCAGCCTCAAAGTTGGTTTTAACATCTAAAAAAATATTGAAATTGAAAACCACCGCATCAACTTCATTTTGAAATACTCCTCCACCGCCAGACCTTCCTAGATTGCCTAAATAAGACCCATCAATATTTAGTTTAACCCAACGTGTAGCAGGAGGACACCAAAAAATTCTTGTGGAGGATCAACACTAAAGACAGAGAAGTGAAGGCACAGTCTTCTTGCATACGAAAAAAATGTTTCTTTACTTGCATTTATTATTATTAATAGACTAAAAATTGTGGATCCTATGACAGATCACTCCCACGGGTTGTCGGGCGGGTAACCAAGATCGGCGGGTGGGGTGTGACAGGGTAGGTCTCAAATCACTCTCCCTCAACCATCTCGATATCTTGAATTCTTCGATGGTAATTGGGTCCTGCATCCTTCTCGGACATTCCATGGTTGGGGTTTAGGTCACCGCTCTCTCACTATCTCACATCACCATTGCTCTGAATAGTGGCACATTTCAAGGTTAAACCTATCCCAATGCAAGTCTTCAACATAGTTATATCAACTCAGAGTTAGATACTTCCATTCCTCACCTCTCGCGATCCTTTCCAATATCCTTCTCACTAGAGTCGGTGTATCCTATGGCTACAACCAACTCAAACTACAGACTCATCAACCCTATTGGTCATCCACATATAGTAAATGGGAAGCTCTCATGTCCTCTCACGGGTTGGTTACCGGTCTTTAGCGCCCATGAGCCCAAGTCTACTACTGCAACCCTACCAATGAATGGCCCCTACAATGTGATTCATGTCCTCTCACGAGTTGGTTACCAGTCTTGAGTGCCCACAAACCCCCATTGCTGCCACGGGTTACTTGGACTCAATACCCTTTCGAATCGGGTCTGATATAACAAGGACATCCTAGCCAAACACTGCAAGACAAGACCTAGGTATGTCAACCAATAATCCGGGAAAGAGTTAAGGGGCACCATAGGAAATGTCCCATACTACTTCCACTAATGTCCAAAGATAGAAACATCAAAAGGACATTCCCCATTCCCAAATTATATATACTTAAGCAATCACATTCCCAAAATCAGTCATTCAAATACACAATTGATAATCCAATACATTGAAAGATAATCATTCATACATGATCAATTTAATAAAAAATTACATGAACAAGATCTACTGTAGTTACTGTACTTACAACAGTAATTAAATTATAAAGAATTATATGAACAATAGTAAGATCTTGCAAATCCAAATCATAAACAAGAGATCATGCATTTTAGGTTATTAGAGAATCAATCATCCTTACCTTAATTATCTTCGAAGAATTCTGGAGGAACAAAGAGGATAGGTCCAAGGATAGCAAATAAACCCTAATCAAGCATAGTTCAATCATTAGGAACAAACCCTTGAAGATCAGAAGTCAAACGGATCAAGACAGACCAAGAAAACAACTACTCTCAGCTTGGGCTGATTGGCTAGGTCAATTGGTCAAGTCAACCCAGGCAGTCGACCCAATGAACAGTATGGAACAGAATTTTGAATTTTGATCCGATACTCAACTTCCAGGATTCAAAACACTCCGAAAATTTAAGGGAAACTCTAGAACAGTAATCTAAGACTAACTAGCATAGATTAGACATCAACATTGATCAAAAGAATAGATATCTAATTTAATCAAAAACTAGGTTTTCAAAGAAAACAATCCGTGAATTCTACAAAGGCTAGAGAGAATGAGAATTCACTCTAGAAGAATAGCAACAGTAGATCATAGTAAGAAACTAACATAATAATGAATCTAACATGCTTTAGAAATCAAAACAATAGAATGATCACACATTCATGAAGATTTCACAAGATCTCTTCTTAAAATCATGTTGTGTAGATCATAGAAGCATTGGAGCGAATGGAGATTCACTCATAACTATAGAGATTGAAGAACAGGTGTTTGTAAGGTTACAAAACTATCTTCATAATCACAAAGATGAGAAGAAATCAATATGAGAGTAGATCAATGAATAGTATGAGCAATTACTAACCTTAATGAAGAATGATCGCTGAAAGACTTGAGAACCGCAAAGGATCTTCCACAACTCAAAGGAATAGGCTTGAGAGAAGCTACCTAGGTTCTCTAGAGGCTTTAGAAACAAGTGTGGCTAAAAACCACGTAGTCTCATTAAATAGAGCATCAAAACCCTAAAAATCAAAAGTTCACAATTAAGCCTCTGTCCCTGAGGGTTGATTGGTTGGGTCAATTGGCCCAGTCGACCCAGGCTGACAACAAGCCCCGAAATCAGGGAATTGAAGCACCAAACCTCCTAATTTTCAATGGGGCTTCTCCCAATTCAACAAGCAACTCACCTAGCGTTGAGGGATGCCTTCAAACCATGTCCAAATAGGCTTCAAGTCCATCAACCAAGCTCTTCTTCTTCAAGGTGTAGTTTCTTCTCCAACTCTGATAAGGTTTCCAAGTATGGGACTCCATCATCAATCTCCATAGGTTCTGGATCAAACACCATGTCCGCCATTGAGATGGCCCATAATTGTCTTCTACCTTCACTTTGGGTCTTCGGACCTACAAACAAAAAGGTTTCCGGGTTAGGGTTAGGGTTGGATTTCACACAAACACTTCTAGACATTTATCATTCATGTATTTAGGTCTAAATGCATACTCATGTAAGTTCACCAGGGTAATGGGCGAACCCGACCCTAGTTGATAAATAGATATAAGAGAATCTAAGTCTCGAAACCAATCACACACACATTCTCATATCATCATTCAAAGAACATTAAAAAATATAAGCAAACTTACCTTTCATTCCCACAAAGTCCACACACATTGTCACATCCTCCCAGCCGGTACCCTATCTGGCATACCCGAGAGTGTGATCCACAGCCCGAAGATCAGGTATCGAGTAATCAACCTCCCACATAAACAATAACATAATCATGAACAATAATAATAAAGTGCGGAAGATAAACCATAGATCCAATAAGGAAGATGATCATATATAAATCGTACTGATATAATCAGTGTCTAACATAGTAAGTGGCAAATCCCCTCTACACCGCGGTGTTCTAAGAATAGCAGAAAATCTAATCCGGGTATGGGAAACTAAATTGTTCTCAACTTTATAGACAACATCCCTATAAGTATAAATCTCATACGGCCGGGCGCTTCCCTCTGGTCGGACTAGCATCGTCGGACATAATCACTCGCGGGATCTTCGTGTTTGTTGTAACCGCAATCACCTTCTGGAGATATGCCTCTTCTCCTTGCGCTTCTTCATGGGACCGTCATATATTCGGTGCCTGCGAATAGTCTAACAAACATTGTACATAAGGAATGAGTTTCAAAGAACTCGTGCGTTAATCCATATAACATATGGCGGGATTTGAACAAACATAATGCAATATGGTATGAGACAGCAATGATGAATGAATCTAACTCTACATATGCTGGTCTCTATTGGCGGACATGCTTTAGTCATAGCATCGTACTTCTTTAGGAGGTCTCAATCACTCATCATCGGTTGGTTGGGTCCGCATCCCTCGAGACATTCCATGGCTGGGGGTATAGGTCACCACTCTCTCACATCACCATTGGTCTAGTACCGGCACATGTCGGGGTTGCCTAGCCAAATGCAAGTCTTCTACTTAGTTACATCAAGTCGGATCCGGATACGTCCATTCCTCGTCCCCGCGATCCTTTCCGGTATCCTTCACACTAGGTCCTCATAGTCCCCGACTACGGACTCATCAACCCTATTGATCATCCACATTGGTACGGGAGCTCTCACGTCCTCTCACGGGTTGGTTACGGGTCTTGACGCCCGTGAGCCCAAGTCTATCCATATGCAACCCTACCAATGTGGCCCCCACAATGTGATTCCTGTCCTCTCACGGGTTGGTTACCGGTCTTGAGCGCCCATGAATCCCCATTGCTACCACGGGTCGTTCGGTCTCAATACCCCTCCGATTAGGGTCTGACATAACGGGACATCCTAGCCAAACACTACTAGGCAGTCCTAGATATGTCATCCAACGGTTTAGGAAGGTGTCCGGAGGGCATCTCCGGCATCCCATAATATTCCCGTAGTGTCCAAGGACGAGTGTCAGGACACCTCTCCTTTCCAAACCATACTTAAGCATACACATGCATCAATTCATATCATCACATATATGGTAACTTCATATATGGAAAGAAATCAATAATTACAATCACTTATATATAATTGATAAGTAAATCATACATGAGTCAATTCAATATGAATAAGTAATGCTACTGTTATCAAGATTATGCAACGGTAATATATCATTGTAAGAATCTAATTAAGGAAACAAATCAATGATATTCAAATATAGAAACTAGATTCATGCTATCTATGTTGTTAAAGAGTAACCATCCTTACCTTTTATAGCTCGAGGAATCCTAAGAATCAAGTAAGATCTTGGCAAACTTGAGAGAGGTCCTAAACAAGTGTATACAACATATTAGGAAAGATCCCTATGAAAAGATACCAAAACATCCAACACGGACCATTCTGGAGTTTTGTACTCATTGGTCGAGTGGATTGGTCGCTGGTCCGTCGACCAATCGTCCCAATGCGGACAATAGCCTAAAATCAGTTTTGAGATATAAAATCCGAATTTGGTGGTTCAAAGGGTACTAATCAAGGGGTAAACTACATCGGTAGTATCCTAACATATAGGGGACCTCAAAACACTAATCGAATCAAGCCATCAAGATCCAAATTAGGAAACAAAAGTTACCATAATTAGATCAACCATGGATCTTGAAGAATTCAAGATAGAAATCAAAGGCAAGAACAATAGGAGAATGGATCATTGCTTCGGTAAAGGTATCATGAAAAGCATACTTAGATCTTCAAGAAAATAGACTTAAAAGCATAAATCTAAATAAGGAAACAAAACCTACCATATATGTAACTATCATGATTCATGAAGAAAACATGGTATGGTAGAAGAGAAACAACTAGAGATTGATAGATCATGGATCATGAAAAGAAAACACAGCAATTGACTACTAACATGATCAATATAGAAGATCCAAGGAGATCAAAATTCAAATCAGAGTTAAACAAAGACTAGATCATGGTTTGATCATGATTCCTTCAAAGCTTGCAATGATCATGGTTAAGATCATTGTTTTGCCATTAATCCTTAGGATGATCATGAGAGACAAGTCCAGAGATGTTTGCAACAGAGAATGCAGCATCTCCTCTCTGTCTCAACTCAAAAAGGAAAGAAAAACAGAGATGGAGGAGAAGAAGAGAGTGTAGACATACCTTTGATGCAAAAGGAAGAGTTTTGTCGAAGATCCGTCAAGAAAATCACCAGGATGCAAGGGAGATGACTTGCGGAGGTCTTTGGTTCGTTCCAAAGAGTTTGGAGGCGCAAATACGAAGTAGACTCGAGATTGGACTTAAATAGAGCAAGCAAGACCTAATTGCCAAAGACAGCCCCATTGGTCGGTGGATTGGTCGACGGTCCGGTCGACCAATCGTCGACCAATGCGACCCACAAACAGGGAAATGAAGACCCAAATCAAATCCAATCCTAAAGGGGTTTTGCACACATATCAAGTGACTTACCTAATAGGTAGAAATGCCTTCAAACCATGATAGAGAGCACTCCAAGTCCATCAACTAATCCGATCTTCATCAAGATTCAGTTTCCATAAATAGAACTTCATCATCAACTCTCATGGATTCAAGCCGGACCCAAGTCCTCCCGGGTGGCCCAAAGTCTTCTTACTTTACTTCGGTCCTGGACCTACAAATAACAAGGTTTCCGGGTCAAGGTTAGGGCTGGGTTTTACACACATAATCACAAGATAATACTAAAGCAAAGCAAGATATCAATAATGAAAACTAATTAACATCATTGAACATGCAAGAAAAGGTTAAGTATATTCTTCACCATTTTAGTTATTAGTATAAGCTCTCCAAAGTTCCACAAAGTCATAATTTCTCCCACAAGAGTTGGTGGTTATACTCACAATAATCCTAATTATATAATAGCATTAATAGATTTTAATTGGGTTTCAAAAAAGTTCCCAAAATCACTCAACAAAACCCCAATCAGTCATATGGGTTCAAACCTGCCGTTCTCAACCTAGTTTCGGCAAAAAGTCATTATTTCGCCACTGATTTGAAGTTGAATCAAAACAAAACTTTGAGAATATCTAATTGACAGTAATAGGGTCCTAAAGGTACCATCAATTTGATCCAATTCGTTTTTTAATCAACAAAAAAAAAAACCCAAATTTGGCTCTGGCGAGTGTCCGTGAGCATCTCTGAGAGCCAAAAAGCGAAATCGTTTGCAATGATTTGCACAAACTACTCACAAACTAGAGGGAAGCATAAATACAACTATTTATGAGCATTAAATATATCTAACATGCTTTAACTACCAAAATCCCATATTTATTATGATGAAACCCACAAACTTAGGTTTAAATAAGAGGGTTTGAAACTTAGGTTTAAAGAAGCAGGTTTGAAGAATTCTCACATTTCCCAAAGATTCCGCTATGATTCGGGTTTCGACATGCTTTCATGAGGGTAGAATCCACTCTTAGCTTTGGTTTCTCCTCTTCCCTTATCCTTAGCCTCGCACTAGCATTATAAAATGCGTGTAGGAGTGAATAGAAGCTTAAAGTAGGGTTTTAGAACACAAAATCTCGATTCTGCCTTGTCTCACTGGGGAGGGGTGGTCGGTCCAAGGCGTTCGAAAGGTCCAATCAACTAGTCCATGTTTGGCCCCCCATCTGGGGTCCGATTCCAGTGATTCTCGACTTGAAAGAAAGGTCTTTTGTCGATTATCTTCATTTAGGTATATTTACATCATCAATCGGACTCTCCATCGTCGGTCTATAGTCATGCCAAAATCGCCTTTTAATGCCCTCATGACTAACCTTCTCTCTTCTTTTAAATTCTAGGAGAGATGTTGAGCTATCACTAGAGCCATCCACCAATATTGAGTCCACTTCCGAACCTTCTGGCTCGACTCGAATGGCCCACAGTTGTTGCCGACTCAAGTTTCTGGTTCGCGGTGTTGAAACTATAGGTTAAAGGATTAGAAATTTGCAAGATTTCACATAATGAACACTTCTTTGCCTACATAAGTGAGAATAACCGTTTTCCATGAAGCCAGTTTGTGGTCATCTTGTTGAGAGGAAACTGCAAATCTTTTGTTCCCAAGTAGAAAGCATCCTTCTTCATTTCATTGATGCCTGGTAAAGAGAGTATTGTCTTTTTTTGCAAGCAATTCACATTCCTACTGAGGAAATCGTCACTTTTTTCAAAAATTATTTGTTGCCTTGTGATATTTAGAACAATTCCACAGCTGCTTTGATTGCAATGACATCCTCAGTTTTTGCTCTATCAGAATAAGTGTCAATAGTAAAAACAAAAAGAAAGTGAGAAACTTCTAGAGCCCTCTAGCAACTTGATAAGACCTCCATGTTGACTTACAGGACCCAGGAATGGAACTTGATCAACAAGAAATCGAACAAGTGTATCTCCCCTGACGACCAATGAAAATGCCTCATAAAGAACACAGCAGCACAGTCTCAGAAAAGCTGTCTTAAAGGTAAACTATATGTTGGAGTCATTGGGTTTTCTGTTAATTAAGCTATAAAAATAAGTGTGAAGATCATGCAAATGCCAAACCAAAGTGAAGATGCATGAAATGGTCGTTTGATTCATCTTCTTCAAAGGGGTTACTGAAGGGTCACTCGATTCACCTTCTTTGGTAGGAAAAAGTTAATCGTTATCTAACTTCTTAAGGGTTTTCAAACATCAATGGCGAAAGGTAACAGGTTTCAGGCAAGTGCAAGTAGCGATGCAGTGTCAGCTTCGTTGATCCCGGAGGACGAAGAGGTAAACTTTCTTGTTTGACCTTCTTGTGAGTTGATTAGGCTATGAAAGTTGGTTTTTCTTTTTCTTTTCTGGTACTCTTTAAAATCTCTGTGTGGGTAGTTACGAGTCCTGCTTTCATTCAGTTGATGTAGCTAATCGCCGCATTCCTTATTTATAGTGCGTTTGATTGCTTAATTCCGTCAATCCTGCTTGAGTTGATTTGATCAAATTTGTGGAATCAGAATCGGTAGGATCATAATTCGTTAAAGTTAACTGTTTGGTTCCCCTAATCATATGAACTGATTCATTTGGCAAGTTACCATGATTATGTGATTTTAAGGGTTGTTTTGTTTTTTCTCGGGTCAATTTAGAGGTACCCTTGGATTTAACCTGAAACATGACATCCGAATACTTCCAGATAATCACACAACCAGACATAACTCCAAATAGTTATTAAAAATTGAATTCATGATTCAATGAATTTGAAATCCAGATAATCACATATACCAGACATACTATTAATGAATTTGTATTTATTGAGCTTCAGTTTATGAGATATGTATTTCCCTTTCTCTATCACTCGTTGAAACAAGTGTTAGAGCTCTTTCATGATGCTATCACCTGGCATGTATTGTTTTCTGTTTGAAGATGACATGGGTTATGTGACTATCAGAGTTATCTACTCGATGATTACATTTCCCAACCATGTTTGTAGCCGGTCGAGTTTTGTCCTCCTTTATCGTTTTGGTTTAAGCAGGTCAAGAGCCAAATGACTGTTGTGCAACCTCAAACCTGCAATGGAAGCTACAGTTTGCAGTTTCAATTTTTTTTTGGTTGCATGTCTAGGGTGTAAACTCATTTCAAAATGTTACCCTGAACCTAAAATCCTCTCTGTTTCTTTCTTTCTTTCTTTCTTTCTTTTCTGTTTCACTGTTTCAGATGAAAATATTCTTGAAGCTTGTGAAAACTATGGCCTTAGAGGTGAAGAGGTCAGAGAGAATCAAAGACATTAAAGCTAAGATCCAGGACAAGGAAAGCATTTCAGGAATGATTCAAGGTCTCTACTATGACGGGAAGAAACTAGAGGACGATCACACAATGGTTGATTATGGTATCCAGAGGTACTCAACCCTTGATCTGTTTTTTCAAAGTGCAGTTGGTATGAAATTATTTGTCAGGTTACCACCAGACCAGAGAACCATAGAACTGGAAGTTGATGCCCAGGATTTCGTCCAAAACATCAAAGCTATGATTCAGAAACAAGAAGGCATAGCAAATGACTGTTTCACGCTGATCTACTCTGGAAGAAAACTTCAAGATAACTGGACTCTGGCTGCTAACAATATCCAGAATGAAGCGACATTGCAATTGATTTTTAACCCAAGGGATGTGATGTCTTTATCTGTGAAAAAACCCTGTGGGCAGAGCATGAGGCTTGAAGTGAAGATGTTGTACACCATCCGTGATGTGAAAGCAATATTGCAATGCATGACTGGCATCCCTATTTACCAACAGAAGCTTCTTTATGCTAAGCAGCAGCTAGTGGATGACCGGACATTGGCTCATTATAGAATCACTGAAGAGTCTGTAATAGAGATGTTACCTCCCTCATTTCAGATTTTTGTCAAACCTTGGAGTGGAAAGACCATTACAGTTGAAGTAGAGAGTTCTAATACTGTTGACGATGTTATGGCAAAGGTTAATCAAAAGATTACGTGTCCAACCTCTGAGTGGCACCTTCTATTTGCTGGTAAAATGCTGAAGGAGCATGCAAGCCTGGGCAGCTATTTGATCCAGAAAGATTCCACTCTAAGTCTGGTTATTTCACCTTCATCTCTTATTAGGCCAATCACCATATATGCCCGGGCCAGAGGTGTGCAAAAGAGTGAGCTTGTTGAATTGGCTGTAATTCCTTCATCTACTACTGTACATAAATTGAAGGCTAAGATCCAAAACCTCACAGCAGTTTCACCAACTAAGCTCTTCTGTAATGCAACCGAACTTGTCGATTCGGAAAAAACTCTGGCAGACTATGGGATTTGGAAGGAAACAACAATAGAATTTTCTACTAAGAAGTCTTAATGGGTTTTCCTGCTGTCTATTATGGAATATGGCTGTGGGCATCTTGGCAAGCAACATGGATCTCTCCATTGCAGAATGCAGGTTCGTTTAGTATTTCGTGAATAGCTAGTATGTGTAGTTGTAAACTTGTGGTGTTTGTCCATAACCGAACCTCTACTTAATGTTGTTGCTTGTAGGATAGGCTAGTTTCTGCTTTTGTATTTAATGGTTTTTGGCTTGAAGGAATGGAACTCTGTTCTTTTTGTATTTCTTTTGAGTACTGCTATCAACAGTGTTCTAAAGTCAGGGTTGTGGAAATTAGTTGACTTGATTCCAACTGAACCAGAACAGCCTAGGATAGACTGGGTTGATACATATCTTCCGGGATCTATTAGGATCCTGATTCTACCTATTAAAACCCTAGTAAGCGATGACTACTAAGCATATACGGTAAAGTGACAGAAATTTGAGTTTGATGACATTGTTTTATGAAGTTCACATCACACCTTCCACCAAAACCTCAATGCTACACAACTTGCTAGAACTATTTTCCTGTAAGTCTGACTGTCTTGTTGCAGAAGACCTGTAAATCATCCACTTTCATAGCAAGAAGGAGCCATTTTATAATTACCAATATACAGTCCAATCAAGTCAAGTTTTGCTAGTTATATGGATCTTGTTGTACCATTGAAATTTACTTTACCACACCATCTTCATTTTCTTCTTTCTTTTTTTCTTTTTTTCTTTACTCAACTGCTCTCGCTTAAATGCCTTTTCTTTTTTTTTTTCTAATTATTTATGAACTTGCACTTGGTATTTTTCTTCCGAAAGCTTGGTGTGCTTGTAAATTCCTAATGTGTTATATCCGAGAAGGAAAAGGAAACTGGAAGAAGTATGTGCTGTTTCATATGACTATGAAACAATGCAAAGAAAAACTCTAATTTTGATAACTAGGTTGCTTACCTTGATGGGTAAGTCTTATGTATTTATAAATAAACATGGTTGTTGTACAAGAGTCGTTTACAATATTCAAATTTGAATTCAAAATTAAAAACTTGAATTCAAATTTAAAAATTTGAATTCAAAACTCAAATTCAAAAACTTGAATTAAAAAATCAAATTCAAATCATAACAGATCCGTTATGGTCTTTCATCCCCCCTCAAACTCGAATTAGCAAGTGCAAGAGTTTGTCTCTATACTTGAAGAAAGCTTGTGATGTTAAGCCCTTAGTAAACACATCTGCAATTTGATCATCTGACCGAACAAAGTGCATTTTTATGTTATTGTTCTAAACCAAGTCTCGAACAAATGATAGTCCACTTCTATATGTTTTGTGCAAGCATGTAGCACTAGATTTGCAGCCATTTGCGTTGCAAACACATTATCACAATAAATTTCCATTCCTCTTGGAAGTTGTACTTGCAAATCACGTAAAACATAAGAAAGCCATAGTAACTCAGATGTTGTGACGGCAAGGGATTTGCACTCAACTTCCGTACTTGATCTAGATATTGTAGGTTGTTTCCTAGAAGACTATGATAATAAATTATCCCCAAGAAAAGTGCAAAACCCACTAGTTGATCGGCGTTTGTCTGGGCATCCTGCCTAATCTGCATCAGTGTAAGCAACTATGAAAGAAAGTTGGGTTGGTTTCAAGAGAACACCAGCACCAATAGTATAATTGACATAACGTAAAATATGTTTTGTTGCTTGAAGATAATCTTCTGTGGGAGATTGCATGAACTGACACACTTGATTGACTGCATAGGAGATATCTAGTCTAGTGATCATCAGATATTGTAAGACTTCTACTAATTGTTTGTATGGTGTTGGATCAGGTAGGGGATAACCTGTTGTTTATGATAAATTTGTTCCAATTGCAATTGGGGTTGTGCATGGCTTTGAAGTCTCCATTCCTATAAACTTCAATAAATCGATGGAGTATTTACTTTAAGTGAGTAAAAGACCATCTGAACTTCGATTAGCCTCAATTCCCAAGAAGTAATGCAAGTGTCCCAAATCTATCATTGCAAATTCTTTGCTCAGGCTTTGAATAACCTCTTGAATTGCAGCTTCATTGGCTCCTGTCAATACTATACCATCTACATATAATAGCAATACTGTCGGTATGTTTTGAATCTGTGAAATCAAGCTCGTGGAACTTGCTTGAGACCATAAATTGCTTTTTGTAGATGACAAACATGTGTTGGTTTAGATGTGGAAACAAACCCCTGTGGTTGTTCCATGTAAATATCTTCTGTTAAGTTGCCATTCAAGAAGGCATTTTTCACATCAAGTTGATGTATTGGCCATGACTTTAAGAGTACAACAGTTAATACTATCCGAATGGTAGCTGGCTTTACAACTGGACTAAATGTTTCATGAAAGTCCACTCTTGCCTGCTGGCTGAACCCCTTGGCAACTAATCGTGCCTTGTATCTCTCAATGGAACCATCACTTTTTGTTTTGATCATGTACACCCACTTATAGCCTACAACATTCATATCCTTAGTATAAGGCACCAAGTTCCAAGTTTGATTGTCTATCAAGGCTTTGTATTCTTGTTGCATTGCATCAATCCACTTTGGGTCTTTTGAAGCTAATTTGTAGGTTTTAGGTTTAGTTGGGATGTTGGAGATGGTGGTAAGAAAAGTTTGAGGTATTGGGTGTCTAATAGTGAATAAAGAGAGAGGGGTTTTTGGTTTGGCGGAATTGGTTTTACTCCTAGTAATCATAAGATGAGATGGTTGGGGTTGTGATTGGTCTATTGTTGGAGGTAGTTGAGGTGGGGATTGATTAACATCTTGGGTTGGATTTGCCATTGATAAGGCTGGTGATGATGTTGTAGGGGTTGTTTGTAATGGTTGGTTGTTTGAAATAGGTGAAAAATAATGTAAAGTGAGTGGAGGCACATTTGGTGGGGTGTGAGATGAAAACAGGCAGAGAAAGAAATTCAACTAGTGGTTTGTTTGATGATTGATGTGATTGGGGAATTTGAAAAGGAAAATTCCTTTTCTTCAAAAATAACATGTCTAGATAATTATACATTGCTAGTGTCCTTATCTAAGCATCTATAACCCTTGTGATAAAGACTATAACCAAGAAAGACACAAGCCTTGGACTTTCGCGATAATTTGTCTTTTCTGTAGGGTGTCAAGTTGGGGTAAGAAAGGTAGCCAAAAACTCTCAATAAACAATAACTGGTTCTAAGCCAAACAGGGCTTCATGATGAGATTTTCCTTGCAATATCGGTGTAGGTAACCAATTTAATAAATAAACAGCAACAGTAAAGGCTTCTAACCAATATTCTTTAGGCATGTGAGCTTGGAATAGAAGGGATAAACCCATCTTTGTAATGTGTCTGTGTTTTCTTTCTGAAAATCCATTTTGTTCTGGAGTGTGAGGACATGAAATTCTAGATATGATGTCACATTCATCAAAATAGTTTTTGAAAGTTCCCCTTGTTAACTCTAAGGCTCCATCACTTTGAAAAAAATTTAATAGAAGTAGAAAGTAAGTTTTCAACCATATTTTTAAAATGTTTGAAACAATGAATTGTATCAGATTTAAATCGCAAAGGATAAAACCAAGTGAATCAACTGAAATCGTCAACAAAGATAATATATGAATTGAATCCACTAATTGACAAAGTTTTAGTAGGACACCACAAATCACAATGAATAAGCCAACTTGGCAAACATCACAAATTACCCTTTTCTAATTTTAGTTAGTAGAACTACTCAACCACAAATTTTATTGGATCTAAGTGTTTCAAATGAATTAAATAAGACAATATTTCTCAAATGGGTAAGTACTTCAGAAGAAGGATGACCAAGCCGGTGATGCCAAATATTAGAAGAAGCTTTATTTCTATAAAGAGACAAAGGAGGCACAACATTGGCCGAGAAAGAATATAGTTTATCTTTGATTGGGCCCTTCAGTAGAGTGATGCCTGACTCCAAATCCTTAACACAAAAATCCCATGGAAAAAATTCAACAGAACAATTATTATCGGATGTAAGTTGAGAAATGGAAATTAAATTATTTGACAATTGGGGAACCATTAGTATATCATTAAGAGATAAATGATTTGAATTTGTTTTCAAAGTTGAGGAGCCTATATGAGCTATAGGGAGTTTCTTACCATCATCAACTGAAACCTGGTCTTCTCCTTTGTAAGTGGCAGATTGTTGTAGCATGGCTGGATTAAATGACATATGGTTGGTAGCACCTAAATTCGGTATCCATTGTGCATCATTCTATGGTGTAATGTGTTGGGTATTTTGGGTACCATGTAAGCCAACATAAGGAATGTGAGGTGGTGGATTAGGATTATTTCGGCTCTGGGCATAACGGAAATAGCATCTATTGGCCGAATGGCCTTGCTTAGCACATATTTGACATTTGAAAGAATTAGTATTAAAAGTGTTTTGGTTTGGTCGGTTATAGGAATTTTGAGATCTTGGAGGGCCATTTGATGAATTTCAAAAGTCAAATCTAGGTGGGTTTCGGTTGTTGGGTGGATAGGAATTAATACTATTATTAGGCCAATTAAATTTAGGTTGATCTATAACAAGTAATGTAGTAGGAGAATGAGAATCAGTTAAGATTGATTGAGTGTTCCCATAGCCACGACGTAATCGTTGCTCATGAGTAAGTAGTTTAGTCCTTAGGTCAATAGAGGTAACGGGTGGGCTATTATTTTCCACAGTGAAGATAAAAGTGAGATAATCCGAACCAAGACCATTTAGTATATATGCTACCAAGTTAGAGTCATTTACCTTATCATTGATTGCCGCTAAGGAATCAGCAATGGACTTAATTTTGTAAAGATAGTCCGTGATTGTGCTCGTTCCTTTATTGATCATCTACAATTCACTGCAAAGATAAGTCTTTCAAGCAGTGGACTATTGTTGGAAGAGTTGTGCAAGAGAATCACATACATCTTTTACTGTTTGAAGGCCAAGAATATGAGAAGAAAGAGATGGTGTGAGGGTAGCATTGATGTATGCTCGAACAAAATGATCATTCTTTCTCCAAGTTTGAAATGTTGGATTCGGCGTTTGAGTTCCTCTAGTAGTGACAGTTTTATTTGACATTGGTCTAGTACCATCAAAATGATGCATAAGATTATAGGTAATAAAAATGGATTCTAATTGTTCTTTCCACATAAGATAATTTGCTCTATCAAGCTTGACAGAAACAATGTTGGAGAGATTGGTAATGGAGAATAGAGTGTTATGCAGTAGCCATTGAAAATGTAGTGTTTTGGGGGGGGGAAAAATCTCAAAACTTTAGCTCTAATACCATGAAACAATGCAGAGAAAAATCCTAATTTTGATAAGTAGGTTAGTTACCTTGATGGGTAAATCTTACATATTTATAAATAAACATGGTTGTTGTACACGAGTTGTTTACAATATTCAAATTTGAATTCAAAATTCAAAACTTGAATGCAAAAATCAAATTCGAACCATAACAGATCTATTATGGTCTTTCAGACTAATTTTATGTTCTGTCTCAAATTGCACAGTATGGTAGTATGCAATACTCAAGTGAAGTTTTCTATTCATTCGGAAAAAAAAAATTAGAAGCTATGTGAAATGCATTGAAAACCTAAAACCCTTCCCTTTACACTCCATTTTACACCACGAAACAAAATTTTATATCACCTTTATGTTTGATAACTAGAGTGCAAAACAAGTGGCATGAGAACTACAATCTATGTATTGGCCTCTTTCCTCTCCTTGGCTTTTAGACCTTTGTCAATGTGAACTTGGGTCTCCCTGGCTTTTAGACCTTTGTCCGTCTAAACTCGGGTGTCCTTCTTGCGTTGTTGAATGAAGAGTGGTAAAACAAAAAAGAGAACCACAACTCAGAGCTACACTCGTGCAAAGATTTAGCTAGACTATCATTAACTCATAAAAAATGACTCTAAGCACATTACCACCATGTGAATCCATGTTTTTTTTTTTCCCTTTTTCTTTAGAGAGGGAGAAACCAATGTTTTTTGCAATTTTTGATGCACTGATTTTATTTACTAATCTTATCCATGGACCGACATGTCGTCGTGTCGGTCCTTGGCGACATGGGTGACATGTCGCCCGATTTTTGCAGGGGTTCGATGAAAAATTGACCTCCTGTTTCGAAGGGTATTTGAAGTCATTTTGACATGAAATTTGACGTGTAGTTTAATTTAAGGCCAATAAAGACATTGTGAGTGTTATTTTGACCTAAAACATCACCTAAACTAATGTTCTTAATCGACCCATGTCCTACTGTATGCGGGCAAAAGCCGCAAAACTAGAAATCTAAAAACTCATAAAAGCCAAATCATCTAAAATCTACAATTCATTGTACAAGTACATAGAGTCATCCAACCATATAAAATCTCAAACTCTCAATTCCGAGTATTGTACCTAGGTGGATCGAACTCCTATGACTCAGACTGTCTCCATTGATGCTCTCCAACCAAACTCACATACCGATCCCATCTCTTACGATATTGATAGTGTCTCCAAATAATCATCAATTATAGCTCTATAGCGGTCATCTTCTGCCGCCAAGAGAACTCCAATTTAAGGGAAGTGAGAATAGGGCCAAGGAAGGTAGGTGTCAATGATTGTGAAAACATGGACTCCTCAGTAGACATTGGCCTCCTCTCGAGACCATGGTCATTGTAAGTATCACAGCTATCGGCTTGCGAGTGCGCATAATACAAAGGATATGAGGGATATTGATATCCATATCATAGTCCATATGAAGGAGGGACACCATAAATACCCATAGGCCAATAACCTAGTGTGGAGTCTATAGACTCATCCAAGCTCATGGACCCCACCGCTCCTATTAAGTCGCCCGCCGGATCCGAAGGATTAATATAAGAACCATAGTATCTATAAGATCCATGCAGTAGGTTGACATCATCATAACCACCTTTGTGTTGTTGCTGGCTCTCATGGCCCTTCCCCCTCTAATGGTGGCTCGGCCTTGTATCAGGATATTCACGACCATGATGATGATCACCACTATGATCATAATATTGGGTGGCATGTGAGAAATGATTCTCCCCAGTGTATCTGAGTGGAGGCTGTTGTGTCTCTAGTAGTGGAACATGTAGACGCTCTTCATGGCCTCCACCACCACCACCACTACCACCATCATCACCACCACCATCATCATCATCATCATCATCATCCCTCATAGTTTGACTAGGTGGGGGTGTATCATCTGGATCGTCATCCTACCGCTCCTCCATGCCTGGTGCCACCATCCAATCCTCATCAACAATGGTAGCTGCATCTGCATGTGCCTGACCCTCTCGAGAGGCCATAAACTCATCCACATCAACCCCTGCAGCTCAAGCTAGGTCTAGGTCAAGCCTCCCTCCAGGTTGGCCCAACACCGGCTCACCCTTGTCCAACATCCACTGAGTGAGGGGATCTTGCTCATCTGCACCCACATCAAATATATCATCGAGATCGATGTCTTGCCTATCATTCTCAACCTGCTCCCTGACATGTTGCAGGTTCAACCTCATATTATTGTGACAAAATACCATATCATTTAGGCGCTGGCTTCCCAACTGGTTCCTCCTCTTGGAGTGGATCATGCTGAATGTATTCCAATTCCTCTCACATCCAGAGGCAGAGCAAGTCTGAGACAGGATCCTGATCGCCAATCTCTAAAGGTTTGATGCACTATTGCCATAGAGATACACCATTCAGTTGCATTATCACAAAAACATTAAGTTAGAAATTCATAACTTTTGTCACATCCCCCCAGCCGGTACCCTAACTGGCATACTCGAGAGTGTGATCCACAGCCCCGAAGATCAAGTATTGAGGAAATCATCCTCCCACATATATAATAACATAATCATAAACAGGAAATAATCAAGGTTTAAATATTATAAACAAAGATTCAAATCAAGAAATGAATAAACAATATAATCAGAGTGCGGAAAATGATACCAGATATCCGAAGATATCAAAAGAAGTAGAGAGAGGCGGAAACTCCCTCCACAAATACAGCGAAATGTAGTATAAGTCTAAAAGGAATAACAACTAAATCAAAGGAAATATGAAAGATAAACTAAACTTAAGAGTCTTCTATCCTATAGATGACATCTTCAAAATAGTGGACTTCATCAATCCAACTGAGATGTTCCAATTCCACGTTGCCTCTAATCGTAGTACGAAATGTGATTGCCTGAGGGATCATCAAAGTAATCTTGATTGTCGCCAACACCTTGCGTGTAGTACGCTTCATCGGTTTGCGCTTCATTGTATTGTTCTTCATAGTAGTCAGTACCTGCAGAATAGTCTAACAAAAGATTGTACAAAAAAAGGAATGAGTTTCGAAGAAACTCAGTAAGGTAGTTAATCCATAACAACATAAATAACATGTGGCAGAACATAACAAGATGCAATGCAATATGAAACAGATAATATATGTATGCATCTAAACTCTATGTATGATGGTCTCTATTGGTAGACATGCTTTAGGTCATAGCACCATATTTCCTTGAGTAGGTCAGTCACTCGGCTCTTGTTGGTAGTGGGTCCGGCATCCCTCGGGACAATACATGGCTGGGGGTTAAGTCACCTCTCTCTCACATCACCATTTAGTCTAAGTACTGGCGCATGTCAGGGTAAAGCCTAGCCCAATGCCAGTCATCTACTCAGTTACATCAACTCAGGTCCAGATACCTCCATTCTTCGCCCCAGGCGATCCTTTCCGATATCCTTTCCACTAGAGTCCTACTAGTCCCGGACTACGGACTCATCAAACCTATTGGTTATCTACATATGGTAAACGGGAAGCTCTCATATCCTCTCACGGGTTAGTTACTAGTCTTAAGCGCCCATGAGCCCAAGTCTAGCCATATGCAACCCTCCAATAAATGGCCCATAATAGATTCCCGTCCTCTCACGGGTTGGTTATAGGTCTTAAGCGCCCATGAATCACACTGCTACCACGGGTCGTTCGGTCTCAATACCCTTCCGATTTGGGTCTGATATAACGGGGACATCCTAGCCAAACACTGCTAGACAGCCCTAGGTATGACAACCAATGATTAGGGAAAGCGTCGATGGGCAACCCCGGAAACATCCCATACTATTTACGATAATGTCCAATGATAGAAGTGTCAAAAGGACACCTCTCAATCCCAAACCATACCTAGTCAAACACATTCTCAGATCAGTCATGACATACAAAATCAACAATTCATCATATAAGAGAGAATGTAAAAGCATAAGCTAATCGATAAACAATATAGTAATAGGCAATTCATATAAGCTTAAATAATAAAAAGAAAACATAAGTGAAGTGCTACTGTAGTTACAGTAGTACATCAGAAGTATAAAATATAAGAACAGTAAACAAACTCATAGTTTCATAAGGTAGAAACCAGAGAGTATGCGATCTATGTAATTTAGGAATAACTGTCCTTACCTTATAACTTGCAAAGGAATCTTAGTAAATCAAGTAAGACTTTGACTAAACCTGTGAAGAAAGTCCTAAACAAGTGTATACAACATATTAGGAAAGATACCTAGAAGGAAAGATATCAAAACAATCAAAACAGACCAAAAATGAGGTTGTTGTACTCATTGGTCGATTGGATTGGTCTACTGCCCAAGTCGACCAACGAGTCGACCAACCGAGACAGTAGCTTACAAGAATCCAAATTTTGGGAAAATAGAACCAAAATTGGTGGTTCAAAAGGGTACAAAATCATGGGAAAACTACAATGGCAGCATACTAGTATAAAGAGGACATCAAAACACTAATCGAATCAAATTTTCAAGTTACAAATAAGAAACCAAAAAGTTACCCTAATTAGGTTAATCATGGATTATGAAGAAAGTAATGGTATGATCAAGGATAAAGAACTAGAGGATGATAGGTTACAAATCTTGTAAAGAAAACACATTGATTGGATATTAACATGATCAAAATATGGGTTCTTGATTTGACCCAAGAAACTAGGGTTTCAACCTTTATGGCTCTCATGAAAAGGTTGTGATCACAAGATGAGAGGGAATAAATTGTTTGGCCAATTATAACAAGAAAATCATAGAAAGATCAAATTTAGATTAACATAAATATTACCCATGAGGTTTCCCTCGCATGGGAGGTTACCAAAGGTTTCCAGAAAGATCATACAAGGGTTAGGGTTTCAAGAAAATCATCGGCTAGGGTTAGGATCATGACGATGATCATAGATCTCAAAGAATAGAATGAGATCATGGAATAGATGGTTGCAAGAATGCAACATCTCCTTCCTGATCTCAATCAAGAACAATATTAAATAAAAGAAATTCAGAGATGTAGAAGAAAAGAGAGCGTAGACATACCTTTGATGCAGGAGGAAGGAAATTACTTGAGTTCTTGCGAGATATCAACCAAGGATGCAAGGGAATTGATTAGAATGGAGTTCTAACTTGTTCCAGAGGCTTAGGAGGCAGATGAAGCGGAGTAATCCAGAGATTAGACTTAAATAAAGTAGCCACGACCTAATTAGCAAAAATAGAACCAATTGGTCGATTCGATTTGTGAAACCCAGCCCTAACCTTGACCCGTTATTTGTAGTCCGACCAGTAAGTACCTTGCCACCGGCTTTGTTGGACCGATTGTTCTTATGCAACTTGATATCGGTTTGTACTTGGGTGCTCCACTGTTTGGGCTTCACCTTTGGTCCTTGATTGTGCCCCTTTGTTTTTTTCTTTTGGGTTTTTTTTGTCCCCTCCCTCTTTTTGTTTCTTTTTCTGTCTCTTTTTTTCCTCCAACTCTTTGCGGCCTCTCTCTCCCTTTCCTTGTGTTTTTTGCGTCTTCCTCTTCCTCTTGTTGTTGTCTCCTCTCTTCTTCTCCTCCTCTCTTTTTTCTTTCCTTTTGGTTGGGGGTCTCTTCTCTTTCTCTCTGGCTTGTCTCTTTCTTCCTGGTTTCTTGCTGTCTTCCTTCTTGCCTTTTTCTGTTCTGTCTTGTCTTTGTTCTCTTTTGTTTTTCTTCTTCTTGTCTCTTTTTCTTTGTTCTTTTGTTTTCTTTCTGTTGTCTTCTCTCTGTTGTTTTCTTCTCTCCTGCTTTCTTCTGTCTGCTTCTCTTGGTGGTTTTGTTTCCTTTTTGTTTTGCTCTTGGTTTTTTTTGGTCTTTGCCTTCCTGTTCTTTTCTGTCTGTTCTTCTCTTTTGTTCTTGTCTTGTTTCTATCTTGTTTTGCCTGTTGATCTTTTGTCTTTTTGTTTCCTTTTGTACTTGGCTTGTTGTTGTGTTTTGGGTCCTCTATTGTTGGTCTCTTGTGTTTCCCCTTGTTTGTCCCTTTTGCCCCTTCGGTCTTATTTCTTAAAACTCGATTTTGTAGGCCACTCTCTTCATTGGTCGACGTTGGTCGCCAATCCAATCGACCAATGGTACATCAACTCCGTTTTGTCTGTGGGGTTTTGATATCTTTTCTGTAGGGATCTTTCCTAATATGTTGTATACACTTGTTTATGACCTTCTTCTCAAGTTTGTCAAGATCTTACTTGATTTCTTAGGATTCCTTTGCAAGTTATAAAGGGTAGGATGGTTACTTCTTTAACAACATAAATTGCATATCTTAGTTTCTATATTTGAATCTTGTTAATTTATTTCTTTAATTAGATTCTTATAATGTTATACTACCGTGGTATTGTCTTGATATCGTAGCATTACTTATTTATATTGAATTGACTCATGTATGATTTACTTACCGTTATATACAGTTGATTGTAATTGTTGATTTCTTTCCATATATGAAGTTACCATATATGTGATGTTATGAATTGATGCTTGTGTATGCTTAAGTATGGTTTGGAAAGGAGAGGTGTCCTTTGACACTTCGTCCTTGGACTACTACGAGAATATTATGGGATGTTTCCGGAGATGCCATCTGGACACCTTCCTAACCGTTGGATGACATATTTAGGCTGCTAGTAGTGTTTGGCTAGGATGTCCCGTTATGTCGACCTAATCGGAGGGGTATTGAGACCGACGACCCGTGGTAGCAATGGGGATTCATGGGCGCTCAAGACCGGTAACCAACCCGTGAGGGGACAGGAATCACATTGTGGGGGCCATTTATTGGTAGGGTTGCATATGGATAGACTTGGGCTCACGCCTCAAGCCGGTAACCAACCCGTGAGGGGCGTGAGAGCTTCCCGTTTACCATTGTGGATAACCAATAGGGTTGATGAGTCCGTAGTCGGGACTATGAGGACTCTGTGTGAAGGATACCGGAAAGGATCGTCGGGGACGAGGAATGGCGTATCTGGATCCGACTTGATGTAACTAAGTAGAAGACTTGCATTTGGCTAGGCTTAACCCGACATGCGCCGGTACTTAGACCAATGGTGATGTGAGAGAGTGGTGACCTATACCCCCAGCCATGGAATGTCCCGAGGGATGCCGGACCCATTACCAACCGATGATGAGTGATTGAGACTTTCCTAAAGAGTCGGTGCTATGACTTAAAGCATGTCCGCAAAGAGACCAGCATATATAGAGTTAGATTCATACATTCATTGTTTGTCTCATACCATATTGCATTTATGTTTGTTTTGTAATCCCGCCATTTATGTTATTATGGATTTAACGCCTTCGAGTTTCTTTGAAACTCATTCCTTTCGTACAATGTTTGTTAGACTATTCTACGGGTTGATCATGCTGCTCGTCGAAGAGCGCAGGAGAAGAGGCATATCTCCGGAAGGTGATTGCGGTTCGACAATTACACCGAAGATCCCGCGAGTGGTTATGCTCCTCGATGCTTAGTCCGCCATGAGTGGAGCGCCCTTGTGCCATTTATGAGTTCTACTTATGGGATATTGTCTATAAGTTGAGAACAATTTAGTTACCTTTTGTCCTTATTGGGATTAGATTCTATCCTGTTTCTTCTCTTTAGAACTACTTTTCCGCTGGTTGTAGAGTAGGTTTCGCCTCACTTTACTTATCCGATTTAGCACTCGATTATATTTAGTACTCGATTTATATATGATTCATTCTTTCCTTATTTGGATCTATGGTTTATCTTTCGCACTCGATTATTATTATTCATGATTATGTTATTGTTTTGTGGGAGGTTGATTACTCGATCCGATCTTCGGGCTGTGGATCACACTCTCGGTATGCCGTTGGTCCGCGGGGGTGTGCCGATTGGTCGATTGGTCCAGTCGACCAATCAAGACAGCAAGACCAAAACAGGGAATTGAAGGCTCAGATTAAGTCCAAACATAATGGGGTTTTGCACACACCTAAAGTGACTTACCTAGTAGGTAGAAATGCCTTCAAACCTGTACAAAGAGCACTCCAAGTCCATCAACTAATCCGATCTTCAACAGGGTGCAGTTTCCATAAATGGAACACTGACAACATCAACACTCATGGATTTCAATCCAGCCACCAAGTCTTCTACAGAAATGGCCCAAAGCTGACTTCTTGCCTTACTTCGGGTTGTCGGACCTACAAACAACAGGGTTTCCGGGTCAAGGATAGGGCTGGGTTTCACAACTTTAATACTTAACATCAAATCAACTTATCTATAAATTATAATAATAATAATAATACTAATGCATTTATGCATAAAATGATCTAACTATATAAGTATCTAACTTGGATCACTGGTTTCTCTTGCTCGTACAACAGCATCTCCACTAAAAGACCCAAATGCATCCCTAAACAATTTGATCTGCAATAATACAATCACTAGTATTGATTGGTTAGCTAAACTCTCTAAACAATAAATACAAATTTTAATCGTTTGAAATTCCTAATGTCTCACCTCGTTGTGGCAAAATGATTGGAGCATCGGATCTGGCTCCAACTTAGAAATAACCTGTAACAGAGCATCCAACAGGTTCGTGTCCAACCCTAAATGTTCACTATATTGATATTTATGGTTTAGAAAATAGGCTGCATAATTATAAAAAAAAAATTAAAAAAATAAAAAAAAAAAAAACTTTCAATTAGTACTTAGAGCTAGGATTGAATGAATTACAAATACCTACAAGGTTACCAAAGTCAACAACCCACAATATTTACTTACCGGCCCTATGCTGGGGATGCATCAGATGAGATGTCCATCGTGCATCCACAATATACAAGAAAGCCCAATGTCCTCTAGGGTTTACTGCCTGTATAGCAGCCTTCATATGCTCAAGGGATGCATACAAGTGGGGCATAGTGGGTCCCCTCAAGGAAGAGTCCACCATACGCAAGACCTTTACAATAGGCTCTAAGGTCTACAACACCACAGTAACATTTCTCCAGAAATCATCAGATGATATTGTGTAATGTGCCTTGCGCCCATTGGTCGTGCTAAATTATAAACTCATTAAGTCAATAGACAGTAAATAACTAGATACAAGATAATCATAATCTCATAGTATAAATATAATAATTTATAAAATGAAATAGTAGATAGTTATCTTACTTGGATCCAACCCAATCAAACCACTCATGTGATGCAAACATGGATCTTGCATGCTGCTCAAGGCGATGAAATTCGTCGCGAATCTTGTCGGACCAGGTCGCACCAACTCACCTCCACATGATCTCCTCATCATTGCAAAAGCAGTGCTATAATTGTACATGAAGTTGGTTACCTATCTTGCCCTTTCAACTGTGTTGTGGACAATGCTGATTTTTCCAATGTCCTTCAGCATTTCGATCAATAGAATGAGCTGCACAAGGCATCCACAAAAGATGATAATCTAGTGAAGCCATCAACACTTCACCGGCCTTCTTAAAGTTGGAGCCATTGTCAGTGACAATTTGCACCACATTTTTCCTACCAACCTCATCTATCACATCCTGTAGGAGACCCATGATATATCTATGGTCTTTTATATGACCAATAGCATCCACTGATTTCAAGAAAATGATTCTCCAGTCACAGTATATCATAAAGTTGATGATGGACTTTCTTATCGTACCAACCCATCCATCAGACATGATGGTGCATTCATAAGTTTCCCATAAGGGTTTCATACTATCAATATACTGTTGCAGCTCTTGCTTCTCCTTCTAATGGAGGGTGATCATCAATTCTGTAGGGTTGGAACCATCATATCCAAGGCCTGCGTCTGCAATAGTATCAATTAGTGTATCGTGTGTTGGCAATATATCGCAGACACATGCGATATTTCAACATGTCACTGGGGGCAACACGAAACCCCCCAGCGATACGACTTTAACATTAAGTCGGAGATATATCGCCAAAAATCGGCGATATATTGCCGACGGTTGAAAAGTCGGGACATCCATGACTTGTTTTCCAATTCTTGCAGGTGCATCCATGGATAACTAGAGGAAGAAAGGGAGAAGTAGGCCTTTTAGGGTGGATTCCATCAGGCCTTCGGTTTTACATCATCCACAATTAGAACTTAGAAGCAACAACAGAACATGAGGAGGAGGCAAGATGGTGAGACTTTTAGGGCGGCGATTAGAGAGAATCAGGTGTTGAGGCTGGAGATGGATAACATGAGATCTAGGGTTAATCTCCTCCTCCAACAGCTTCATCACCTACATCAGCGTCTCTTAGTCCATAGAAAACCCATCCAACATCATCATCTTCTCATCTTCATCATCTTCTGCCTCAGTCAACTCATTCGGTCAAGGTCTTTTCATAGCAACTTTGACGGAGTTCTACTTCTTCCGACTCCGGCCTCTCTCCCCTAAGGCCCTAACCGCCTCATCCTCTTCGCCTCTTTGGTTGCAGAGAAGGGAAGAGAGAAAGAGAAGGAGAAACCCCTGAAACAACAGTAGCGAAGGAATGCGAATGACACGGAGGGAACAGACATGAGTCTTAAATTCTAAGCAAGAAATCGCCCGACATATCAGCCTATGTCACCGTGTCATTGGTGTCGCCAGGCACCGACACGACGACACAGGTCGACATGTCGGACCGTGGTATCAATCATATACTTGTAGTATGGACCCTATGTTGTGCTTGCTAGAATGTGATTGAAATATATCCACTTTGATACTGCTCTTTTTACCTTCTTGGCCATACCTTTCCATGCTCCAGATATCTTGGGCTGCTTGGCCCCCTTCCTCCTAAATATATTAGGATCCTACTCCATGATTGGGTCTCTACGGCGTGGATAATCAAATGGTGGCGGCGGTGCTGAACTTGATGTACAATGGGCCCGCTGACTCTGTGATCTGCCGAACATGCCAAATACACCACCCCTCCCCCCAGATTTAGATGGTCTAGCCCCTGCAGGCCTAGAGGGACCAGCTCCTGAAGCTCTAGCTCTAGCCATATCCTGCTCTTGATGGTGCAATCGTCTACTCTCTGCCATGGCCCGCCGCATGTCCCTCTCCTCCTAATCTCTCTCCACATCAACAAGATCAACATCCCTATCATCATCTGAATCATCTATGTATGATGACGGTCCCCGCACTGCATCATCTAGTGCTCTGTTGACTCTCCTCCGATCATCTTTCTTCTTCCCCTTCTATTTTTATAAATCCCTAAGTGCCTTTACTACATCTTGATGGGCCTCTGTGCATGTAGTCACATCCTTTAAACTCCCAGTAATGTGACCCTTGAACCTGTTGATGCCACTTGAATATATTCTCTTCCCACAAAAATTACACTGTGTTTTATTTTTATCTCCATCAATAGCTACACAGTATTACCATGCTGGGTCAGTCCTCCCTCCTACTGTTGCTCTCTTAGGCTGTCGCTGTGTCTGTCCCCCGTCCACCTTGGGAAGACCCAACTCCCCTCTAACTCCCACCAGCAGAGATGATGACTGTTGCATTCAAAATGATGGCATAACCACATAAGTCACTTAACAAATAACAACATCAAAATAATTTTCTATACACAAATAAACAATCATATATGAATATTGCATGTATGATGTAAATATGTAATCATGTACTAATGTACCTAAGCATAACTGCATAAGTGTATAACTGTATAAGCATATAAATATTAAGTATTAAATACTAAGTATGAAGTATTAAGTATTAACTAGCAACTCTTTATCTTATTTTTAAATACAAAATGGATTTTTACAATTTTCTCGGCAAAAAAAATAGGTTGCCCAAATCATAACCGGCGATGAAGCACATGGGCAACACAACCAACAATTGAAAAATACTTACATAATTATTCCATAATTTTCAAAACATTTTTCCCATTTCCCCTATTTTTTCCATTTTTCATAATTATTGATATTTTTATTAATAATTTAATATTTTTTGAAAAATAAAATAATTATTTATTGGGTCAAAAAAATTTCGCCTTCCGTGAGTCCGTGGATCGGCTCACGGAGTTCCACATATGTTTTTTCTATCATCATACAACATTTATATCACTTAAAAAATAATCATACAAGATAATCAAAATATAATTTTTTACTCACAAAAATTAAAAAAAAAATTACTTTGCAAAAAAATTCCGACTCCGTGAGATCGTAGACCGGCTCATGGTATTCAACATAAATTAATTTCATAATCATCCAACATCATTATAGCATGCATTTTGTCAAAAATTAGTTGGAGAAGAATGATTACCTGTTTGATGAAAAAACTCCCAGATCTGTGCAAAACCCCTCCTGATCGAGAGAAACAACATGATATTTGGCAATAATGAAGCAATATGTATTTGTAGATGTCGAAGATCAGACCAAAATATGGTGAAAAGTGCAAAAAATAAGAGAGAGAAGCTTTGGAGAAGTGGGACAGGAGAGAGAATTAAAAAAATTTTGAGTTGGAAATTCGGGCGAAATGTCGCCCAAATCCCTATTCATCGACGACTTCTGGAAGAAATCATGTCGTTGGGGGGTTTTGTGTCACCTCCCAGCGACACAGCGATATATCGCTAACACACGGTACCATGATCTTATAAAAAAAAAAAAAGGGGTTTCATTTGCTACTTCGAACATCTACCAAAATTTGCACACAGATCTAATAAGGTCCACAAGTTGTTCCGCAAGTTGAGTGTACCACTGTACCCTGTAAGTTTCTGAGCCAACCAAATTGCCCTTGTCACTTTATGGCTGATTGTATGATCATTTTAGTTCTTTCAACTCATCATAATCCACTACCACACTGATGATATGAATAAAAATGTTGCCACCAATGACAACACAAATACATAAAGCTCTAAACGCCCAATAGGGATTACCAAAAAAAAAGAAGATAACAACCAATACTATTTCAACTTGAAATTTAATAAATAACCCGTTCAAACCAAGCACATGAAAAGTGGTATAATAGGATTTTTGTTCGCGGCTGCGTGGATATTTTTCGCACAAGAACAAATGGTGACGCATGTCTTTAATAGATCCTACAGCTAGGGGATATGGGCGGATTGGTAATTAAGTTTCTAAAGTTTAGAAAATTTTCTTAATTTAGAAACCCAACCCGTCTAAACTCAAATTTACACAAAAGATCACTTTCACTGTTTTTTCCCAACATGACCGCTCAATATCTGTTCCAAATTGAAATTTCAAGACCAAACATTACTTCAATAATGCATATGTGAATGATGCTACAAAATAACTTCGTCATGTTTGATTCATGTAACCAAATTTAGTAAGAATTAATCAATCATATTTGAACGAAATAACCACTATCTCAGTGAGACATTTGCTTTTAAATCTTATAATCCATAGAAGTCGGCTCCATTATCTATGGGTTTAGAGAATGCAGTGCTCCAAACACATTTCAGTGACTTTTTTTTCCCCGAATAATCTAATGAAATGGTGGGTTGAGATTGTTAAGATTGGCGGTTCTTAAATCCTTTTCCATTTCTAATCCTTCTATTCCTAAATCACATTAAAGAGGATTCTGAGTGCACATAATAGAAGCAATCACAAATTTGAAGAAACCACTTATTCTTTAGGGTAAAAGAGAAACCACTGATAAAGAAATACAAAATAATTGATAACCCTAACAACAAGAAACAAAGAGATTTAGAGCAGAAACCAAGCCTATTCCAACCTTGATGTCTACGTTGTTGGAGGATTCCTTTGAGACTCCACTATTCTCCAACAACGGTGTTGATGAAATTACTTCAACAGCTATTTGATTGACCGAAAAACGGAGATGCAGATGTAAGAGATCCAGCGTTTCGAAACATTGATTTGTTTTGTCTATATTTTAGGAAGAGGTGTCTACACTTTTATAGAAATTATATTCGCTCGCCATCGCCGGAGAAGAAGGCATATGCACGACTGCTAGGGTTTCACTCGATTCATTTTTCAACAGTTGGGTGAAATAGATCATTTTTGTAAATTCTAGTTTAGATGGGGTGAGATTTTGTAATTTAGTAAAAATTTTAAACCTACAAAACTTAATTACCAATCTACCCATATTTTCCAACCGTATGATCTTTCCGGAGACACGTGTTACCATTTCGTTTCTGCAAGGAAGATATCCGCACACCCGCAAACATAATCTGTTATAACAAAAAAGAGAACCACAACTCAGAGCTATAGTCATGCAAAGATTTACTTAAGATCTATCATTAACCCATCCAAAAATGACTGTAAGCACATTACCACCATGTGAACCCAAGTTTTCATTTCTATTTTTTAGTCTAAAAAAAAAACCATATTTTTGCAATTTTTGATGCACTGGTTTCATTTGTTAATCTTATCCCCAAAAAAGGGGGAGTTTCATAATTTCATTTGCTATTTCGAACATCTACCAAAGACTGCACACAGATCTAATAAGGTCCACAAGATGTTCCGTAAGTTGAGTGTACCGTTGTACCCAGTTAATTACTGAACTGACCATATGGTTGATTTGTATGACATTTTAGTTCTTTCAACTCATCATAATCCACTACCAAGCTGATGATATGAATAAAAATGTTGCCACCAATGACAACACAAATGCATAAAGCTCTAAACGCCCAATAGGGATTACCCAAAAAAAAAAAGGGTAAATAACCAATAGTATTTCAACTTGAAATTTAATAAAATGACCATTTGAAACCAAACACAACTAAGCTGGCAGCTTTGAGAGGGTTGTACCTAATGCACAAGGCTTTTGCATTTTGCATTACAAATGGAACCAAAATAAATAGTGTATTATAAAAAAATATTAAAAAAAAAGTTTAAATTTGAAAGCCAACAAAAACAGCCCAAAAAGTGAATTTTTACAACATGAAACAACTAAGACAAAATTCAGGAAAAAGTTTGAGTCCACTTAAACTATATCCAACCATGCCTTAGGGTCTGTCACTATCTAGAGTTTGGTGGCCTAATCCCCCTTTCTTCCTTCTTAATCCTACTGTAATTGGGATGAGGTCTTTGTCTCCCCCCTAGATTTTTTCCCCCCAAGCTTGTTTTGTTTGGTCCAAGTGGATTTGATAAGATAATTTATATTTTGTTAAAATTGAGGCTAGAAAAACAAAAAGGAAAAGAAAAAAGGGAAACTCTTTGCATGGTGCAGATGCTCCCAACCAGTGGGTAGCATCTTATGAGTTTTGAGAAGTCTCCACAGAAAAACAGACCGACATGGCTTCCTAAACATGGGCCTTGCTCAGTTTGATCAAACCCTCAGTCTCTGCTGTATGGAACAGGTGAGGGAGACTCCTGCTATAGAAGCAGAAGCCAGAGGTTTAGTGGGTGTTCTCTCTGCTTTTGAGATAATTGCAGGATATTACATGTCTAGTCTGATCAAATCTACTGTAAAAATATCTTACAGATTAGGAATGGAGAGGAAAGAGGAGTTGATTCCTATGAGGCTATGACAGAATAAATGAGGGAGAATGAAATTCACCAGGGGGCTGCACTGTGGAGTGTTGAGATACATGCTTTGATGGAATTGCTCTGCAAATTTGATTAAGATGAACATCCAGGTTAGACACCAAAACTGCTTTATTGGGCATATCGAACAAAAATGAAGCCAGCCTATTTCTAATGCTGGCACAATTATTGCCAATGACCCCCACAGACCCAATTTCATATTTCCTTGAACAGACCATGCTATGGATTTCTCCCACATTGCTCTGAGTATTAACCTGTAAATGTTTATATACAACCCTTTCCCTCCCTGGGTCAGATACAGAACAGAAATTCACGTTGTTCCCTCCCATTCAACGGCTCTGCGCTGAGTGTCGTGGATTGTCTATCCTATGCTTCTGTTGCTGTTGTTGTCAGTTTCTTCAAAGTGGTAAGGCATGCCATCAAGCTACAAAATCTGACATGCCATTTGACCTTGTAGAATATTCAGTCACCAGCTTCAGAAACATAGATGACTTATCCTCCAGTAGTCGCATAGGAGAATTGAATTCAGCAACTCGTCCTGCCAAAACATTGGACTCACATGAGTATTTCACAAGCACAGTGAACTGATGCATAAGCTTTTCAGAGGCTACCCTTACCATCATTAAGAACCAGGACCAAATCACTGTCAATAACGGTAGGTATACGATGTGCAATAGTACAGACGGTGCAGTCCTTGAACTCCGTTCGGATAATCTTCTGGATAAGGTTATCAGTGGCAGAGTCAACAGAGGCTGTTGCCTCATCAAGCACCAGAATCTGAGCCTGCTTCAGCAAAGCCCGGCCTAGTGCAACAAGTTGCCGCTGTCCAACACTCCAATTATCTCCATTCTCTATCACTGCGAATTAACATGAAATACGCCTAATTCATGAATCCATGATACCCCCAAAATGAACTATCAATACTGCTGAAATGTAGTCTGAATGTTCCCACCTCCTTGGGTTGGACGAATGCATATATTACTGTCAGCCAGCAATCAATATAAATTAATACAGGTTATTCTAAATGTGTAGGGCACATACCTGGAGTGTCAAGTTTTTGATCTTTTTGGCGGATTACATTTCCAAGTTGACACTTGTCAAGAGCCTGAGGGAAAAGCACAGCTAAATTGAAGCCAACTTTTTTCTTTTTCAAATAATCATCTTAATGATGAAAAAGTAGGGGTAAAGCTTTCACCTGCCATATATCATGATCAGAGTGCTCTTCAAGGGGATCCAGATTAATCCTGATTGTCCCTTCAAATAATGTAGGATCTTGTGGGATGATACTCAGACGACCACGCAGGTCATGTAGACCAATTGTTGAGATGTCAATGCTGTCTATTATTATCCTTCCACATGCTGGTTCAATTAATCTGAACAAAGCCTGGATCAAAGTAGATTTACCACTCCCAGTACGGCCCACAATCCCAACCTTTTTTCCACCAGGAAATGTGCAGGTTACACCATGGAGGACCATAGGAAGATTCTCCTTGTAACGGACCTTTTATAAGAATGATAGTCAGTGGCAATGAACTAGTAATCTACAATTGAAGGAAAAATAGAACCCATAGGAGAGATAAACATAAAGAAGAACTGATTGGAGAGTAGGAGAAAACTATCACAACCAAGTGAACAGATAAAATATGATTGAAGTTAAGCATTCAAGTATAAGAAATGTTATTTTCGTATGCCCACAGAGGTAATAAGGAATTACACTGGTATTTTTATGTTTATTGGAACTTTGTAATGACATATCATTTTGTCGTCATGTCAAGAAAAAGTGGTCTACCCCTACCCCGCTCCCCAGGGTCTCACACAGATTTCATCCTACCTCCACCTCAAAGGTTTTCTCCTCTGCCTAAAACCTCTCCCAGTTTCCCAGCAAAGTAGTAGCCTGGTCCCTCTGGTTTGGTTCAAAGGTCACATAGCTTGTCACGCCCTCATAGTTTGCTGATCCATACACCATTGTCTTCCCACACAATCATTTCTCATTCACCATCACATCACTCCCAGCTCCAATTGCATTCTATCAGGAATGGTGCTGAAGATGTGAATTACCTGCTTTTTTTCCTGTCCCTTCTCCCATTCCATTTTCGGAGAAAACATTTTCCTACATTTGGCCCCATTGTGGACGCTCCTTTGGGTTCTCTTAGGATTGGTGGATCTTGATTCTTGAGAGCCTTCTCTGGCTTGTCTATTTGTGATACTGTCGGAAAGTAGGCTTTTGGAGCTGTGGTATCTCACCTTTGGTGGGAGCAAAACCTTAGGAGATGGACTTCCAACTCTAGGTCCTTAGACTCAATTTAGAAAGCCATATTTTTTTTGTCTCTTCTAGACTCCAGCTGCTACTCAACCCCCCAGCCTTGGATACCCCAAGGAATAGGCTCATTGTTGTTACAAAGGGTTTAGGTTCTCTGCAACCCACTAGCAGATTATAGGTTGCCCCCCCCCAGGGGGGGGTTCCTTCTCCCTTCTTTGTCTCTCTTTTTACATTCTCTCCCCATTTCCCCTTTTGGCAATGATATTTTATTCATTAAAAAAAATGGAGGATCATGAATAGTTTATTAGTTTAGTTTTTGCTCTGGATTAGGAATTGATAGGATATTGAGTTTAAAAAGGAAAAATTTTGTTGATGGAACTCAGTCATTGAAATTTCAGCAATAAATGGCAAGTCAAGGGGAAACAATGAAGGAGAAATTAAGCAGATTTTGCACTGACACCCACTGCTGCAGAAAACAAACAGAGTTCTAGAAATAAGTAAACCCAGAATGTCTGTAGATTCTATATATATGAAAGATAGGTTCATGACTAGTTTCTTATGCACTCACTCAGTATTTTGGTTGCTCTATTTTGGTCTAGGTTCTTGATGACTAGCTGAGCGTCATATCTTCCATTTAATCAAAAGCTTTCCTTGTTATTACCCAACCTTCGCATTCCCTCAGATAACCATGTAAACCTCAGAGGATGTGGGCAAGTTGGATGAACATCTAACATCGTTTACCAGTCGCAAAGTATGCCTAAATAATAATAACAAGAAAATGCAATTGGCTTTTAATAACAAGATATGATTCTGTTTTTATTATTCCAGTAACAATAAGTTTTGGGCAAAGCATTTTCCATTAGCATTTTCTGTAGGTAATACGAAAGGAAGATATCTCATATTTAGCTTTCCATAGACAAATAACTGTATTCTACACTCGCCTTCTAGTCACCATCCACCAGCCAAGCACTCCCATTTACTCAATATTCAGAACAGAAGGCCTTGCCTTCAGGTTTGAATAGCTATAACTTCTACTTGTTTTCTATAATCCAACTCAATTCTACAAAGGCCTTTTGACAACATATTCACATGAAAAGATACATTCCACATAACTTTTCCAGTACCAATGTATGGTTAAAAATGTAAGTGCCAAACAACATTTCCAGATTGAATCTTCAAACATTATCCCATAATGAAAATGCACAGAGAGAAACTGATCACATACCTTCAGATCAATCAATTCAATGGTACCATTTTCTGGCCAGGAAGATGGAGGGCGAGAGTCCTCAATTATGGCTGGAGCTTCACTTGGTATTTGACAGTACTGATGAATACGCTCAATTGATATTATTTTATTCTCAAGCTTGCAAAAGCTCAGTATCCATCGTGATAGCCGTGCATTCAAGTTAAGGCCATACGTAACAGCAAGACCAGCCATACCTACAAAGAATAAAAAGACATAATTACCAAATGAAATGGCAATTCCTAACTTCTAAGCAGCTCCAACAAAATTAAAGTTATCCAGTTTTTGTATGTAATATAATCGTCATCTGACTTATGCCATTCTAACTTGTTTATTCATGGCTACTTTGTACCAGATATCGGTCAAATATATTTTAGAGTAACCAGTTAAAACAACATCTCAGATAAGTGTAAAAGCTATTGTTTCAGATGACAAATTTACAGCAATATTGTGCAGCATAAGAAGAGACTGAACACAAAGAGAAGCTGAGAAAACATTACATACTTGGATCAATGGTTCCATGTGGGAAGCTCACAAGCAAAGTCATGCAGAAGGCAAATACAAAAGTTGATAGTAACTCCATACGCAAACACAGCCACTCAATGGCAGAAAGGCTGCAGAAGAAGGGGCGGGCAAAACAATCAAGAAGATATAAATTCCTCTTCATGAACCGCTTTTCTTGCCCAAAGCCTCTAATTGTAGCTGCCCCAGCAATTGACTCCCCAAAAAGATGGATGATCGGAGATTTTTGGATGCTAACTATGCGAACAAGTTCTCGTGATGAAGCCATGTAGTATTTCTGCAGTTATATTGCAAAGTTACATTTTGATATAAGAGCAGCCATATTTTGAATATGCTTCAGAGTTCCATCACATGCAGACCACATAGTATGTGATATTTTAGAGTGATGATGTAACACCCTCAAAAACCAACCCCAACTATCATTGCTACTTCTGATACTTAAGTAAATTCCTTTAGAATACTGAATTAATATAAGCAGATAGTCAGTTTCAGTACTTTCACTTTAAATAACATATATTTACTGAATTATTCTTTTAAGGATTAGATTGAAGGAACTACAAGAACTAAGGGCAGTCCTAAGATAACCTTAAGAGAAGTGGTGAGAGAAAATGCATAGCTTAGGCCTCGTATCTAGCATGGCATCAAATAGAGCTGATCGGAAGGCAAGGGTCCACATAGCCAACCCCATTTAGTTGGGAAAAGGCTGTTGTTGTTGTTGATGTTTTATTCTTTTTAAGGAATAATTGAAGTCCTACTTTATGCATAACAGTCATAAATTATAATTCCTTCACTCCCTGCATAATCAACCTGATGCAGATAAAGGAACTATAAAAATATACTTTTAGGGGTCCCCAATAGAAGGGATGTTCTAGTCTTCTAGATCAATAGTGTGATGATGCCCCCAACAAACCCAAAATTCTTGCTACTGTCTAAACAACCATTCTCTGGGAGTTCTTTGTTCCCTGTTAGGGTTTGCACCTTTTATTTTTTATTTTTTATAACTCTTGCAAATGATACTACCAATAAGTCAGTGCAAAACAGTGAGGGCTGGCCCATGCCACTTTGCTGAGCTTCAAAATTTTATAAATGATTGTACCAAGTCCAAACTAATTAACATGCAACAAACATGAATTGAGCAGCAAATCATAGAAAAAGAACAATAAATTCTAGCTATACTGCAAAGTCTCCAAATTTAGATCAATTAAGATTGTTAAGTAATAACATTTTATCCTCAGGGTCTCGGAGAGGAAAACAGAAAAAGACATTACCTGCATCCACAAGCATGCAACAGCCAAAGGGACAACTAAAAGCAAGACTTGCCAGGTTACTTTTGTCATTACACCAATTATACCAAGAAGTTGTATTGTTGTTGCTGCAAATCCTCCAAGTCTGAAAGGAATATCAAGATCCACCACACTTTGATCTACAGACACCTGCCAGTTAAAATACATGTGAAGATAGATAATGTGACAGCAGAGGGGGAGTGTTTTTTTTTTTTTTTTTTTTTTTTTTTGGGGGGGGGGGGGTGTGAGGTGAAGAGGCATCATTTCATGTCTGTTCTAAGCTTACTTTCAAATTAAAGATAAACACTTACACGATTCAAGATCCGTCCGGCTGGGGTAGAGTCAAAGAAAGACATCGGTGCACGAAACACACTTTTGAGCATCTTTGTGAACAACTTCTGCGCCGCTGCAAGACCAAATGTGGCTACCAGAATAGCCCTCACAAATACAAACCATGAGCTCCCAAAAGCAAGGGCCATATAAACCATAAGAAGGACCATACTACTAGTCTTAGGACTGTCGCCCTTTGTTTGTGGATTTGCCCAAGCCATCCACCAACTGCTAGCTATTTGAAGCACTTGAAATAATGTTTGTGCAAGGATAATGAGGGGAACCAATAAACCTTTATATGCTGCTGCCATGTAGGAAAAGTACACCTTCATGCTAACTTTTCCCCTTTCACGTTCCTCTTCCTGCACAAGCTGTTTTTTCCTTGGGCGTTTTGCCTTCTTTTTTTCCTTAATAGCATTCTGATCTGATAGTGATGCACTTTCAACTACATCCTTTGCTAAGTCACTCATATTATTTGCAGTTGAATCACATTTCTTACTAAACATTATAGAACCAGGAGTAGGAGCACTCCTCTCTGTTTCATCAGACAAGTGTCCAGAAATATCCAAAGCTTCAATTGCTTCGTGATGAGCTGAAACTAACTTGTTGAAATCAGTTCCAGCTTGCAAAAGATCATCATATTTTCCAGCCTGTATGATACAGCCATCCTTGAGAACCTGCAGAAATGGAGGTTCAAAATATTAATTAGAATGACTTGAATCTTAGCATGTACATTCTTTCCTTAGTAATATTGGCCAGAAAAGCCACCTAATTTGATACAACTAGAATGAACAAGACACAGAAAAAGAAAAATAATACAGTTCAAGCATGAAACCAGAAGTTCATGCACAAATTTCAGCTAGTACACATTTTGACAGTTAACCTAATGTCCACTCAACAAAGACATACAACATCATCAGAACTTAAATGAGAATTAAGTACATGTTTACTTTGCATAATCCGAAAAGTAAACGTTTCAGTTCAACTGCCATCCAGGGAGTTAACTTCAATATGGATTGTCTTGATAGTATGCTAATGGAAGAAGCAAAATATTCACCCCTTTCCCACATACAATTCAAATGAAGACATAATAATCAGGACATTATTACCATCAGCCTAAACAATTACCATTATCAATCTTCTAAGTCAAAGAAAGGATCATATGCTAACTTTACTTAAGAGCTAGAGGCAACAATAGCATGAGAAGGAATAGCAATAAACTGAAAATTTTCAACCTTGGAGATTTGATACAACTAGATTTTAAAGTCTACTATTTTTCTTTTATTCAAAATTTCAGTAAGAGAAAATAACAAAATCTAAAATGAGCAAAAGAATCAGAAACTGTAAACACAAGAACCAATGAAACAGAGTATTGATTACCAATATCAGATCTGCAGCTGGCAGAAACTCAACTTGATGTGTCACAAAAACGACAGTCTTACCAGCCAATGCTGTTAATATGTACTCCTGCAACATCAATTCCATATTTAGCTACATCACAAAATTATGAGTTATTCATCACTCAATGATCACGAGGAAATACAAAGAATTCAGCGTGTTCCACCTTAAATAATTCTGAGCCTGTATGTGCATCTACTGCACTGAAAGGATCATCAAGCAAATAAATGTCTGCATCTTGGTAGAGCGCCCTTGCGAGCTGTACTCTTTGCTTTTGGCCCCCACTCAGATTAATGCCTCTATCACCAATGATGGTCTGGTCTCCATGCAAGAGGAGCTGCAAATCCTTTTTCAATGAACAAGCATGAAGGACATTCTTGTACCTGACTTTATCCATAAGGCTGCCGAAAAGAATATTTTCTTCAATGTTTCCCGACTGTATCCAGGCTGACTGAGAAACATAAGCCACAGACCCACATATCCTGACCTAAAACCATCAGTAAACATTAAAAAGATTTTGTACTCTTGATACCAATGAAGAAATAAAAGGCTTTTCACAAACTAAGAGAACCAAAATGGAGAAACGAGATTATTCTTTAGGAACTTACTTCGCCAGAGATCTTAGGTATTTCTCCAAGGATGCAAGAAAGGAAGCTTGACTTCCCAGAACCAACCATGCCACAAACGGCCACACGCATCCCCTTCTCAACTCTCACCTGAACTCCTGATAATGTTGGCCTTGGGGAGGAAGAGTCCCAGCTAAATTCACCATCTTTAATCCCAATAGCAATGTTTGTCATGCCCCTAGGGAGAACAATAGTTGCATCTTCCTTCAACTCTTCCTCCTGTAAGAATCCAGAAATGCGATCAAGAGAAACCTTTGTTTGCGCCATCATTGACACCAGGTCTGGAAAATTTCTTAGAGGTTCTTGGAGGATCCTGAAGGTGGCAAGAGCAGAAAGAACACCTCCTGCTGTAAGCTGACCTCCCAAGAGAATAGCAGTACCGAAAGTGACAACAGCAACAAAAATTGGGGAGCCCCAAAAGATGAATGTAATGAAAGCCTGTGAGTAGAGTGCTTTGCGAAGCCACTTGAATTCCACATATCGCATCTCCTCAAGCTTCGCCTGGTATCTGTCCTCCCATGCCTGCAACTTGAGAATCCTCATGTTCCTCAAACACTCAGAGGTCTTCCTCATCCTTTCATCCTTGGCGGCCATCAAATTGTCCTGATACTCTTCTTGCATTTTTGCAAGAGGAACAGTAACAATAATGGATACAATGGTGGCAATTAGTGTTGCAACTGAGGCTATGCCTACATTCTTGTATAGAATAGCTAGAGCAAGAACTATTTGCAGTGGGAGCATCCATATGTCATGGAGGTACCACGAGTAATCTCCTACTCTCTGCACATCAACAGCCATGTAGTTTACAATCTCACCACTGCTATGGCTCTGCCTGGCTCCACTCGAGAGCCTCAGTCCCTTCCGGTATACCATGGCTGTAAGAGCTGACCTCACATGCATGCCCAGTATGTCTACTCCAAGGTACCATTGCCTGGTCGTAATTGTCTCCACTAGCTTGGCCGTGAAGAAGATTGCAGCCAGAATATAACCTTCATTATGGAATGTCTGATTTCCCCCCAAGTATTCCACGAAGTAGGTGATCAGATAAGGACCCACATATGAAACAACGGTATTCAAGCCAGCAAACACAGCATTACAGGCTGCCTCCTTCCAAAACGACTTCAAAATTGCCCGAGCTAACGAAGGCTGCTTGGAAGGATATTCTTGCTTCAATTTCTCCCAATTTGAGTTCAAAACCTTATAATTAGCCTTGGCTCGGTCTTTTGGTGCCAGAAGGGGAATATCCCTGAGCTCAAGCGGCCTTTTTGCTCCCACAGACAGTAGAGGATTCAACCAAGAAAGTGTGAGCAGGCTAAAGAGCCTAGCATCATTATAAGGGGTCACCTTAAGGCACCCTGCTTCTTCTTCTTCTTCAACCAGCAATGGCTGCCGAAGACCAGAGTTTCTGTGAATCTGTAAACCAGTGGAACCTCGAACAGAGACAAAACAGAGGAAAGCCAAAGCCAGAGTTGCAGCAAAGTTAGCCACAACATGTGAATTCAAGAACTCAGAGCCATGTATCCACAGTCCTTTACCATCAACATACATAGTATATAAACAGATGACAAAGGATACGAACCACCATATCCTCAGCAATAGAGGAAATTTCTCCAAAGCCTTAAATTTGCAACACAAAGCCGAAAAGCTTAAAATGAACCAAGCTAAAGCTTGAGCTGCAGGCAAGTAAAGGAGAGACCAATCCTCATTCTTCCCATTAGTTCTGTCTCTAACCAAGCCAGCACCATCAAACCCTAACACCGCAACTTGGAGAAACAGAACATAGAAGCAGCAGAAAACAGAAACCTTGAAACTCGTACCTATCTCAACATCATCATGGGTTCCTTCTTCACTCTGAGCATGGTTAGGAATCGAACGGCCATTCGCCAATTCGTCCTTATCGACGCGAACCCGTGAGACACAAGCGATTAGTCGCCTCACCGATGCAAAGAAGAGAAAGAGAATAACAAAAGCTAAATGGATCAAAATTGATATACGTTCCAAGATGCCCAAATGCTTAAATGAGCTGAGAAATGTATATATCGCCGGAGAAGAAGCCATTACTGCAAGTGATTCGCCGGAGGTAACGAAGAGAGAAAACTACAAGTCGGTGATGCGGAAGAATATTTAAGCAGCGAGAGCGAGAACTGAATCCTCTGTATCTTCTGAGGGGCATTTCACCATTTGTTGCACACGAAATTTGTGAAAACAGAGACAAAACGCAGCAACGTATCGAATGGTGACTTGGGTAGAAGATCTGTAGACACATTGCAGATGAAAACAGAAATTTTTTTCAACAACCCAGAAGAAAATAAAACCCAAAAGGAAGAGAGATGGATTAGAGTCGGCGTTTTTATCATTTATCTATCTACGTCATATTAGGACACAACACAGACCAGAACGAGACAACGAGAAAGCTATACTAAATTCTGAAACAGAGACAGAAATTTGAAAAGAATCCAAAACAAACCAGACCTGCTGGATTCAGATTGCCGATGCAGCTGTGTAAGCGTCGTTTGAGAAGCAAACACAAGGTGACCCAGACAAATAAAACTTTGCTACTTGAAGAATTTTTGTAAACTAAGACAAACGATCCTGCATTCGTGGCATGGATCTTCTGCTTTCACAATGCACACTCTCTTTCCCTCTCAGAGGATAAAAATTAATGCCAAAAGGGAAAACCTTTGTTGCATTGGTGATGAATTAAATGCAGATCTGCCCTTCTTCTTTTTTCTGGTTTAATGTCTAGAAATCTGTTTGCTGGTCACTAGATCCATCTCTTCTATAAATAGCACAGGTTATACTCCCCAGTTGCCCAGTGTGTTTGTTACTGAACAAGTGTACAGAATGAAAATAACTGGAGAAATCAAAAGTTAACAAGTGGAAAGAGAGATGATGATAATAACTTTGAAGGAATATTATTGTCCAGGAGAATGCATATACTGTTACAAATGAAGAAGGGTTTAAATATATTAAACTTGTTATATCAAGATCAATGTTACCACAGGAGAATTGGTCATTGATTATGAGAAAGACATGGAATGTTTTTGACGAAGAAGAATATGAGATTCTGGGCATGGTTCTATTTTAATCTTTACAGAGAGAGAGAAAGAATTATTCAGACATGAGGCTGAGCTGTTGCTATGACCAGTGTGTTTCACTTCCCCTTTTTCCTGGGTTGGTTATGGTTGGGTGGTGGATTCTGATGAGATTATGAGTGTGATTTGCATCTCTGAGATTTTAAGTCTAATAAAATTGTTTATTAAAACTAGTAATTCATTATATAATTAGGGGACTTGTTCTCTTATAACACTCTCCCAGCTAATTTATAAATCACATCAATAGCGTTACAAGAAACGGTATCATTCACGTAAAACCTAATCCAAAATAATAAAACCGATTCAAATTGAACCATTATACACTGATTGAAACTGATTTGATCACAAAAATGTATTTATTAGTATGATACAACACTCAGTATGAGACGATAGGTCTCTTAAAATCATCTAGCTGACATAATATTTGATACCGATACTTTAAACTTTACCAATAAAAATCCAAATTTAGATCAAACATGTTGGAACCTCGTCAAATTGTGTTGAGGTTGTCTAAGGTCCATCTAGATCCAGACTCAAATCGAGGTGTTTGCTGGCTACAATATAAGGAAATATTAGTGGCACCGTATCCACAGGTCCGGACTTTTGAAACAACAATAAGCATTTAATCCTACAAGTGGTATCAAAACTAGGAGTTCGCACGTTTGAATCCCCGATAGTGCTATTTAAAGGGATTTTTGGAGGATTTTAAGGTCTCGCTGGATTTGGACAGCAAGCGGTTGATCCTACAAAACAAAACCATAAAAACATGATAAGAACCCAATGCCAACCTTTGAACTTATAGAAACCGTAATGTCCCTGTCAAAATCAAACCGAAAACCAGACCAAAAGAACCGATTGATACTCTATCCATGTGATTAGACCAAAAGAAAGACAAAAATGAAAAAACCCATGTGAGAAGGAAATTGTATTATCACGTTGTGGGGACCCTCTTACTTAGATCCCATTAAATGCTAATCTTTGTTTAGCTCCTAATCTTGAGAAACTCATGCTTCACTTTCTCTCCCATTATATCTTTTTCCTTAATCTTTATACTTTATACCCGATATAGTTAATATTTGACCTTTGTTTTAAAGATTGTTTTAAAGATGTTACGTATCAATCAACATTAAGAAAGTAATTAAGAAAGCTTACCAAGGGAATGCTTAATTGTACCATTCAAAGCATATCTCCACATAAGCACATGGACTTTTATCACCAATGTTTCTTTGCCTAACTTCATATTCTTAAATTTTCTTTTTAATTTTCGTAAATTATTATTATGATTGCATGAAACACTAGTTTTTCCATCACCAACATGCATGCCAGCTCATAACATTATTTTTTTTTCTCTTTATTTATCTCAATAATATAAAAAATATTATTTCTTTCAAATTTCTTAAAGAAAGATTTTACATACGACCATATGTGTGTCACAGTCAGACTAGAAATGAAAATGGCCGATGTACCATTTTCATCACGTCCAACGATTCTTTGCATGTTTGCGCAACATATATAATGCTGGAAAGTCATTAATTTGTCATGTCCTTCTAGTACAGTGGTGACAACCTCCTATTTAAGCATATTAAAACTAATGAGGTTGAGGATGACAAAAAAAATTAAAAAAAAAGAATATCTTAATATAGTTAATTTTTTGAGAATTTGTTCTTTTGTTAGACTAATTTGGTCAATGCCTTACCCCACTTTGTGTTGCTGAAATTAAGTCTAGAAAATTAATCTTAAAAAAAAAGACATTCTAATCTATCATATGATATGATGTATCTGTGGATATGAGTCTAACACAATACTGACATTTTATGTAGAGTAAATAAGTCCAAATAGATCATGGGTTCAAACATCCGTTCCTTCGCACACCTCTCTCCCTGGGCATGTGGGCCCTCAATCATTTTTAATTGCTCAAGCTGAAAGTCTTAATGAAAGTTGTAGAGTAAATAAACATTATCATTAAATATGGTAGGTGAAAAGTATTTATAACTAAACCTAATTTCTTAAGAAGGTTGGATCATCTAGATGGCATAAATCTCTTCTTAGAACAACACATCAGGAGGAGAGTTAACTGTATTGGCCTATCACTAATTGACGACGTTGGAAATGGTAGGGATGGTTGGACAAGACAACACCTTGCATAACGTTGCAGCTAGGGTTGACAATTTAGTGGGTGTGTTGCATAAGAGGGATGTTGAGGAAACAGTCCTATCGGCGTATCCTCTAATAGGTAGGGATTGAAGAGGTTTCATTATAAGTGAAGCATCGTCCAAAGTGGAGGCTAGATGAAAATAGTAGATGGAAAATATACTCAAGCACGTGTTTGTCACGATGATAGAATTCTTTTTCCTGTGGACCCTCGTGGTCGATTAGTAAGGCTTGGAACAAGGCAACACTCTTCGGGTCCACCACTGCTTGAGACCGATTTTTTATACTTGGCGCAAATATGTACAACAATCAATTCAAACGTTCTTTCGCAACCGCTTATCTTGAATATTAGAATTTTAACTTCAAGTTCTTTTTATGTTCATTTCTAGGGAGGCCAATGTTGTGGGCCAATCACCTAGCTTCTTAGCCTTATGCCACACCTTGGTTAATGAATATTATCAGTCCCCTTCCTTGGGCTCTTCTTCACAGTTCAATGAATGAAGTCTTCCTACCAAAAATATTGTTCTATTATGTATTGTAATTTTTTATGGCCTTCACTCACCTCTTTTGAGAGAGGGGGGGGGGACCATTAAAATGCCTAGATAACTAGGGAAATGACAAAATGTTTAAAAGTTGAGGGAGTTGGATGGTAAATTGATCATATATCTCCCACAGTATACCATCCATGGCTGGCATTCCATTACATATGAAAAGAGTCTCTCAGTAGTGGTTGTAAGGAGGTCACTTTAATGACATATCTTTAGTGGCCATCATGGATTCATGGTAGTGTTGCAAAACCTTTTTTAGCCATGATCATAACTATTAGGAAATAAACATGTGATTCTTACACACAATTGGCCCAATGCATAAAAGTTGCTCCAAAAGCTATATAATGCTCCCCAGTCATTATGTGAAGGATGACTTCAAGCCCTAAGAAGATACAAAACTTTCATTATTGATTAAAAGAAATACAAAGAATGGATTCATCATCTTATAAACAAAAGTTATCTTGTGATGTACTTTTGGTACACTGTCCTTAGTATCATATACAGAGATAGCAAATTCAAGAAGGTCATGGTTTTGCATCATTGTCTCTTGATTTTGCTTGGAAACTGCATTGCTCCCAGCAGTCAAAGGCTCAAATGCATTTCAGAGTCCAGAGCAAATTTAGATCCTTGAGTAAAGTGTTCATTCAACAGTTCACATTCGATCTGAACCCCAAAATGCATCTGGGCCGTGTGTTGTTGGAAGTGACGCTGCTCCCAAGCACGAGCCCTTGTCTCTCAAAATCTTTTCTCACTTCCTATTCTATTCTCTGGCTCTATGGACCCCCTCTGCCTGTGAATAAATTGATGATAACCTAAAAAAAATATTATCTTCTTGACTTGAATGGTCAAAAAGGTTTTCTTTAATTATTGAAATATTGTTTGTTTATGAAGATTAATATGCATTTGTACTACGGAGCATGAGATGTTATTATGAGATTCTCAAGCATGGTATATTAGAAGCAAAGAGAAAGCATGGTTTTAGGAAGCAAAGCTAAAGTTGTAAAACTCTCCTAAACTATTAAAGAGAAAATTGAGATGTTGGTACACTTTTTGTACTTCCAAGACACCTTTGATTTGTCAAAGCTTTCTTCATTGTCTACTAAAAAAACTTTCTTGAAAGTGAATCATATCTTAAGGCTTTTCTTGTGGCATTCATCACTTGGAGTGTTGGCCAAGGTTGTGATATCTTGTATTTTGTTTTTTCCATTGTGGGTTGATTTTATAGGGTGATTAGAAGATATAAAATTCAAAACTAAAACAAAATGTTTATTAAATTTTTATACTTTTAGAAAAATGTGAGATTTCCCCCTGCTAGATGGGTATTTTTTATACGATTCTTCGAAGGCAACATGTGGCAACTTTAGGATCCAACATCTATAATTAAAAAAATTAAGGAAGATGTTGTAAATATATTTAAAATTTATTTTATATAAATATTTGTTTAAATTGTGTCTTTTATGTATGGTTTTATTTAGTCCCACATCGGGTTGAGAGGATCTGATTATATGGTTTATATGTAGTAAGGACCCATATATTATTAATTTGCCTGAATCCTGTTGTGATCCTGCAGTGATTAATATTATTATATCTATAGGACTTGTGACTTGGAACTTGGGGCCGTGGGTTTTGATCCAGGCCAGGGTTTTGATCCGGGCCCATTTTGTCATGGGCCCTATTTTGGAAAGCTCCGTTACTGGGTGATTATGTAGAGATGCCGTTAGAAAGGCACTCTCTAGTAGGGAGGTCAGTTGGACAGGTATCTTCTTGAAGGGAGTTGAGCTGAAAGGTACCCTCAACAAAGAGAAGTGACCTTACCCTTTCACCCACAGCCTTTGGAGCTCTGTATAAAACCATTTTCGAGTTCAGTATAAGCACCGAATTCCTCCTCCTCTTTCTGTCTCTCTCTCCCTGTTGTTGTTCTGTCAAGCAGTGAACATTACCTGATACACTTGAAGTAACTTTTCTGGGATACAACCTTAAAGGTTGAGCTGACTGATCTTGGGGAGAAGACACTGTAGAACCCGTATTGCACAAATTGGAGTGTTTAAATACATTAAAGAAAGTACCTCTGGTACGTTTCAGCTCATTTGACAGTATTGTGAGAACAAACGTTCAAGTATATTTGTAGATTCCTCAACAACATTTCAACAGAAGATCATAGTCGTTATACCTAGATCCAAATCTAGCTAGAGTTGCCATGTATCACCTTCAGAAAAGTACGTATGAAGAGAAATATCCACGTGACAATAAACAAAAATTCAGAAGGTAAGAGTAACCCACTATAATCTATTCTTCATTGATACGAAATAAATCTCATCTTATTAAATCATACTAACTTTGGTGTTCATTATGAGATTTTTTATTGTTATTTTTATGACAAGTACCAGACAGGGGGGAGATTTTTTTTTTCCTGTAGCACCTAAGATATGATGAGAATCTTTTGAGTCTTTTGGAGAGGGAAAGAAGGAATCTTGGGGTTGGCCCAATGCAATTGTTGAGGCTGTAAAGATCCCTTTGGGGTAATTGATTGCTTGTACGGGTCAAAACTTATCCAAAAAGTGTGGGCCCAACAGAAAGAGAATAAGATTGAATTGGTGCACCATTTCTGATGCAGTGGAAGAACCCAAGTTTTCCATGGAATTTGTCCTTCTCTTTCTCAGTGCTCACTTTAGAATTCCTCTGTAGTAACCACCAGCTTAAACTGTGTTGCCAAATCTCACAACCCTTGTGGCCATATGGGGCTTATAAGCAGTGAAGTGATGAACACATCAAACACATCACTTAGAAACATGCACGCACGCGCGCAGAGACAAAAACAAAGCCCCTTGTGTGGCGCTTTATGTCTTCTTCATGTCCAAACCCAGCCAAAAAAGATCCAGTGAGAAGCCTTGTGTGATGTGTCATTACTTTCTGCTTTCATTTCAGCTTCTCTTCATCTTTGGAATATTATATGTCTCTTCTCAATGCCTTTGTTTTTATTCTCTTCTGGACCCACCTTCCTTGTCCTCAACTGGCCCCACCCATGCATGCAAACATGATCAAAGTACAACACCAAAGCCAAAACCCGGCCATTTGAGTAATTTTGATTTTTTGGCCTCATCAGGTTCAAAACCCGGCCCTTTTTTTTTTTTTTTTTTTTTTTTTTTTAACTTAATTACCATTGGATTCTTCTGTGTAGAATTTACTGCAAGAAGCTCACCGTGAGAAGAATGTGATGACGATGATGGGGTTCTGGGTTTATTCTCCTGGTCTCACAGAGCCACCAGTTGGTGGGTGGTCACTGGTCAGTGGTGGTGGTTCAGTGAGGTGGAGGCCACTTATGTGGGTGGACCACAAAGGTTAAAGGCCATTTGGGCAGCCAGAAAAGCATGTTTTGGGTGGTGAGTTTGGTGTAGGATTTTGTGGTGTACACTGATGTACTACATGATTCAACTTTCATGATTCAATATATAACTGGTTTTATTTGGATAAGCTTCTGCCTGGAAATTGGGGAGCATAGCAGGACATGGGGTTTTCTGTAACTAAGCTCACCATTTCCAAGGCCGGTATGTATCATTTGATATCGGTGTGATTTTGATACATTTTAGAATAAGTATCAATTTACTTAGAAAGATTTCCAATTTTGAAGAAGATCTGGAATCTTGTCACTCCTACTTCGGTTAGGGAGATTAACTTCTGAATACTGATAAGGTGTACCCTTTTGAATGTATAATGACGAAATACGAATAAGGACACTTGGTAAAGGGTTAAGAACTATTTTTGGTGTTCTATCATTTTCAAGATACCAAAAAACGACAAAAGAAAGTGTTTGGTAAAATGAGACGTTTTAATGTTCTTAAGAAACGATCTGATCCAATTTTCATGCTTGGGACTGCTTTTGCATTATAATTTTGATTTATTTCGTCACTTTCAAAAGCAAGAAGCAAGTTTCAAAATTAGAAATAAAAGTAGACACTCAACGCAAATTTCATTGACAGATGACATCCAATTCCTTCTTGCTTTCACACACACAAAAATAAAAAAGAAATAAAGAGCGCTTTTCTCAATCATATTTGACAAAATTGTGCATGGACCATCATTCTTTGATGAGAATGCTAAAAAATAATTTTGATAAAGAACATCATTCTTAAGAAAATAACTATTACCAAATAATACGAAGACTACATTATACACTACCTGCAAATGTTGAGAAATTAGTTTCAAGGACTTATTGGGTTGGGGTGGGGGGATCTTAGAAAGAAAAAAAAAGACTCATTGGTTATTTTTTTGTTTGTTTGTTTGTTTGTTTTGTTTTGTTTTTTGTGTAAATATTGGGTTCTTAAGATGACTTAAGTCCTGTTTGGTTGTCTGATTCCGGAGATTTCAAATCACTAGATTCATGAATCAGAGATTTATACCTGTTTGGTTGTAAACATCCCTAGATTCATGAAATTCAGGGATTTCATTTTTTTGCTTAAAAACGTGAATTAAGTCATTCTTGAAAATTAGGTGTAATCCATGGATTCCACCATAAGTACAAAATTGGTGAAATTTGCGGATTCACGTGGAGTAACCCAATGGTACTCTATGAACTTCAACAGATTTGAGACGAACCAAACAGTTAATTTTTTGATCCATGAAGTTATAGATTTGAAGTCCCATTTCATTTCAAATCATTGAATTCATGTAGCCAAAGAGGCCCTTATAGCTTATGCGATAGTTAACATAAGAATTATAAAATGTATTAAATGAAAGCAAAATCTAATCTAGGAGGCGTTTGGCTTCAATACTATCCAATTAATGCACAATACTGAGCTACGAATGGTAAGATCAAAGCTTGTGATTGAGACTCAATCTCAACCACTCGTTTTGCTTCTTCTTCTTCTTCCTTTTTTTTTGTCACAAAATAAAATAAAAAAGCAAAATGGATGGTTGAGATCGAATCTTGACCACCACTTTGAATCTCGACCGTGGATAGCTTAGTACTGAGCATTAATTGCACAACACTAAGCATGACCCAGCCATAAGACCTAAACAACAATAGAGAAGCATTTCATTTCATTTAATTGGCAAAGAGTTTTTCAGATGGAGTAACAGGTAGGAATCATCATCTTCTTCATTGGCCATGTTCTTGGAGAATGTTCTCAGATTCCTTTGAAAAGAAATAAAAGCAAGAATCTTCTCAGACTCCAATGAGAAAAAAGAGACAAGGTGAAAATGTGATACAATATGAAAGATACATATGAGGGAAGCTACTTTAATGCCTTTCCCATCCCCACAAATCCAAGAACCGAAAAAAGAAACTTTAATCTCTCTTGCCAGGTTCCTTTTCTTTCTTACTTTCCTTTGTCACCTTTGTGCATTAATGGAAAACAGAAGTAACACTGAAGACAGAAAGAAATAAAGAACCTTGCTTCCTCAAGAGCCATGGAAGTTATGTGGTGGTGGAAAACAGGAAAAGGTAGAGCACTGCCATGCATTCTTGGATATCCTAATTGGAGTTCGGTTCCTTAGAATAATTTTCTCCACTTCTGTCAAGCACTATATATTTGGGGGATCTAATCCTGTATAATAGCGCATTTGGTTATACGTTATAGAACTGTTTTCGGCATTCTATCATTTTTATCGTATAGAAAAACGACCAAAATATATTTGGTAAACCGGGTAATTTCATTATTTCCAAGAAATAAATCGATTCAATTTTCGTACTTGAGAAGGCTTTGAGTAAAGCAACTTGGACACTTTCATCGTTCTCAAGATCAAAAAGCAATTATAACTATCATTGGAAATGAAAAGAGATTACGTTGAACTTAAAATTTCCTTCACACAGGATTCAACTGCTACCCATTTTACAGAAAGTAGTAAAGATTTCAACCAAGGTATAAAATCTTATGCCCCCAAAATATAGTTTGTTTACCAACTTATTTACTACAGCTTTTAAAATTACTAATCTAATCTTAGACTTTACGTGAAACTACTAATGCCCTTACTATTAAGTTCTGTTAGCGAACTAACAACATAACATCTTTACATTTTTCAAAAACCCCAAAATAGACCTAGTGCTTGTTACTATATATTCATCTCATCAAGATCTAACTCTTTGAAGTCCAAAATGACAACAATATAAGGGAGAAATTTGGTATTTCATTTCATTTTTCTAAACAAGGATAAGTTTGTCTTTTGACATATTAATTCTAAGAGCAAATTGCATTGAGACCCCAAAATGGAGGCCTTAAAGTCCTGACAACCCCTTTATGTTTAAAAAGCATAGAGATTCAAAATTGGATTTTTATTGGATATATTTGTCTAATTTGTCACTAAAAACCTTTTAGAGACTGTCTATTATAAGGATATTTTTAAAAATAAACAGTTATTTAACTGTTTTCAGTGATAAATTTGACAAATAAATCCAATGAAAATCCGATCGATTTTGGGGTCTCTTTGCTTTTTAAACATAAAGTGGGGTGCCACTGTTTTAAAACTTCTTTTTTTGGGGTGCCAGTGTAATTTGCTCTAATTCTAATAAAGAGCAAAATGGATATTAGCCTTACTAGCCTCTTTAATCTTTACATTGTTAAAAGTGAGGGACAATAATAATTTTATAAAGAACAAGGTTCTATTAGTAATTAAGTTATAATACAAGGGGTTAATAGTAATTAATTTTTTAAAAAATTTAAAATATGCTTAAGTGTACTAGACTTTTTTTATAATAATTTTGGAAGGGTGTTGTTTCATATATGTATTGATGGTATCTTCTGTCATAAAAATCATCTTAAAGAACATTTATTACCAAATGTCAATTTGATCTGTAGTCGTTTTCAAACATTTTGAGCACAAGTTTTATGAAACAACCAAAACTATACCATCACTCAAATCACCTTTCTTTAATGAGAATGCCATAAAGCGATTCAATGAAAGAACATCGTTCAAAAAAAGATGTACATTGGAACTTACCAAACACATACTTAGTGTTTAGAGGTGAACCTTCCTCTTGAATGTGTGGTGGAAGGAATATCGCGAATGGATTATCTTGATCATAGTTCTCTTTACTATTAGTACAAGTGTATATACCACACAAATAAGATAAGACTTACATGGTTCACTCGAAGGTTGCATCCACAGCAGAGCAGAGCAGGTTTCACTATAATATAGAAAAACATAATACGGTCCTAATCGTTTTCCACCCTGACTCAACCCTGTTGAGAGATCATAAACATAGACACAATTGAAAGAAAACCCTAACTCAAGGAAAATACCAAATTGCCCTTGTCCCTAAAAACACCCAAAACAACAAAATAGGATCTCCAAATACTTTGAAGAACACAAATAGTCATTTTGAAGGACTCAGAGTTGATGATCTAGACACATTTAGGCCCCAAAATGAACCCTAGAATATTTTACATGGTAAATTTATCTTCACAACAACACTGAAGCCATGCAAGGAATCTCTACCATCTAATTAATCACCCCAATTGCTGAAACAGATTGTAAAGATAGAAACCTTGGAATATCTAAATTATATTCTCAAACAGGTTTGATATATTCTAACAGTTCAAACCTTTCTTTTCTGTGAGATAGAGGATTTGGTTTCATTCTTTGGTACTCAGAGACATTCCTGTAGTAACAGAGATTTGGAATTTGATTCTCTTCTCTAACTTTGTTTCCCAGATTCTTTTGGGCTAAGGTCTGTATGTTCCAGCTTTTGAAGAAGTATCAAGGGCACATATTCTATACTATCCACCCATCATGTCCTGGTTGTTAGAAACTTAGAATCATTTTATTGGTTTTAACTTTCTGGGTAGTTCAAGAGATTGAAAATTCAAGCATGAAATGACACAGAATTTAGGATTAAATGGTACAATATCTTATCCATAATCTTCATGATATATTGTTATTTGTTCTTAAAATAAAAATATACTCCAGAACTAAGAATCAAATTTTTTGGGGTAGAAAGAAGTATCATTAGGATACAATTCTATCATATTCGCGATGACGACCATTTCATTGTAAACAAACTGAAAATAATCCGGAATAATCAGAAAATTGTGATTGTTTGAGTTTTACAAGGCAAATTCCGTACCAAAGGTTTTCAAACAAACAGAGTCCAAGGGAAGGGGAAGGTAATTGTCCAACAGTCTTACCCCCAATAATTTTTGCGATAGAATGTTCCTTTATCCTAATTTAGAGGCACCAAAATAAAATCAAATTCTTTTCATTGATTGAGAAAAGTATTGAAGACAATAATACTATGGAGAATAAGAATATTTACAACATATTATAGTTGCCACCTCCCTTCAAATTCAAGTTGCTAAATGAGAAAGATAAACCAAATAAATTTGGATAATAGATATTAAAAAAAAAAAAAATCCCCCCTAAGTGGTATTTGAGGAGATATTTGTGAAGAGAAGCATTCCTTGATGAAAATGATGACGGATAAAGTGATAATAAATTGGGTATTGAAAGGATCATTTTAGGAGTCCAATCTTTGAAAATGACACTTAAAATGCCTTATGCAAATTAGTCTACTTTAGTTAAAGTGATGTGAATTAGTATTACTGCCAAATTTATCTCCTCTCAGCCCATCTTAACTTGTTGATAAACAATGGGATTTCAAGCCTTTTATTTATAATTAAGTGGAAAGTACAGTGTTACATAAATACCTTTACTTGAGTAACAAGAAATAGAAATTTACTTGAATAAAAACTCTCATAGAATTGGACTCCTAGTATAACTCAACCAACATAACTCCACCTCATAACTTTTGCCACCCCTACCATTGGCCCATATCGTCCTTAGATTTTGACAGGTGAAGAAGAACATAGCACAAAGAGCATTATGGCTTAAGGGGTTGGGAAAGGCATAAGGATTGGGTTAGAGTGGGGTTGTAAAATTGTAGGTTAAGAGTTAGGATCCTCTATTTGTGAGGGTAGAGGATTGTACTTTTATATGCTCCACCACATATTTAGAAATAGGTCTATTTGTTGGAAATTGCTTGGGTGCTGCACCTGCAGCGAACGGTCGAGATCGAGATTTCGACGGAGATTTCGATCTTGACCGTCCGTTTCTCAAAAGTATATTTATCGATTTCGACCGTCTCTAATACAGTGCCACACATTAATTATGCAACATTGAAGTCGAGCCCCTATTTGTGGTCCATCTTCTTGGTGTCTTGAAGTGAATTCCCCTTTCAAAAGTGTGGCGGAAAAGTTTAGGGGGAACACAATCCTTTATTTATGGGTTAAGGCGATGATGATGGCAATAGTGCTTGGAGGCAAGTTGATGGTGGCTGTGAGGGATTTTTTTTTTTTGAGGTAAGAGTTGTGGGGGTCCAAAATTTAATGATTTGCTATATAGTAGATTGAGACTAACTAAAAAGGCATTTTGAATGCTCATTCTCAGAGATAGATCATAAAAGATAAAACTCCATGTGAAGCCAAACCAAGTACAAATAATAAACACAAGCCGGTGATGCTCTTATTATATGTTGGGCCCTTAAAAGAATAGTGGGCTGAAGCCTATGTAGTAGTTGGGGCTTAAAATTGCGTAGGGGATAAAAGCTTCACAAAGAATGTTTTTCTTTTTCTACTATTATGATATTAAGAGGATGAAAACTTGTTTGAAAATTAGATTTTTCAAATTGTGGGGTCAAAATATTTTCATAACGAAGAACCGTTTTACAACATATAAACATAGAAACATAAAAACAGTTTTCCTCAGGAATTGGTCTCCTAAAACAGAAATGTTATATCATTCCCTAGCGGGGATGATCTAATAGAGTAGCCTCTTTAGCGTATTATCCCTAATGGGTTTTTTTTTTTTAATAAATTATATGGAATCTTATTTGGCCATGTAGATCAAGCCCACCTTGAGTCTGAATAGGCCAAACTAAGATGTCGTGGCCATGAAGGCAAGTCAAGGGCTGTGAATTTTGGCCTAGATCCAAGGTCTCAATTGCTAGGATTGAGGTCATGAGTTGAGCCATGGCCAAACCATGGCTATAACTCTTTTCCCCTTCCCATGTTTAGGGCCAGTCAAGGTCAACCCAACCTGGCCTTACCTGGGCTTTAGGCCAACTAATGGGATTCAGAAATGGTCTAGAGTTTTAAAATAAACCAAGCTAAGCCAATCCAACTCAAACCCAAACAATTTTAGTTCTACTTTTGTTGGTGTAGAATTTGCCGGGATCTATGAACTCGTGAATCACACCAAACTCATCAGATCTAATTCGATCTGGATTTGAATCTACTATAACCTACAAGAATAATAGAAGATTGTTAGAAACAGATCCGACCAGCTTGGATCGGCGCTCCATCTCCGATGGTCAAGTCAGTGAGTGACGAAGGTTTTAGGTTGCAAAGCTCCTTGGAGCTTTAGAAGTGTTTTAATGCCTAAAGGCAGAAAAAGTGCAGGTAGATTTAGTGAACTAGTATGTGGTACCTTCCGAATGTTGGTGACCTTATTTATAGATCCCTTATGTGGACTTGAGCTTCTCTTTACCGTATATTGAGTGCCTTAAATCCGATGGTCAGGATTAAATCCTTGTATGGTTTTCAAGTTGGCCCCTTTACTTGGTTTGAACCTTTGGTCAATCCTGGTTGGACCAACACGAACAGGGTCTTGGGTGATTTATTCACAACACGAGCCCCCAAGCCTGTTGATTAGGTTGAGACCAATTCAAGACTCTGATTAGAAGGTTTAAAATCCTTTCCCTAACCCTTTGATTTGCCTTTATTCATTCAATCTTTGAAAATTGCTTTTCTCACTTTATCTTAACTATGAGAATTCTTCAATGTTTGAGCTCATCTCCAGTCAAGAAGAATCATTTGAGGCTGCGTTCATCCTTTGGTTGGAAGAGTTCATCAAAAACTTTTGAGCTCATCTTTCACCCTATGGAACTCATCGAAACTTCCCGAGCTCATCCTTTGATCAACTGAGTTCATCAAAAATCTTGAGTTCAATCTATTGAATCATAGAGCTCATCAGGATTATGAGCTTATCACTTGATCTAGGGAGTTCATTGAGTATCATCAAGTTCTTCTCTGAGCTGAAGAGTTCACCAATGAATACTAGATTCAATCAGAGTTGTTATTCATTTATTTTGCTTTTGAAGTTAACTATTCAACTTTGAATGTTGATTCTCAAATTTTCCCTCCACGTGGTGAGATTTGGATTCGAGTTTCCACTTTTGAGTTTTCCAAAACCATAATTTTGATTTACACCGAAATGAACTTTTCCTGTCTTGGGAAAGTGCTTAATCTCTATAATCATTTCAAAGATAGAGCTCAGTCCCCCTAATCGTCTCGAATATCTGATGGAGACCTCATCTTGTCAGCCTTTTCCATTCCCTCATAAATGCCAACCTTTTTTTTTTCTACAAATGTGGTTGATCTTCTAGTGCACAATTCCAACGCCTTTTTCTCAACTTACCCATTTTCTCCACGTGTTCAATTGTATCGTTCCAAAATTAAGTGATTAGACTCAAATATCTATTCGAATCAGTCACACATTGATTTGAATCATCACATATTTTCCCTCCAAATTTGAAGAGTTTCCAATCACATCGTTTTACTTCCTATATTTACTCAACCTTTGTTGCCTCTTTTCTTCTCCATCTTCCCTTCAACCTTCTTTTGCTTTCCTTACTTGCCTGTAACTTGTTTTATCATTCTGCTGAATAGTATTCGGACCTCTTTCTTTTTCCTTTTTCCTTCTTTTCCTTCCTCTCATGGGTCATTTCGCTAAACCTCCTAGTCCTAGTTCTACACCTGAAGTAGGAACTCCTTCAAAGCTTGGTTTAGAAAAGAACTCAGCCGGTCCTTCTTCTAGCCAAACCCCTCCTTAAAATTGGGAACATGTTCCCTATGCGCATATGACGAGATAATGATCCCTTATGAGCCCGTATATGTTGAAAAGGAAGAGAAAAACCCCAAAACTGCTGGCCTGAATGTTATCCTTCCAAGATCAGGAAGTCCAAACTATCTTCCTATTTGCGAGATTATTGTTTTCCTCTTGAGGTTAAGGCTTGAATTCTTGAACCTTCTGACCGTGCTCATTTGACTGCTCTTAGGGTCATCGTTGTTTACACCAAGAGTCTGGAAGTTGGGTTTAGGATTCCCCTGATTCCTGCTCTTAGGGTCATCGTTGTTTACACCAAGAGTCTGGAAGTTGGGTTTAGGATTCCCCTGATTCCTTGGGTTAAGTCTCTCCTTGACTATTATAAAATATGTCCATGCCAACTAACTCCAAATAGTTGGAGACTTGTCTACTATTTCTTTGCATTCATTAAGAAAATGGGACGCAATCCCTTTGTTAATCTTTTTAGGAACTACTATACTCTAAAGGTTGGAAGTGAGTGTGGTTACCTGCATTTTTCAAGGAGAAGTAGCAGCAGCACCGAGTTGGGTGATAGTTCTATCTTTGTTGATTCGTCTATTCCACATGATAACAAGGGCTGGAGGGAGCAATATTTCTTTTGTGCTATCCGTTTTCCAAACTACCATTCTCGTTGGTGTATGCATTCCCTTGATTCCATAGCTCCAATTAACCCAAGGTCTCCTCTTAACGAATATGACAAGCAAACTTGGGACTTCCTTCCTTTTAGAAATATATATATATATATATATATATATATATATATATATATATATATATATATATATATATATATATATATATATATATATATATATATATATATATATATATATATATATATATATATATATATATATATAATTTTTTTTTTTTTTTTTTTTTTTTTTTTTTTTTTTTTTTTTTTTTTTTTTTTTTTTTTTTTTTTTTTTTTTTCTTCTCTGGCTTTTACCTTCCCTTAGGAGTTGGGATTTGGAAATGCCCCAACATTGCCGAAATTCAAGAAGAGGTGTATGCAGAAAAAGAAGTTGAGACTGCATTTGAAAAGGAGAAAAGAAAGAAGAAATACCCCAAAGACAAAGAAGCTGATGAAGGTGGTTCTGATAGGGAGTCTAATCAGTTCACATTGAAGAGAAGAAAAACTAGAAGTACAAAAGGAAAATCTACTAGAGAAAAAGAAACAAGTTGATAAAAAAGTTGTTGACGAGAGAGTCAGAGCTGATGAAAAAATTGATGATGATACTGAAGTTGAGATTACAAGAGTGGTGGTTGATGAGAATCTTGCATTCAAGTCAAGAAGAACAAGGACTTCAAAAAGAAAGCTCTGATCCATGGGTCCCTCTTCAAGTTAGGAATTGACTTAATCTGAAAAGAGTAGGAAAATTCTGCTTTCATCTTCCTCAAAGGAGAGTCCTGAGATTGAGAAGAGGAATACAGAGGGGGCAGCTGAGTCAGTCCAGCCCTCTAGACATGAAGTCTCCACTCTTCCTTCCCTAGTTCATCCTTCCGCCAATGAAGTTGCTATCCCTGTAGTTTGTTCCATAGAAATTTTATCACATGCCAATGTATCTGATTTTCCCTTCTTTCTGGGGTCGTTGGAGAGGACCATACTTCTCCTAAAAGAAATTCTGAGCTGAAAGTGATGGAATAGGAACCAAGAGGTGAGAACTCTTCTGATAGTCTAATTAACCAACTCAAGCAAATGGCTGAAGAAATTGCTGCTTATGCTGCAGGTGAAGTCATTGAACAAATAGCTAGTTAGCTATTTGATGAGGAAAATCTTGACCGATCACCTCATATTCCTGATCATACTTCAGACAATGTTCTTGATGAAGATTTTCCTAATGTTGCTTTCCCTGCTTCTCAGATGTTGTTCCCCCTATTCTAGATGTTGCTCCCCCTATTCCAGATGTTGCTCTTCCTACTCCAAATGTTGTTCTCCCTACTCTAGATGTTTCTCCCCTTGTTCTAGACATGCAAGTCGAACTTCACAATTAGCCTTCTATCGGAACTAATAGCCAAGAAAACCTTGCAGCTAAAGTTGTTGACCTCCAGGTTGCTTCTAAAGATGTTGAATTAGCAATTGATCACTAGGAAGCCCTTAATGCTGTAACTAATCATCAAGCTGGTCCTACTCTCCCTGAAGACACCCGGAGTGTTGCTAACTCTGGAGACCACTTCAAACCCACTTGGAATCTAAAGGAGAATCATACAACACACTGGAATTGGGAATCAGTTGTTCGTGAATGAGGAACCAAGGGCATAATCTCATGTGACAAGAGAGAAACTACTGCTATAAGTGACTTTGGTCTTTATTCTCATGCCTGGGGGTAAAAAGTTTAGTTTCCTCCTATTAACTTATAGTCAATCTCTCCTTCTGATTCCTATTGTTAACCTTTTCAAACAATCTTGCTTATTTGCTCATAGATGTTTTGGTGCTACTTTTACCACCTTTTCTGAAGTTCTAAAAAGGGAAAAAAATTCTTTCCAGGGAGAACCAAGATCTGATCAAAAGGAATTTTGAATTGATTGACGAGGTACATGATCTCAAAAGCAATTTAGGTATCTTAGAGAGAAGACTAAATGAAGGAAAAAGAGCTATATTCTGAAATTGACATTTTGCAGGATGATTTTGCCTTGTGTTCGACCTCTTGTATCGAATTGCAGGAGGAAAACTCTAGTATGAAAGCTTCGTTCCGGAACAGAGAGAAGAGCTTATGCAATTGGATGCTAAAAAATGATGTTCTGGAGAGGGCCAGGTTTGCCACTTATGAAAGGGAAGAGAGTCGTCAAAGATTGGAAAGGGCCATAGCATGGTCAAGGAGTCTTGAGAAAGAGAAAGATGAGTTGCTGGTCAAATTTCACGTAGAATTGAGAAAAAGAATTCAGGCTTAGAGAAAGGAAATAGGAAACTGCAAGAGATCGTTAATTCTCTTTCTCAAGAGAAAACTGATCTAGAGATTGAAAGGGACAACCTATATACCAGCTTGAATGATATTTTCTAAGAGAAAGCAGCTTTAGAGGAAAAAAGCAAGTTTGAGGCAGAAAGAGAGAAGTTGCATAATGATTATGAGAATTCCGTCAAGGCCATTGCTGAGGCCATTGTCCAAGCAAGAGACAATCCTGCCTTCATGGGATTTTGCAAAAATATATTGAAGGCTTGTCTATAATGAAGTTTGGGGCAAAGTTCTTAAAATTCACCCTGAATTGGACTTCAAAAAAGTTCCTCCTCGCCTTCTTTCAACCAAAATTTTCTTTTCTCTTTGACAAATCCATCATCTTGAAGATGACAGCTCTTTAGAGGAATCTAAAAAGGAAAATTTCTCTGAGGATGGGACTTCCAGCTCCGGTAGTTATGAATCTGTCAATGAAGACCCCTCTGAAGGAGGAAAAAATGCTGACCATCCTACTTGAAGTATAAATGTTGACCATCATGCTTTCTGACTCCAAGCCATAACATCAATTGAATCAACTTTTATTTTTTTTTTTATTATTATTTGTTGTATCTCTGATCACTTGTTGCATTTCCATTGCTAATTTTGTTTAAGATAAGAGTACAACTTTTACATTTTACACAAATTTTATTCCTTGTCCATGTGTATTGTTGATACTGAACTTCCCCCCTTGAAGAAGTTGTACGATTACTTAGCATTTTTCTTCATCAAATGGATGATTAGAAACCTTTGTAAAAATGGCTAATCATAAGCCTTTAGAAAAAATGGCTGATGAAAGCCTTTTTGGTTGATGAGAGCCTTTTTTGTGGTTGAGAGAAGCCTTTAGAAAAAAAAAAAAGGCTGATGAAAGCCTTTTTGGCCGACAGAGAGCCCTTTTTGGCTGATGAGAAGCCTTTTATGTGGGCGACGCCGCGCGGGTCCCGGGCACCACAGCGGCCCGGGACCGACCCCCTTGATGGAGAAAGGACAAAAAGGGGCCCCAAACTAAGAGGCACCACCCCCCCCCGCCGCCCCGCTCTTCGGCCCTGCCGTTGCGCCCTGTCCTCCGCCGTTCCGCCCCGTCCTCCTCCTTGGGGTTTTTTTCTTCTCGCCCTCCTCTCTTCTTCTTTTCTTCACCTGAGCCGGGCTTCCTTTCTTCCCTTGTGTTTCGGGGCTTTTCTTGGTGGTTGGTGGGCCCCTCCTTCTCCTTTTTTCTCTTTCTTCTTCTTTCTGTCTCCTTCCCTCGTTGTTTGGTCCTTTGTTGCTCTTCTCGGCTCCCTGCGCCTTGGGTTGTTCTTGCCCCTCCTTTTTTTTGTTTGTTTTTTCGTTTTCTTCGCTGCTCCTGCCTCTTCTGGTTGTTGGTCGGTTTTGTTTTCGTTTCTCTCTCCTTTGTTTGCTGGGGTTCTTCCGTTTGGTTTGGGTGGGCTTTTTGTGTTTTGTTCTCTTCCCCTTCGTTTTCTTGGGCTCTGTTCCTTCTTCCCTGTCGTCTGTTTGTGGGTGTTTCTTCTTTTTTTGGGGGGGTTTTTTCCTTTTTCCCTTTTATCTGGCGTACTTTTCTGCTTTTCTCCTTGCGTTGGTTGCGTTTTGGGTGGGGTTTGGTTGGGGCGTGGTTGGGGCGGGTTGTTTGTCTTTTGTAGGTTTCCCTTTTATCCGTTTTCTCCGTCCCGCCGTGCCGTTTCTCCGTTTTTCCGTTTCTCCGCGTTTTTCCGTTTCATCCGCCGTTTCGGCGTGGTTCGATTGGGTTTTCTCTCCGTTCCCTCCGCGTCGCCCCTTTATGTTCCGGGGCGCTCGGGGTTTGTTCGGTTGCTTTCCTTTTCTGTCCCTTTCCTTCGTGGCCGTTCTTGTGCTAGGAGCCTTTAGAAAAATGGCTGATGAAGCCTTTTTGGCTGATGAGAGCCTTTTTATGTGGCTGAGAGAAGCCTTTAGAAAAAATGGCTGATGAAAGACTTTTTGGCTGACGAGAGCCTTTTTATGTGGCTGAGAGAAGCCTTTAGAAAAAATGGCTGATGAAAGACTTTTTGGCTGACGAGAGCCTTTTTATGTGGCTAAGAGAAACCTTTAGAAAAAATAGCTGATGAAGACAATTCAAAGTATGAAAACCATCTCAAAAAGGAAAACTTCTACGTTTATTACTGATAATATTTCTTGAGGTGAATTACATTCCAAGGTCGTCTCGAATGATTCCCATGTAGATCCTTGAGCCAATAAGTATTTGAGCTAACAATATTGACTACAACGTAGGGTCCTTCCCAATTTGTTGACAATTTTCCACAAGTTTTAGGATTTGAAACTGCCTTCTTCCTCAAAACCAAGTCATCAACTCTAAAAGATCTAGGTCTGATCCGTGCGTTATAATAAGTTGTTGTCCTCCGCTGATATTCTATATTTTGGTATAACGCATTTTCTCTGACTTCATCTATGAATTCCAAGTTTGCTCTCAAACCTTCTTCATTCATCATTGGGTTGAACTCTTTTGACCTTTCGGATCCTGCTATTACCTCTACTGAGGCAAGAGCTTTAGATCCATTTGTTAGTTTAAAAGGTTTTTCCCCTATTGGAGTTTGAACAATTGTTCGATATGCCCAAAGCACGTATGTCAATTCATTCACCCACAAAGCATTTGCCTCATCCAGTCTCCTCTTGATTCCTTGAAGAAAAGTCCTATTTGTTATTTCAATTTTCCCATTACATTGGGGACAAGAAACATATGAATTTTTATACTCTATATGGTAATTCACACAAAATTCTTTGAATCTCTCATTGTCAAATTGTGTACCATGATTTGTAAGCAAAATTTTGGGCAAACCAAACCTAAATATTACCTTATTTCTGAAAAACTTCTCCATATGATTTGTAGTTATGGTTGTCAAAGCTTCAGCTTCCACCCATTTAAATCGCTACTACAACAAATTTCCTTCCTCTTGATGCTACAAGAAATGGACCAAGGATGTCTATTCCCCACATAGAAAAAGGTATAGGGCTGAGAACTAGAGTTAATTGGTCAACATGTTGTTTATGTATCGGAGCATGGATTTGACACTGATGACATTTCTTTACCTAATCCATCGCCTCATATTGCATCCGTGGCCAATAAAATCCTTGTCTTACGATTTTATAGGCTACAGAGCTCTTCCTTCAATGTGACTTCCACAGATTCCTTCATGGACCTCTGCTAGTGCATACTGTGCATCAGATGGCCCCAAGCATTTTAACAATGGCCCAGAAATTGTCCTCTTATAGAGCAATCCGTTCTTTCAAACTAACTTTGCCAATCTTCTCTTTTAAAGTTCTAGCCTTTTCTTTGTCATCATGCAAAATGTCATCCTTGAGATAATTTATTATAGGCTTCATCCAAGACAATTCACTATCAATTTCCATTATCTCAAGCTCTAGATATGCTAGAGAGCTCAACTCCTCAATATACACCGCTTAAGGGAAAGAGGCAAATTTTGCTGAAGCAAGTTTTGCCAAGGAATCTGCCATCGTATTTTGGCTTCTCGGTATCCTTCATATTAGAAATTGCATGAACCATGCCTTGCATTCAAGCACCTTCTTCAGATGGCTGATCATCATGTCATCATTTGCCTCATATAACCTTGTAACTTGGCTAACCACTAATTTAAAATCACTTTTGACCTCGATATCTTGCACACATAGAGATCTAACTAAATGGAGTCCTGCAATTATAGCTTCAAATTCTGCTTCATTATTGGAAGCATGAAATTCGAAGCAAAGTGCACTTTGAATGACAAAACCAATTGGACTTTGACGAATCAATCTTGCCCCAGATCCCTGAGAGTGACTCGAGGCGTTAACATGGAGAATCCATCTACTAGGAATTTCACTGGGATTTCCTCGATCCATGGGTGGCAAGACACTCTTAACGACAAAGTCTGCTAAGATTTGTGCTTTGATTGCAGTTCTAGGTTTATAATCAATATCATGCTCTATTAATTTTATTGCCCAAGATACCATTCTCCCAGCAAGATCGAGCTTATAAAAAAATCATCTTCAACAACTAGTTAGTTAAAACAATAATAGAGTGTGCTTGAAAATACGGTATAAGTTTCATGGCTGCCACTATTAAAGCCAAGGCTTGTTTTTCAATTTTGGGGTATCTAGTTTCCGCATCTAACAATGTATGACTCACAAAGTAAATTGGATTTTGATGCATACCTTCTTCCCAGATTAATACTGCGCTCACTGCTGCTATTGAAGAAAATAGATATACTTGTAAAGCCTCACCTGGAATCTGCCGAGACAACACTGGTGGGCTGGTCAATCTCCTTTTTAATTCTTTGAATGAGGCTTGGCATTCCTTTGACCATTTGAATTCATTTTGCACATTTAAATTTTTTAATGCTTTGAAGAAAGGTGCACACTTATCCCCATATCGGGATATAAATCTGCTCAAGGCTATTATCTTCCCTGTCAAGCTCTGAATCTCCTTTACGCTACTTGGAGGCTCCATGTCTAAAATGCTTTTATTTTTTTTCGGATTTTCCTCAATGCCACGTTGTGTGACCATGTATCCTAAAAATTTTCAATGCACATTTTTCAGGGTTGAGTCTCATCTCATTTCTTCTTAGAATGCCAAAACATTCTTCCAGATCAGATAGATGATCAACTTTAACCTTACTCTTCACCAGGAGATCATCCACATATACCTCCATATTACAGACCAATCTTATCAACAAATAATTTGTTCATTTGCCTTTGGTACGTGGCTTCGGCATTTTTAAACCAAAGGGCATTATTTTGTAGCAATAGCTTTCTTGATTGGTCATGAATGTTGTATGAGGCTGATCTTCCTTTTTCATAAGTATCTGATTATAATCAGAATATGCATCCATAAAACTTAACATCTGCTGACCTGAGGTTGCATCTATCGAGCAGATCAGTGTAGTCTATACACATCCTTCATTTTTCATTGTGTTTTTTCACCATCACCACGTTTGCTAACCACTTTGGGCATTCAATTTGCTCTATAAATTCTGACTTTTTGAGCTTCTCCACTTCAACTTTTATGGCCTTATGCTTTTTTTATGAGAAATTTCTTCTCCTTTGCTTCACAGACTTCACGGTATTGTCAATCCAGATGCTATGCTCTGTAACTTCTCTGCTCAGTCTTGGCATGTCTTGAGTTGACCATGCGAACACTTCTGCATTCTTTTGAAGAAATTCTATTAGCAACTTTTTGTCTCGTTCTGTCTATTCAGCTCCTATCATGGTCCCCTTCTTAGGATCTTTGAGCTTTAGAGAAATCTTTTCTAGTTTCTCCATTAGTTCACCTCTATGGATCTTTTCTTCATCCCTGTTATCCATAATTTCAATAGTTAAGGCTAGAGCCTTACCTTGGGATTTGTAATCTTTTAGAAATGTTGTGTAACACTGTTTGGAAAACTTCTTATCAGATTGACACTCTCCAACGCCTAACTCCATTGGAAATTTCATTTTTAGGTGTCTTATCGAAATGACAGCACCTATTGCATTCAACGTTGGTCTTCCCAAAATCGTATTATATGCCGACAAATTTCTTATCAATAAAAATTTTGTTACAGTCATTACTGTTCAAGGATGAGATCCTAGTGTTATTGTCAATTCGACATCTCCCTCAATAGAAGTAGATTCTCTAGAGAATCCAAAGAATCTGGTTCCACATGGCTTTTACCTTCACAAAATCTGTAACAACCACCAAAATTCTAACTCGAGATCTGTATTATAGGTCCGAGTACCCGAAGGTCCAACCGAAATATGTTGCAAAGTATTCAGATTGAAGTCCATAATCCATACCCTAAGCCCATGGATTTGGATTCCACCGAAGAAGAACCTACCTTACTAGGAATCAGAAGAAGAACCTATAGAAACCTTGATGGATTGGGAAAGTGGATCACCATTCAAAGTCAAGGTGTGATTGAAGATATCTAGAATCAAGATAAAGAACACCCCCCTGCACATGTTGGTTAGGGTTAGGTTTGAGTTAGGGATCAACCCCTTGAGCAAATCACCCAAGTACTGAAACGTACTAGGGGTGGTTGCTTAAGGCGGTTGATTGACCAATCAACCATCCCAATCAATCAACCACCCCAAGTGACTGCCCATGTCTGCTTGGGGTTTAAACCCTATTTTTCTCATGTCCACTATAAATAAGTAACTTCGACCTTTTTACTCATTATTATATTCGAGATTACTGTTGTGGACAGTTAGGAGGCAAAGAACACATGTTGGAAGGTGGGAGAAGCATGATTGGTGAAGAAGATCCAATCATTCGTCAGTTTAGCGAATCATTAGGAGGTAAGTTGTGAAACCCAGCCCTAACCTTGACCCGGAAAGCCTGTTGTTTGTAGGTCGGACAACCCGAAGTAAGGCAAGAAGTCAACTATGGGCCATCCCAATGGAAGACTTGGTGTTTGGCTTAGAATCCATGACTGTTGATGATAGTGTTCCATTTATGGAAACTACACCCTGATGAAGAAGGAATTAGTTGATGGACTTGGAGTACTCTTTGACTTGGTTCGAAGGCATTTCTACCTACTAGGTAAGTCACTTAGTGTGTGTGCAAAACCCCTTCATGTTTGGATTTGATCTGAGCCTTCAATTCCCTATTTTGGACTTGCTGTTCTGCTTGGTCGACTGGGCCAGTCGACCAATCAATCAACCAATGAAATCTGATTTGTTGATTAGGTCTTTGCTTGCTCTATTTGAGTCCAATCTCGAGTCTACTTCGTATTTTCTGCCTCCAAACTCTTTGGAACGAACCAAAGCCCTCTACAAGTCATCTCCTCAGCATCATTGGTGATTTTCTTGACGGATCTTTGTCAAATCTCTTGCATTTACACAAAAAGGTATGTGATCATCCTCTTCTATGTTTCGTCTTTGATTCTCCATTACTTTTCTTTCCTTTTCTGTTTGAGGATAGTAGAGTTGATGTTGCATCTTTGTTGCAACTATCACTTTTTCTCTTTCTTTTTTTCTCACTAACTTTTTTTTTGGTTTGTTTTTCTCCAACATCCCCCTTTTTTTTTTAAGAAAAAACAACTATCTATTCTCTTTCCTTATTTAGTAAAAGAATGCAAAGAAAACTCTGTTGTTGATAAGTAGGTTGCTTACCTTGATGGGTAAGTCTTATGTATTTATAAATAAACATGGCTGTTGTACAAGATTCGTTTACAATATTCAAATTTGAATTCAAAATTAAAAACTTGAATTTAAAAACTTAAATTCAAAACTTGAATTCAAAATTGAATTCAAAAACTTGAATTCAAAAATCAAATTCAAACCATAACAGATCCATTATGGTCTTTCATCCCCACTCAAACTCTGCATTGGCAGGTGCAAGAGTTTGTCTCTATGCTTGAAGAAAGCTTGTGATGTTAAGCCTTTAGTAAACACATCTGCAATTTGATCATCTGACCGAACAAAGTGCACTTTTATGGTGTTGTTCTGAACCAAGTCTCGGACAAAATGATAGTCCACTTCTATATGTTTTGTGCGAGCATGTAGCACTGGATTTGCAGCCATTTGTGTTGCAGACACATTATCACAATAAATGTCCATTCCTCTTGGAAGTTGTACTTGCAAATCACGTAGAACATAAGAAAGCCATAGTAACTCAGATGCTGTGACAGCAAGGGATTTGTACTCAGCTTCCGTACTTGATCTAGATACTGTAGGTTGTTTCTTGGAAGACCATGATAACAAATTATCCCCAAGAAAAGTGCAAAACCCACTAGTTGATCGGCGTGTGTCTGGACATCCTACCCAATCTGCATCAGTGTAAGGAGCTATAAAAGAAAGTTGGGTTGGTTTCAAGAGAACACCAGCACCAATAGTGTGCTGACATAACGTAAAATATGTTTTGCTGCTTGTAGATGATCTTCTGTGGGAGATTGCATGAACTGACACACATGATTGATCGCATAGGAGATATCTTGTCTAGTGATCGTCAAATATTGTAAGGCTCCTACTAATTGTCCGTATGGTGTTGGATCGTAGAGGATAACCTGTTGTTGATGATAACTTTGTTCCAACTGCAATTGGGGTTGTGCATGGCTTTGAAGTCTCCATTCCTGTAGACTTTAATAAATCAATGGAGTATTTACTTTGAGTTAGTAAAAGACCATCTGAACTTCGATTAGCCTCAATTCCCAAGAAGTAATGCAAGTGTCCCAAATCTGTCATTGCAAATTCTTTGCTCAGGCTTTGAATAACCTCTTGAACTGCAGCTTCATTGGCTCCTGACAATATTATATCATCTACATATAACAACAATACTATCATTGTACCTCGGGTTTTGCGTATAAACATGGAAGAATCTCACGCTTTGCTTGAAACCTTCTCCTTGTAGGTATGTTTTGAATCAGAAACCAAGCTCATGGAGCTTGTTTGAGACCATAAATTGCTTTTCGTAGATGACAAATATGTGTTGATTTAGATGTGGAAACAAACCCCTGTGTTGTTCCATGTAAACATCTTTTGCTAAGTTGCCATTCAAGAAAGCATTTTTCACATCAAGTTGATGTATTGGCCATGACTTTGAGAGTGCAATGGTTAATACTGTCCGAATGGTGGTTGGCTTTACAACTGGACTAAATGTTTCATGAAAGTCCACTCCCCCTCGCTGGTTGAACCCCTTGGCAACTAATCGTGCCTTATATCTCTCAATGGAACCATCACTTTTTGTCTTGATCCCGTACACCCACTTACAGCCTACAATATTCATACCCTTGGAATAAGGCACCAAGTTCCAAGTCCGATTGTCTATTAAGGCTTTGTATTCTTTTTGCATTGCATCAATCCACTTTGGGTCTTTTGAGGCTGATTTGTAGGTTTTAGGTTCAGTTGGGATGTTGGAGATGGTGGTAAGAAAGGTTTGAGGTATTGGGTGTCTAATAGTGAGTAAAGAGAGAGGGGTTTTTGGTTTGCAATTTGTTTTACTCCTAGTAATCATAGGATGAGTGGTTGGGGCGGTTGGTCTATTGTTGGTGGGGATTGATTAACATCTTGGTTGGATTTGCCATTGATATGGCTGGTGATGATGTTGTAGGGGTTGTTTGTGATGGTTGTTGTTTGAAATAGGTGAAGAAGAATGAGAAGTGAGTGGAGGCACATTTGGTGGGGTGTGTGGATGAAACGTAGAGAAATAAGTTCAACTGGTGGTTTGTTTGATGATTGGTGTGATGGGGGATTTGAAAATGGAAATTCTTTTCTTCAAAATAACATGTCCGATAAATATACCTTGCCGTGTCCTTATCTAAGCATCTATAACCCTTGTGATAGAGACAACCAAGAAAGACACAAGCCTTGGACTTTGCATAATTTGTCTTCTCTGTAGGGTGTCAAGTTGGGGTAACAAAGGCAGCCAAAAACTCTCAATAAACTATAATCTGGTTTGAAGCCAAACAATGCTTCATGAGGAGATTTTCCCCCAATACTGGTGTAGGTAACCGGTTTATTAAATAGACAAGCAAGAAAGGCTTCTAACCAATATTCTTTGGGCATGTGAGCTTGGAATAGAAGGGATAAACCCATCTCGTAATGTGTCTGTGTTTTCTTCTAAACTCCATTTTGTTCGAGTATGAGGACATGAAATCCTGGATACAATGCCACATTCATCAAGATAGTTTTTGAAAGCTCCCTTTGTTAACTCTAAGGCTCCATCACTTTGAAAAATTTAATAGAAGTAGAAAGCAAGTTTTAATATTTTTAAAATGCTTGAAACAATAAATTGCATCAGATTTAAATCGCAAAGGATAGAACCAAGTAAATCGACTGAAATCATCAACAAAAATAATATATGAATTGAATCCACTAATTGACAAAGTTTTAGTGGGACCCCAAAATCACAATGAATAAGTCGTAATGGTCAGTAGTTCTACTAACTGAATAGAAAAGGTATTTGTGATGTTTGCCAAGTTGCAAGCCACAAATTTTATTGGATCTAAGTGTGTCAAAAGAATTAAATAAGACACTATTTCTCAAATGAGTAAGTACTCAAGAAGGATGACCAAGCCGCATGCCAAATATCGAAGGAGCTTTATTTCCATAAAGAGCCAAAGGAGGCACAACATTACGAGAAGGAATACAATTTATCTTTGACTGACCCTTCAAGAGAGTGATGCCCGACTCCAAATCCTTAACACACCCCATGGAAAAAATTAACATTATTGTCGATGTAAGTTGAGAAATGGAAATTAAATTCTTTGACAATTGGGGAACGGAGTATGTCATTAAGAGATAAATGATTTGAATTGTTTTCAAGTTGAGGAGCCTATTGAGTTATAGGGAGTTTCTTACCATCACCAACTAAACCTGTCTTCTCCTTTGTAAGTGGCTTGTTGTAGCATGCCGGATCAAATGACATATGGTTGGTAGCACCTGAATCCGTATCCACTGTGCATCATTCTGTGGTGTAATGTGTTGGTATTTTGGGTACCATGTAAGCCAGATAAGGAATGTGAGGTGGTGGATTAGTATTATTTCGTTCTGCATAACGGAAATAGCATCTATTGGCCAATGGCCTCGCTTAGCACTATTTGACATTTGAAGGAATTAGTATTAAAGGTGTTTTGGTTTGGTCTTATAGGAATTTTGAGATCTTTGATAGCCATTTGATGAATATCGAAGTCGATCTAGGTGGGTTTCTTGTTGGGTGGATAGGAATTAATACTATTATTAGGCCGATTAAATTTAGGCTGATCTGAACAGTATGCAGGGGAATGGGAATCGTTAAGATTGATTGAGTGTTCCCATAGCCACGCAACCGTGCTCGGTGGGTTTGACCTGGTCGTGGTACTGGGGTATATTCTCCACTGATGATGAAGTGAGATAATCCGAACCAAGACCATTTAATGTATATGCTACCAAGTCGAGTCATTTACCTTGTCATTGATTCGCTAAGGAATCCATGGACTTAATTTTGTGAAGATAGTCCTAATCGTGCTGCCTTTATTGACCATCCAATTCATTCAAGATAAGTCCTTGCGGCTTGTGGTTGTCAAGAGAATCCCATACATCTTCTTTGAAGGCCAAGAATATGAGAAGAAAGAGACGGTGGTGGCATTGATGCTGCTCAACATGATCATTCTTTCTCTTTGAAATATTTTGAGTTCCTCCCGTAGTGATAGTTTGATTTGGCATCGATCCAGTATCATCAAGATGATCCATAAGATCACAGGTAATAAAAATGGATTCTAATTGTTCTCTCCACATGAGATAATTTTCTCCATCAAGCTTGACAGAAACAAGGTTGGAGAGATTGGTAATGGGGAATGGAGTGTTAGCATTGGCCATTGAAAATGTAGTGTTTTGGAAAAGAAAAAAAAAAAAAAAAAATCTCAAAACCTTAGCTCTAATACCATGAAAGAATGCAAAGAAAACTCTGTTGTTGATAAGTAGGTTGCTTACCTTGATGGGTAAGTCTTATGTATTTATAAATAAACATGGTTGTTGTACAAGATTCGTTTACAATATTCAAATTTGAATTCAAAATTCAAAACTTGAATTTAAAAACTTAAATTTAAAACTTGAATTCAAAATTGAATTCAAAAACTTGAATTCAAAATTGAATTCAAAAATCAAATTCAAACCATAACAGATCCGTTGGGGTTTTTTTTTTTATTTTGGTTTTTTTTTTTTTGTTCTTTTTTTTTTAAAAGTTTTTTGCTTCTTTTTTTTGTTTTTTTTTCTGGTTTGTGGTCCCCCCTCCCTTTTTTTTCCCGTCCGTGATTTTGATATGATTTCTTCAAGAACCATGATTGATCTAATTATGGTAAGTTTTTGTTTCCTAAATTGTAACTTGAAGACTTGATATTATTGAAGTTTTGAAGTCCTCTATATACCAATACACTACCGTTGCATATTCCCTCTTGTTTGTTACCCTTTTGAACCACCAAATTCGGTTTTGTATTCAAAAATCTCTGATTTTGTAGGTCACTGCCTTGCTTGGTCGACTGAGGCAGTAGACCAATCAATCGACCAATGAGGACAGCAACCTCATATTTGGTTTGTTTTGAATGATTTGATCTCTTTCCTTTTAGGTACCTGTCCTAATGTGTTATATATACTTGTTTAGGACTTTCTTTCCAAGTTTAGACAAGATCTTACTTTATCCCCAAGATCCTTTGTGAGTTATATAAGGTAAGGATGGTTATTTCCTTAGTTACAAAGATTGCATGATCTAGTTTCTATATTTGAATCTCTTTGATTTATGTCCTTAAATAGATTCTTACACTGATATAGTACTGATGCAACTACCTTGATTACAGTAGCATTACTTGTTTATGCTAATTAATTCATGTATGATTTACTTACCAATTATATACAAGTTGGATGTTTCTATTGATTTATTTCCATATAAGAAGTTACCATATATGTGATATGATGGATTTATGTTTGTGAATGATTAAGTATGGTTTGGAAAGGGGAGGTGTCCTTTTGACACTTCTGTCCTTGGATAACTACGGGAATATTATGGGATGTTTTCGGAGATGCCCTTTGGACACCTTCCTAAATTGTTGGATGACATATTTAGGGCTGTCTAGTAGTGTTTGGCTAGGATGTCCTGTTATGTCAGACCCTAATCGGAGGGGTATTGAGACCGAACGACCTGTGGTAGCAATGGGGATTCATGGGCGCTCAAGACCGGTAATCAACCCGTGAGAGGACAAGAATCACATTGTGGGGGCCATTTATTGGTAGAGTTGCATATGGATAGACTTGGGCTCACGGGCGCTCAAGACCGGTAACCAACCCGTGAGGGGACCTGAGAGCTTCCCATTTACCATATGTGGATAACCAATAGGGTTGATGAGTCCGTAGTCAGGGACTGTGAGGACTCTAGTGTGAAGGATACCGAAAAGGATCGCCAGGGGCGAGGAACTGACGTATCTGGATCTGACTTGATGTAACTAAGTAGGAGACTTGCATTTGGCTAGTTTTTGACCCTGACATGCGCCGGTACTTAGACCAATGATGATGTGAGAGAGCAGTGACCTAAACCCCAGCCATGGAATGTCCCGAGGGATGCTAGACCCACTACCAAAAGGCGTTGTGTGATGAGACCTTCCTAAAGAAGTACGGTGCTATGACTTAAAGCATGGCTGCCAATAGAGACCAGCATACATAGAGTTAGAATCATATTGCATCATGTGTTTAATATCATATAGCATCTTACTCTGCTTTGAAATCCTGCTATTTATGTTATTATGGATTAACTGCCTTACTGGGTTTCTTTGAAACTCATTCCTTTTGTGCTATGTATTTTTAGATCCCTCTACAAGTTCTGAGTATCATGACTGCTCGTATGAAGAAGCACAAGGAGAAGAGACATATCTCCAAGAAGGTGATTGCGGTTACGACAATTACACTGAAGATTCCGCGGGTGGTTATGCTATGTACGATGCTTAGTCCGACCATAGAGTGGAAGCGCCCTTGTGCCATTTTTGAGATTTGTACTTATAGAGATGTTGTCTTTAAGATTGAGAACAATTTAGTTACTTATTGTACCTGCTACTGGGATTAGTTTTCATCCCTTTCCTTTTCTTTTTAGAACTACTTTTCCACTGATTAGTAGAGTGAGATTTCCGCCTCACTTTACTTATGATTTAGACATTTTGATTGTCTTTCATACTCTGATGATATATGATTTATTCTTCCCTTATTTGGATCTTTTGTTTATACTTTGTACATTGATATTATGTTCATGATTATGTTATTGTCTATGTGGGAGGTTGATTACCTCGATACTTGATCTTCGGGGCTGTGGATCACACACTCGGGTATGCCAGGTAGGGTACCGGCTGGGTGGATGTGACATAAGTTGATCTCACACTCTCTATATCTTTTTTTTCATCTTTTTGGATGGTGTGAATCTATCCTCCTTGATTTGGTGGTAAGTTAATTGTGATGATTCCATTCTCCATTAGTGATATTGATTGGATCTTGTCCGAAAACAGATCCTTGCATCCGAATAAAGGATGGATCTGATTGAAGGAGATGATGTGGATATTGAATCATTAGAATTTTAGGGTTTTGGTTTGTGCTTATGTTGTAGGCTCCTTAAGGACGAAATTCGGATTTAGATCATCACAAATTGAATTAAAATTGGGAGATCAAAAGTTGGAATTTGGGACTTAGAAGTAGTCTGGAACCGGGGAGGTCGCTTAGGGCGGTCGCTTGCCCAACCAACCACCCCAAGGGACCGGCTGCATCATAGTAGCCCAATCAGTCCAATTGTTGCTCTATTTTGACTCTCGTTCATAATGTAACTTTGTAACCTATCTTTAGGTAATCTCATAGGTATACTAGGACTGTTGTTAGAGAGGTTTGATTGCACTTTTATAAGTCTTTCCAACTCTGACAGTTAAGGACACATTCTTATATATGCATATTGAGATATGATCTATGATAAACTATCTGATTAATTGTATGCACCATTATTCTTATAGCCTATTGTATCATACTATGATTTGTAGTCGGATATACATTGTGGATCATGTTTAGATGTATTTCAATTACTTTATGATGTTGAATGGTTGATTATGTAATGATGAGTTACGATGTATTGTAACTATTATACTGGGTATCCATTGCTTGGGGTATTAGGGACTGTGGTATGGGACACTGCTTATTGACGCCCCCAACACTATCATGGTTGTTGGATGACATACCTAGGAGGTTTAGAATGCATGGCTAAGTACCCATACATGCTACTACCCTTTCGGTAGGGGAATTGAAGCCTAATGACCCGTGATGATGGTGATGTGACTTTGTCTTATCCTACAACGGTAGCCAATCCTTGCGGAGATTCAGTGGTCCACTGTTGATCATGCATTGGTAGGGTTGCTAATGCTAGGGTTTGGGCTCATGGACATCCAAGGAGCGGTTGGGAGTCGTGAGGGGTCATGAGAGCATCCATCCCAACAATATGTGGATGACCATAGGGTTAGGGAATGGAGTCCAACGGCGATAGCCAGTTCAGTAGAGAGGATACTAAACCGAGTTGGTTGTTGCCATAGGGGAAGTATCTGGGCTACATGTAGTATGTTATTGTATGACCTTGCATTGGATTAAAAACCCCAACATGTGCCAATACTCATACTGTAACAACCCCTATATTTCTAACCCGGGATCTGTATTGCAGGTCCAAGAACTCGAAGGTCTAGCAGGGCAAATTTGTGGAGTGTTCGGATAGAAGTCCATGATCCATACCTTGAACCCATGGATCTGGATTCTCTTGTTGAAGAACCTGCCTTGCTTGGTAGTTGGACCTTTGGAAGGCAAGTGATGTCTGGAGATGTACGGAATGAAGGTAAGACCTCCCCCATGTGTTGATTAGGGTTAGGTTGTACTTGGACTTCAACCGCCTGAGCAAAGCACCCTTGTATAACAATATACTAGGGGGCGGTTGCTAGTGACGGTTGATTGGACCAAGTGACCACCTGGTCCTGGTTGCGAGGTTTTGCCCTATTTTGCCCCCAGACTTCTATAAATAGCAACCCTCGCCTATTTTACAAATATTATATAATGGATTGCTGTTTTTGGTGGTTAGGCAGCAGTGGAGACGTGCTGGAAGGTGATTTGAAGTATTGTTAGTGATCTGGAAGCTTCTCCTGTCTTTTCTAGCTGATTTGGTTGAGGTAAATGACTCTATGTTCACTCATTCTCTACCCTTGGCTATGATTAAAGTAGATTTGTTTCCCTCTTTGGTTGTTCATGATCCTCTTATTACAGTACCTACCTTTTTAATGCTCTTGATGAGATCAGGTCCGAAAATGAAACCCTGCTTTCGTGAGAAGGACGGATCTAATCAAGGGGAGGATTCTGGGTAACCATCTTGCGTTAATTTTAGGGTTTCGTGTTACACCTTGGTTATGGGAGTGTTAGGTTCAAAATTTGGACTATGATCATCCAAAAATTGGATCGAAATCAGATGATCAGAAGCCTGAGCTTTGGATTGAAACTCTCTATTTTTGGGGTGGTCACTAGTGGCGGTCACTCAACCTAAGCGACCGGCCTAAGCGACCGACCGGGTTTCCAAAGAGCAATCTAACTTCTGACTTTGTCCAATTTGATTCATTCGACTTACATATTATTGTAACCCTATTTATAGGTGTCCTCTGTTACCAATAAAAGTCTTATAATTATTCTGGTTTGCAATCTAGAGGATTTATAGTTATTTACAAGTAAGGACATACAACCTCATCTTTATGAAATGACTTGAACATGCTAGTCCAATGTCTTTCAATACTATTCTTTCATTTTATATATTGTTGTAACCATGAATAGCATGCTGATTTTATTATATGCTTGTTGTTTGTATTGTCTTCACATATGCTTTATCTCAATCATGAATGTGGTATGATGATGATGATGGTTTGTGGTTTTGATGGAAAGGGTATTCCATTGGGATATATTGGCTTGAGATATCAGAGGGTTGTGGTATGGGACACATGCTCGCTGATATCATAACTACTGGATGACATACCAAGCTAGAGTCTAGAGTTGCATGGCTAGGTACCCCACATACTACTACCCTTTCTATCACATCCACCCAGCCGGTACCCTACCTGGCATACCCAGGTATGTGATCTACAGTCCAAGGATCAAGCATCGAGGGACCATGCCTCCCACATACACAATAACACAATCATGAACAATAATAATCAATGTAAAAGAAAATAATAAAAGATATCATGAATAAGATACTAATAGATAATAAGAGTGCGGAATAAAATGATACCAAATGTATAAGTTTGATCAAAAGAAAGAGAAAGTGAGCGGAAGTCACTCCCTCAGTGGCAGCGGAAAAGTAGTAAGAAATCAAGTTAAGTTACAATCCAACATCTAAAGAGTAACTCAGTGAAAGTTAATTACATATCCCAGTGTTTAACAAAATCCAAGGGGTGGGGGGCTAAACAAGGGTTTCCTCTATCTTAATAAGTACATCCTCGTATGTGTAGACGAAGAAAGCCCAACATGGCCACTCCCTCATCACTATGGAGCTAACCCTGGTACACGCAGTGTAATCCTCCTCGGCACCATAACCCTGATCTTCATAGTAGCTAACACCCGGAGGGTAGTGTGTGGAATCATGGTCCGTCTCATAGGTCGCACCATCGGGGTCTTCAACACCTATGGGATAATCTAACAAACATTTGCACCAAAAGGAATGAGTTCAAAAGAACTCAGCAAGGCAATTATTTCATAATTCATAAACCATATGAGTACAATTCATAACATGATGTAATATGATATGAGACACATGATGCAAATATGATTCTCACTCTATGAATGCTAGTCTCTATGGTAGACATGCTTTAAGTCATAGCACCATACTTCTTTAGGTAAGTCTCAGTCACTCAACACCAAGGGGAATTGGTCCTGCATCCCTCTCGGACAATCCATGGTTGGGGTTTCGGTCACTGCTCTCTCACATCACCATTTGGTCTAAGTATTGGCACATGTAAAGGTAAGGCCTAGCCCAATGCAAGTCATCTACTCAGTTGTATCAAGTCAGATCCGGATACTTTCATTCCTCGCATCCTGGGATCCTTTCCGGTATCCTTCACACTAGAGTCACGGATATTACTCACCGGACTCACCAACCCTATTGATCATCCACAAATAGTAGACGGGAAGCTCTCATGTCCTCTCACGGATATGACTCACTGGTCTAGAGCGCCCATGAGCCCAAGTCTAGCTATTTGCAACCCTACGAATAAATGGCCCCTTTCGGGTATTCGCAGCATGGTTTATGTCCTCTCACGGGTTGGTTACCTGTCTTGAGCGCCCATCAAACCATACACTACCACGGGTCATTCGGTCTCAATGCCCTTCCGATTTGAGTCTGACACGACAAGGACATCCTAGCCACACAACTAGACAATCCTATGTATGTCATCCAATAACCCGGGAAAGTGTCGATGGGCACCTTCGGAGAACATCCCATACTATTCCCTCCAACACCCAAGGACAGAAGCGTCAATAGGACACTCCCCAATCCCAGATTATACCTAACCAATCACATGCTCAAGTCCATTATACCATAGACAATTGATACATCATCATAATAGAAGTTAAGTCATAACATCGCAAAGATTCATCGTATATATAAGTAACAAGAATGACTAATCATTATAACTAGAATATAAAAAAAAACGCAATACTACTATTCTAAAGCATGTATAGCAGTCCTATGATATTCAAAAGTAATAAAGAGACTATGTGCACTAAGTTATGAACATCAAGACATAATCACATAGCCTATGTATTTATGGCGATAACCGTCCTTACCTTACGCTGTGATGATGATAATCCAAAGGTCACACAAGAATGATCCAATGATGGTAATAAGACCCTAGACAAACATAAATGAAAGATTAGAGAAGAAATCAGGAAAATCGAAGGTCGAAAGGGTCAAAGTGGCAAAGGACACAGTTCAGCAGCATGCTTGGTCGATGGGATCGACCAAGACAGTCTCGGGGCTGCATAGTGGATTTTGGGATTTTGGTCCGAAATTGGTCTTCCGGGGCTCGGATCGATCCGAAACTTGGAGGGATAATTAATAACAGTATAAGAACACTAATAATCAAGAAATTAACACAATCTAAAGGTCTAAATAGAAAGCCCCAAATTGGACTACTAAGTTCTATAGACAAGAATCAAAGCATGGTTTGAAATCAAATGCATTTGCATTGGAAATGCATGAATTAGCTAGGGGAACTAATAGGAATTGGGTTAGAATCATATGCTAGCAATAAACATAGACATATCACACTATATACTTCAGTTTAGGACAAGAATGCATGAAGTTAAGAAGAGAATCAAAGGATTGCATATGCAAGGCTTGAAATGAGAGCATAGCATCAATGGAAATGGGAGAGGATCATAGGTTAAGCAAGAGTGAACACTTGGAGTGATGGTTGCAAGGTTGCAGCATCAACTCCAAGGTTACAACAGCAAGAAAAGGAATAGAAAAGAATAAAATAGAGAGTGAGAGTGATGAATCATACCTTGTAGATGATGATGGAGACAAAGAACAATGATTGACAATGATTATAGTGGAATCTTCTTCACCAATATCAAGGAGGAGCTTTGGGGGACCTTCTCCATGTTCTCAGGTGTTGCAATGATTAGAATAGGGCTCAAAACACGAGGATAGCATAAATAGGGTAGGGAATATTCCAAGGGGAATCATTTACTCAAATCTAGGCAGCCTTGGTCGATGCTCTTGGTCGATAGGATCGACCAAACAAGTTTCAGCAGAAAAATCAGTACTAGTTCAACAACTTCGGACATGGATTCGGAAGGCTATACAGAGTCAAATTGAGTGGGTTTTTCTTCTACAAGTCAATCAAGAAGTCTAGTTTCGAGGAATAACTTTGGATTGTGCACGGGAGTTCATTAGGTACTTCAACTAGTTCACCCCTCTTCGATGCGCAGATTTTCACTAAACACTGACAATGTACTCAAGTAAGGGGCATCATTGTCAATGTCCATGGGCTCGGACTCCGACACTAGATCATCAACTAGTAGGGTCCACAAGTATCTTCTACCACCACTTCGGGTCTTCGGACCTACAAACATCAAGGGTTCCCGGTCAGGGTAAGGATAGGGCTGGATTTCACACTTTCGGTGTGGGAATTGAGGCCGGATGACCCGTGACGATGGTGATGTGACTCTGTTTCATCCTATAGTGGTAACCAGTCCGTGCGGAGACTCAATGGTCCACTTTTGGTCATACAATGGTAGGGTTGCATATGTTAGGGTTGGGCTCATGGACGTCCAAGGAGTGGACTGGGTGTCGTGAGGAGTCATAAGAGCTTTCCGCCCAATTATTTTTTGTTTTCCTTTGGGTTTTTTTTTGGGGGCCCTTGGCGGTGCCCCCCCCCGGGGGGGTCTCATTCCTAGGTTGCGAAGGATACTGAACAGAGTTGGTTGGTGCCTTAGGGGATGTATCTGAACTTCATGTAGTATGTTACCACTATGACTTGCATTGGATTAGAAACCCCGACATGCGCCAGTACTCATGCCAATGGTCGTGGTTAGAGAATGTTGACTTAATCCCAACCATGGTTTGAGAGCCAGGTGTGGACTTACCATTTTACCCAGGATCCCTACAGAGGTAGCCAGTCCTTGTCGGATCAGAGTGACTAGACCTACCCAGAGAAGGGCTAGTGTATATCTTAAAGCATGTCAACTGTTAATGTCACACCCCGCCCGCCAGGCCCGGGTTACCCGCCCGACAACCCGTGGGTGCGATCCGTCACAGGATCCATGGTTTTAGTCTATCAATAATAATAAATACAAATACATGAATCAAGAGCAAGAATAGTACAATAATCAATAAAAAGGTTACAGGAGTCCAAATACTCCAATAAAAATCCAAGAACGAACGAAAGAAGGAAGATCAAGAATCAAAAGTAATATCGAGTTTAGCGGAAGCAAAATAAGTAACTAAATAGTCTTCATCTTCAGGAGGCTTCATGCTCTGCAAGTCCATGTACCACTGTCTGTCTCACATCAGCTTCATACGAGAAAGCTCTTTCATATGAATCATCTCCAACTTCCGACATTGTGCAACCATCTCATGACAATTTATATAATACATACAATGAAAGGAATGAGTTCCAACGAACTCAGTAAGGAACAAGCAATTCTCATATATATGTCAATACAATCCACGAATGCACAGATGAAATGATATGCATGGTATGCAGAAATATGAATGCTACTAAGATCTAACTATGCAAGTCTCTAATGGCTGACATGCTTTAAGATATACACCAGCCCTCCTTTGGGTAAGTCTCATCACTCTGATCCGGCAAGGACTGGTTACCTCTGTAGGGATCCTGGGCAAAGGGGTAAGTCCACACCTGGCTCTCAAAACCGTGGCTGGGGGTTAAGTCAACACTCTCTCACCACGACCATTGGCAATGAGTACTGGCGCATGTCGGGGTTTCTAATCCAATGCAAGGTCATAATGGTAACATACTATATGAAGTCCAGATACTTCCCCTATGGCACCAACCAACTCGGTTCAGTATCCTTCGCAACCTAGGAGTAAGAATCCTCACGGACTGGATACCTCTGTTGGACTCCACTCCTTAACCCTATGGTCATCCACATATTATTGGGGCGGATGCTCTCATGACTCCTCGCGACACCCGGTCCGCTCCTTGGACGTCCATGAGCCCAACCCTAACATATGCAACCCTACCATTACATGACCAACAGTGGACCACTGAGTCTCCGCACGGACTGGTTACCGCTGTTGGATGAAACATAGTCACGTCACCATTGTCACGGGTCACCCGGCTTCAATTCCCCGCCGAAAGGGTAATAGCATGTGGGGTACCTAGCCATGCAATTCTAGACTCCCTAAGTATGTCATCAAGTAATCATGATAGTGCTGGAGACATTAGCAGGCATGTGTCCCATTCCACAAACCTTCCGATATCCCAAGCCAAGATATCCCAAAGGAATACCCCTTCCATCACAACTACACTACAATCACTCTTTGTCATACCATGAACAGTTGTGCAATATCATAAAAGATGAAGTACATCAAAGAACACCACTAACAGCAAGTATACAATAAGATTCACATGCTTTATACAATTACAGCAAGTTACATGATCAAAGAATAGTAAATAGAACAACTGAATCATCATGTATATGTAATTGCATATAAATAAGAATGCATGTCCTTACCTGTAATTTAGTAGAAGTCCTCTAACTTGCAATCCAAAAACTATTATAAGACTTTTATTTGAAACAGAGAACACCTAGGCATAGGGTTACAAGAATGTATAAGAGTCAAGAGTCAAAACAATTCAAAAATCAAACCTACACGATTCTCGGAAACCAGCCGGTTGCTTGTGGCGGTTGCTTAAGTTAAGCGACCTCCACAAGCGACCGCCTCGCTTCTGACAGTTTCCAACTCCGAAAATCAGACTTTTTATCATCCGATTTCAATCCGTTTTGGGATGATCTTAGTCCGAATTTCAAGCTTAATAAGTCTAGAACAAGGGGGTAACAAGAAACCCTAGAATTAACAAAGATTTATTACCCAAATCATTCCCCTTGATGGGATCCATCCATTAAACAAATGCGGGGATTCGTTTCTGGACAGGATCTCATCAAGAACATTGAAAAGGGAGATACAACAAATCAAATGGGTAACCACCAACAAAAAGGGGATGGGTTCATATCAATCAGAGGTTAGAAAGAAGAGAATAGAAGATGGAGATTCATTACCTTAATCAGAATCACCAAGAATAGAAGAGAAAAGGTTTTATATCATTAACAGCACTTCAGACCTGAATCCCGCACGTTTCCACAGCCTCCTAATCGCCCAAAATAGCAATCCCGAACATAATAATGCGTTAATAGGGCGAGGGATGCTATTTATAACGAACAGGGGGCAAAATAGGGCATTTTCCCGCAAGCAGAACCGGGCGGTCGCTTAAGGCGGTCGCTTGGTTTAATCAACCGCCACTAGTAACCGCCCCCAAGTATATTGCTATACAAGGGTGCTTTGCTCATGGGGTTGAAGACCAAGTACAACCAAACCCAAATGAAGACATGGGGGAGATCATAGTCCGAAAAATCAATCATAATAGGTTTGTAACAAAGAGGTTAGGGTTTCATCATAACATATGGCTCATGAAAAGGTTATGATCACGGAAAGAGAGGGAATGATTGTTATCAAGAAAATAACAAGAAATCATAGGAAATCTAGTTTATGTTAACAGAAACATTACCCATGAGGTTTCCCGCACATGGAAGGTTACAAGAGGTTTCCAGAAAGATCATTCAAGGGTTAGGGTTAAGGTTTCAAGAATCTATTAGCTAGGGTTAAGATCATGATGATGATCATAGATCTCAAAGAATAGAATGAGATCATGGAATAGATGGTTGCAAGAATGCATCATCTTCTTCCTGATCTCAAAAAGAACAAGAACGAAGAAAGAATAATTAGAAATCCTAATTAGGTTAAACATGGATCATGAAGAAAATATAGTGATCAAGTTTAGGTTAACACAAATATCACCCAAGGGAAAGAGAAACAAAGAATGCACAATCTGAAAAAGTGTTGGGAAGTTTCCAACAAATAAAAGAACAATAGGGTTTCATATATGGTTACCTCTCATAAGAGTTGGTTACCTCTCATGAGAGTTACCCATAATTAATTCTCACAAAAACAACCCAAGATAGATAAAGGAAAATCTCATTAGTACTTCAAAATAAAGAATGGAATTAGAAAGGGTCTACTAATGAGAGAAAATAAGGTTCTCAATTAAAGTGAAGGGAAACAAATTCAAATCATACAATTAGGGATTTACTAACAAGAATCCGTGTATCCCACGAAAAGACTAAGGAGAATAAAGATTCACCCTTAGGGCAAGGAATTTACAATCAAGAAAGGTTTTGGGGAGGGTCCAATGAATTAATAGAAAATAAAAGGGTTGCCAATTGTTCCAAAGAAAAACAAGGATCAACTCCTCAATCATGAGGACACAAGGGAAGGTCATGGTTATAATATGAGACCTTCCCACAATAATAAAGATAGGTAGGAAATTAGGGAAAGTATCATTAAGAGCTTTGGTGGGATCAAATTCAAGGATCATTGCCATATGGCTTCAAGATCATAGAGTGAATTGGGGGATTCACTCTAGGGTTAAAAGAATTAAAGAAGAGGTCATTACAGTAGTGTAATACCCTTCTCATGATCAGAAACTCAGAAGTAGAGAAGAAAGAATGAATTAAAGAAGAAGCGAATTGAATACCAACCTTTTAGAAGAGAAACCGATGAAGAAATCAGAACAGATGCTTGAGGATCTTTCTTGGCTTCGAAGGAGAGGTTCTAGGGATCTTCCCACGTTCTCCCAAGGCTTAGAAACAGATTGAGAGTGAAACACATGGAGTTCCCCCTTTTAAATAGCACAAAGAGTTCAAGAGTTACTAGGGTTTCACCAAACTGACCAAACTGACCCCGTTGGTTGATTGGTTGCCAAAGAGGAAGTTCAAAGGTCGATCCCACACTATCTAGAGGTTTAGAAACATGGTGGGAATAGTTTACCACGAAATTAAAAGAAATAAAGCTTTTGAAAACCTTCAAAACAGATATTTACCAAAATGCCACTGCACGGGACAAACTTATTCAAAACAAAGGATTTAATGGGCCAAACTTCAATATTTTTGGATGGGCTTCTTTCAATACATCGTACTACTTACCTAGTATGGAGGGAAGTCTTCAAACTAGGTCCAACTAAGCTTTAGGTCCATCAACCAAGTTCTTCTTCACAAATAAATAGTTCAACACCAAATCAAATAAGGTTTCCATAAGGAAACACCATCATCAATATCCATGGGTTTTGGGTCAAACACCATATCTTCTACTGAGATGGCCCACAAAGACATCTTCCTTCATTTTCAAAGATAGTAAAACTGAAATCACGGTCAAACTTCAAAGTCAACATTAAACAAACCCTACTTGACCCAAAACAGATCGGGTTTCCGGGCTAGATTTGGGCTGGGTGTCACATTCTCCCCCCCTTAAAATAATTTCGTCCTCGAAATTCGGAGAGTACTTGGCTTTCAAAGGAATGGAGATACATCGCTTTTATCTTGACTTTCTTCTCCCAAAAACAACGGAAAACAAATAACATTTTTTTTTTGAAGAAAAACAATAGAGAAAATCTAACATGCTTTGAAATCAAATTGAAAGTATGATCATGGCTTCATGAAGATTTCACAAGGATCATGGCGAAGATCAATATGAAGATCATAAAACCATAAGAATGAAAGGAGGTTGTAGAAGAGATGGTTGCAAGAATGCGACATCTTCTTCATAGCCTCAATCACAAAGAAAATAAAAACATAGTATGAGTAGATCAATACAATACAAGAGAGATTATTAATCTTTGATTGAATAAAAGGAGATGAAAATTTTGAAGTCTTGAAACAATTAGAAGGAAATAACAATTCATGAAGATCACACTTGATTTCTCTTCGAAATCATCATGTGGAGAATTTACAAGGTTAAAGAGTATATGGAGATCCACTTTAGAACAACAGGGATAGAAGGATTAGTTATGGGAATGATTTAAGATCACCCTCCTATCAAAAGGAGATAGAAGGCACTAGAAAAATAGAAGAGAGGATAGGTTAGCTTCGGGGTAAACTTCTACCAAACGAAACTAGGTAACTCATACGACAGAGAAATAAATCAAACAATGCATATGGTATGTATGCATTTGGCACAGTAGCAAGGTTAGGATTAGTTGGGATTTCCGAATCTTTACAAGGGGATGGAAAGTACAACGAAAATAGATCTAATAGGTACAGCAAACTAGACTCTTGGCTGACTTCTTAAATGGCAAAGAGGAATTCAAAACAAAGCAGATGATAAGAATGCGAGAGATGTACAGTTGACAAATCGAACGAAGATAAGAACAAAGGCTATGAATAACGAACATGAAGAAAAGTTTTCTAGGCTTCCCAAAAGATTATAGGGTTTCCAAGGTCTTCCATAACACAGAACACACAAGTAGAGATTATACGAGAATAAAAAAACAATAGTCAAAACTTCAGATTAGATTTAGGCTCAGGATGAAGATGATGATGATGAGGGTATGTAATGATAAAGATGAGGATACTGAGGATGAGAATGAGCACTAGGATGAGGCTCAGGATTAGGAGATTCAAGAAGATGAGGAGGAAACTATTCCAGCTTGATAGTTTGAGGTGAGAGGTCCATCAAATTCAACTTTCGAGGCATCGGGTGTGGTTTCTCAGTTGTTGGCGATAACTTCCACACAAGAAAGGATAGAGACTCAACAGGAGAGGATAGAGACACACATATACATTATAGAAGATTGACTGACACAACTAGAGGAGGAGTCTCAAACTATGAAAGATCAGCTTGATTCTCAGAAACGATTACCAAGACAGACAATTCTAGGAATTCCTTTTTATGTCATCACAGATGTATTCACTTTCAGAATTGTAAACCTAAGTGATTAGTGAAGTTAAATTTGTATCACTTGTGTTATTGTATATTATGCTTTTCTTTTGTTGCATTAATAATCGTTCAATGTTTAGTTATGACTTATAACTCATAACGACCACTCACAACCACTACTCCCAACGACAACTTAAAACAACAACTCTCGACTCGGACTCGTATGACAACACATGACGACAACACGACTCAGACTCATACGACAACAAATGACGACAACATGACTCAGACTCATGACGACTTACTCCCAAGAATATCTCACAACAAAACTCACTCACAAGGACAACTCATGACTTGACACATACAATAACTTAAAACTGACAACTAAACTTTAACCCATGACTACTACCCAAGTACAAGTCATAAATTGTAATTATTGTGCATTATTCAAACTTGTGTATTATGCTTCATTTATTCAAGTTTCTAATCCAAGGTTCTCTATTATTCACCTCTAAGACAGCTTGAGTCACTTCTGGATCTATGACTCAGATTGCTCATCTAATACTTGTATTAACTATTATTGACTTTGTAAAACCAAGGCTCTGATACCACTCTGTCACACCCCGCCCGCCAAGGCCGGGTTACCCGCCCGACAACCCGTGGGTGCGATCCGTCACAGGATCCATGGTTTTAGTCTATCAATAATAATAAATACAAATACATGAATCAAGAGCAAGAATAGTACAATAATCAATAAAAAGGTTACAGGAGTCCAAATACTCCAATAAAAATCCAAGAACGAACGAAAGAAGGAAGATCAAGAATCAAAAGTAATATCGAGTTTAGCGGAAGCAAAATAAGTAACTAAATAGTCTTCATCTTCGGGAGGCTTCATGCTCTGCAAGTCCATGTACCACTTTCTGCATCTCACATCAGCTTCATACGAGAAAGCTCTTTCATATGAATCATCTCCAACTTCCGACATTGTGCAACTATCTCATACAATTTATATAATACATACAATGAAAGGAATGAGTTCCAACGAACTCGATAAGGAACAAGCAATTCTCATATATATGTCAATACAATCCACGAATGCACGGATGAAATGATATGCATGGTATGCGAAAATATGAATGCTACTAAGATCTAACTATGCAAGTCTCTAATGGCTGACATGCTTTAAAATATACACCAGCCCTCCTTTGGGTAAGTCTCATCACTCTGATCCGGCAAGGACTGGTTACCTCTGTAGGGATCCTGGGCAAAGGGGTAAGTCCACACCGGCTCTCAAAACCGTGGCTGGGGTTAAGTCAACACTCTCTCACCACGACCATTGGCAATGAGTACTTGGCGCATGTCGGGGTTTCTAATCCAATGCAAGGTCATAATGGTAACATACTATATGAAGTCCAGATACTTCCCCTATGGCACCAACCAACTCGGTTCAGTATCCTTCGCAACCTAGGAGTAAGAATCCTCACGGACTGGATACCTCTGTTGGACTCCACTCCTTAACCCTATGGTCATCCACATATTATTGGGGCGGATGCTCTCATGACTCCTCGCGACACCCGGTCCGCTCCTTGGACGTCCATGAGCCCAACCCTAACATATGCAACCCTACCATTACATGACCAACGGTGGACCACTGAGTCTCCGCACGGACTGGTTACCGCTGTTGGATGAAACATAGTCACGTCACCATTGTCACGGGTCACCCGGCTTCAATTCCCCTGCCGAAAGGGTAATAGCATGTGGGGTACCTAGCCATGCAATTCTAGACTCCCTAAGTATGTCATCAAGTAATCATGATAGTGCTGGAGACATCAGCGGGCATGTGTCCCATTCCACGACCTTCGATATCCCAAGCCAAGATATCCCAAAGGAATACCCCTTCCATCACAACTACACTACAATCACTCTTTGTCATACCATGAACAGTTGTGCAATATCATAAAAGATGAAGTACATCAAAGAACACCACTAACAGCAAGTATACAATAAGATTCACATGCTTTATACAATTACGAGCAAGTTACATGATCAAAGAATAGTAAATAGAACAGCTGAATCATCATGTATATGTAATTGCATATAAATAAGAATGCATGTCCTTACCTGTAATTTAGTAGAAGTCCTCTAACTTGCAATCCAAAAACTATTATAAGACTTTTATTTGAAACAGAGAACACCTAGGCATAGGGTTACAAGAATGTATAAGAGTCAAGAGTCAAAACAATTCAAAAATCAAACCTACACGATTCTTTGAAACCAGCCGGTTGCTTGTGGCGGTTGCTTAAGTTAAGCGACCTCCACAAGCGACCGCCTGTTTCAGGACAGTTTCCAACTCCGAAAATCAGACTTTTTATCATCCGATTTCAATCCGTTTTGGGATGATCTTAGTCCGAATTTCAAGCTTAATAAGTCTAGAACAAGGGGGTAACAAGAAACCCTAGAATTAACAAAGATTTATTACCCAAATCATTCCCCTTGATGGGATCCATCCATTAAACAAATGCGGGGATTCGTTTCCGACAGGATCTCATCAAGAACATTGAAAAGGGAGATACAACAAATCAAATGGGTAACCACCAACAAAAAGGGGATGGGTTCATATCAATCAGAGGTTAGAAAGAAGAGAATTGCAGATGGAGATTCATTACCTTAATCAGAATCACCAAGAATAGAAGAGAAAAGGTTTTATATCATTAACAAGACTTCGACACCTGAATCCCGCACGTTTCCACAGCCTCCTAATCGCCCAAAATAGCAATCCCGAACATAATAATGCGTTAATAGGGCGAGGGATGCTATTTATAACGAACGGGGGGCAAAATAGGGCATTTTCCCGCAAGCGAAACCGGGCGGTCGCTTAAGGCGGTCGCTTGGTTTAATCAACCGCCACTAGTAACCGCCCCCAAGTATATTGCTATACAAGGGTGCTTTGCTCATGGGGTTGAAGACCAAGTACAACCAAACCCAAATGAAGACATGGGGGAGATCATAGTCCGAAAAATCAATCATAATAGGTTTGTAACAAAGAGGTTAGGGTTTCATCATAACATATGGCTCATGAAAAGGTTATGATCACGGAAAGAGAGGGAATGATTGTTATCAAGAAAATAACAAGAAATCATAGGAAATCTAGTTTATGTTAACAGAAACATTACCCATGAGGTTTCCCGCACGTGGAAGGTTACAAGAGGTTTCCGAAAAGATCATTCAAGGGTTAGGGTTAAGGTTTCAAGAATCTATTAGCTAGGGTTAAGATCATGATGATGATCATAGATCTCAAAGAATAGAATGAGATCATGGAATAGATGGTTGCAAGAATGCATCATCTTCTTCCTGATCTCAAAAAGAACAAGAACGAAGAAAGAATAATTAGAAATCCTAATTAGGTTAAACATGGATCATGAAGAAAATATAGTGATCAAGTTTAGGTAAACACAAATATCACCCAAGGGAAAGAGAAACAAAGAATGCACAATCTGAAAAAGTGTTGGGAAGTTTCCAACAAATAAAAGAACAATAGGGTTTCATATATGGTTACCTCTCATAAGAGTTGGTTACCTCTCATGAGAGTTACCCATAATTAATTCTCACAAAAACAACCCAAGATAGATAAAGGAAAATCTCATTAGTACTTCAAAATAAAGAATGGAATTAGAAAGGGTCTACTAATGAGAGAAAATAAGGTTCTCAATTAAAGTGAAGGGAAACAAATTCAAATCATACAATTAGGGATTTACTAACAAGAATCCGTGTATCCCACGAAAAGACTAAGGAGAATAAAGATTCACCCTTAGGGCAAGGAATTTACAATCAAGAAAGGTTTTGGGGAGGGTCCAATGAATTAATAGAAAATAAAAGGGTTGCCAATTGTTCCAAAGAAAAACAAGGATCAACTCCTCAATCATGAGGACACAAGGGAAGGTCATGGTTATAATATGAGACCTTCCCACAATAATAAAGATAGGTAGGAAATTAGGGAAAGTATCATTAAGAGCTTTGGTGGGATCAAATTCAAGGATCATTGCCATATGGCTTCAAGATCATAGAGTGAATTGGGGGATTCACTCTAGGGTTAAAAGAATTAAAGAAGAGGTCATTACAGTAGTGTAATACCCTTCTCATGATCAGAAACTCAGAAGTAGAGAAGAAAGAATGAATTAAAGAAGAAGCGAATTGAATACCAACCTTTTAGAAGAGAAACCGATGAAGAAATCAGAACAGATGCTTGGGGATCTTTCTTGGCTTCGAAGGAGAGGTTCTAGGGATCTTCCCACGTTCTCCCAAGGCTTAGAAACAGATTGAGAGTGAAACACATGGAGTTCCCCCTTTTAAATAGCACAAAGAGTTCAAGAGTTACTAGGGTTTCACCAAACTGACCAAACTGACCCTGTTGGTTGATTGGTTGCCAAAGAGGAAGTTCAAAGGTCGATCCCACACTATCTAGAGGTTTAGAAACATGGTGGGAATAGTTTACCACGAAATTAAAAGAAATAAAGCTTTTGAAAACCTTCAAAACAGATATTTACCAAAATGCCACTGCACTGACAAACTTATTCAAAACAAAGGATTTAATGGGCCAAACTTCAATATTTTTGGATGGGCTTCTTTCAATACATCGTACTACTTACCTAGTATGGAGGGAAGTCTTCAAACTAGGTCCAACTAAGCTTTAGGTCCATCAACCAAGTTCTTCTTCACAAATAAATAGTTCAACACCAAATCAAATAAGGTTTCCATAAGGAAACACCATCATCAATATCCATGGGTTTTGGGTCAAACACCATATCTTCTACTGAGATGGCCCACAAAGACATCTTCCTTCATTTTCAAAGATAGTAAAACTGAAATCACGGCCCAAATCCCAATTTAAAAAAACCCCCTCCTCCCCCCCCAGCGGGTCGGGGTTGGGTTGGTTTGCCACACACCAAAAACAACCCCCCCCCCCCCCACCCCCCCGCTCGGCTTCCTTTTTTCTGGGTGTCACAGTTAAAGACTTGCATAGTTAGATCTTAGCGGTATTCATACTTTTGCATTTCATACATATCATATTGGCATCTTTGATGGAGACAGCCTGTGTGGTAGTTCCTGCGAGTGCATGGAATGCGCTTATAGAACGCATTGATGGGAGGAGGAGTGATAATTCTATGAAATAGAGTTAAGATTGGTAACTTTATACTTGAGATGACTTGATTTAGGAGTATTTTTATCTTTGTTTTAGTGTTAGTAGTCATTAGATGTTGTCTTATTGAGTCTTAACATGTTGCATCTTGTGTAGGTCATTATTGTCACTCTTACATGAATTTATGTTGGGATAATTGTATTACAAATTCTTCAAACACTCAAAAATGAAAGTGCAATACAATTAAGAGATGAAGATCTTTAGCAAATTCGAAGAGCTTGAAGTTGCAACCGAACGAACCACCGATCGATGAGGTTGAGTCACACCTTGAGTGTTGTCTTTAAGGTAATTGATGCACCCTACTACCAAGGGTTCTTCGCACCACCACCTCCAAGATAAAGCAACCTCCAACTAGAAGATGAGGTAGTTCTTCTAGTCCCTTCAAGGAGCCAAAAGCTAGAGCACAACACTTAGACAACTCAAGAAAGAAATGAACTTTGTAAAATAAACAATGTGAGTGAGGAGTGTCTCTATTTGCACACAATATGCAAGGAAGGGTTGGGTTTATATAGGCCCAAACCACACCTCCTCACAAGGGGAGAATCAATTCTTTACTAATGGAGAATCAATGGCTTGTCCCTCCTCCACTAATGTGAATAAACCCCCTTGACCTAACCTCCCTACTACTTGGGGAAGTAACTCTCATATTCACTTCTTTGGAATGAATAGGATTTAACCCATTCAAAGACCTTAACCCCCACTCATGGTAATGGCCATGAATGGTCATGAAGTTGAAATGAGAAATGAAGGTCAAGAGTTAGAATTTGAAGACCTTTAAGACCCATGACCAATGTCATGAAGAGTCTCATAACCAAGGTCATGAAGTGCCTCCTTTACACATGGTGCCTCATTACCACCCTTACCTTATGGGTCCCACACACAAACAAAACAAATAAATAAAAGAAATGCAAAGACTAATTTTGAAACTTAATATATAGATAATATAGATTTTAATAAAAAACCTAACAATCCTCCACAAGTTTCAAAATTGCAAAAAAGGACTCGTGTTGTGACTTTATTAGACACTAAAGGACACATCGTTGTAGGTGCCTTTTGGACTTGAACCTACACTAGGTCTAATGAGTCGCGCTACAAAGTACGGGTAGAGTCAGACTCCTTGAACCTTTCCTCATTAGCGTAGCTGACCGTCCCATCATCCATGTCCTAAAGGTCGACTTTTGGAGCTACCTTCTATATTACACATTGGACTTTTGAACCGGCCATGTCCCTTATCTTGAATTCATGAATGTTTAGAGCACTTGCCTATAAGTTCTCATTAGTGGTGGCCAAACCACCTACATCCACTTAGGTTAGTCTCTGATGTGCACCACAACTAACACACCCCCACATTCCTTGGGATTAGACTAATTAAGAGCTTTGCTCAACCTTACCCTTGTGGTAGTACTATTACCTTCATCTACACCCTAGAATGGATAATTATAAACAGTAGTACTGAACTGGTCTTCCCATGACTTCGTTTATACCCCTTGAACCTAATTCATGTATTTAGCCTCTTCACATAGGTAGGGTATCCATCATGTGACCCGAGGATTAGGCATTAACCCCATTCCTGTAGATGCAATACACAAGTTTTTGACAGACATAGCCTTTGTGAACATGTCAGCTTGATTCCTTTCTGACTTCACATAATCGATAGCTATCATTCCTTCATCTATGTACTGTCGCACAAGATTGTGTCTAAGGCGTATATGCCTCCTTTTACCATTGTACACCATATTCTTGGCTAAGTGAATAGCCACTTCGTTATCACAATGTAGTGATACCGATGGCGTCGGTTTTTCCCACAATTGTATATCCGCCATTAAATTTCTAAGCCATTCGGCTTCTGTTCCTGCCTTCTCTAAGGCTATGAACTCAGCTTCCATGGTAGAGCCTGTTCCACATGATTGCTTTGTGGACTTCTAAGAGATTGCACCACCTGCTAGTGTAAACACATACCCACTAGTGGCTAAGGATTCATTTGTATCCGAAATCCAATTAGCATGGCAATACCCTTCAAGAACTGTTGGTTTACCACTATAGTGTAAACTATAGTCTATAGTACCTTTTAGGTACCTTAGTAATCTATCAATTGCAGTCCAATGCTCTTTACTTAGATTTTGAGTATGTTGACTCAACTTTCCTACCGCAAGAGCAATATCCGGACGTGTACAATTCATAAGATATGAAACTGAACCAATGATCTGTGCATACCTTTTCTGGTTCACTGGTTCACTTAAGTTCCTTTTCAAATGACATCCCACCTCAAAAGGTGTTTTGACTGCTGAAAGTTCATGGTAGCCATACTTTTTAAGTATGTTTTCCACATAACGAGCTTGAGATAATGAAATACAATTCCCTTGCTTGATGATCTTGATCCCAAGAATCATATCAGCTTCCCCTAAGTCTTTTGTGTCAAAATTAGACATCAAAATATGCTTAGTTTGATTCACTATTGCCAAGCTCGTCCCCATTATCAACATATCATCTACGTATAATAGAATAAATACGCCTTTACCACCGTGAAACTTGCTATATAAGCACCTTTCGGCATTGTTGATGATAAAGCCATTTGAAATTAGAGCCTTGTCTAATTTTTCATGCCATTGCTTAGGCGCTTGCTTCAATCCATATAAGGATTTTCGAAGCTTGCAAACTTTTTGCTCTTGTCCTTTTACAATACAACCTTCTGGTTGTTTTATGTAAATTTCTTCTTCTAAATCACCATTTAGAAAAGCAGTTTTTACATCCATTTGATGGATGACCAAGTTATGTTTGACGCTATTGCAAACATAACCCTTATTGAGGCAATTCTAGACACAAGGGCAATTGTGTCAAAATAATCGATGTTTGGTTTTTGCCTGAATCCCTTGACAACAAGTCTAGCCTTGAAACGATTAAGGGACCTATCACTTTTTAACTTCTTTCGAATTATCCACTTGGTCTCCAAAGTTTTAGAGCCAATTGGTAAACCTACCAATTCCCAAGTATTATTCGCCAAGATTGAATCAAGTTCACTCTTGATTGCCTCCTTCCAAAAGATGGCATCTAGTGATGTGATAGCCTCTTTATAATTAAGAGGATCCTTATCTACCAAGTAAACAAGCCACTCATCATCCTTATATTTGGGTCTTTTGAGTCGTTTGCTTGTTCTTGATTGATTTTCATCACTAATACCCAATTGATTGATATTCTCTTCAATTGGATCCAATTCCCCATTGATCAATTGGCTCTCCTTACTTATAAGTAAGGCGGAGTTAAAGGGGAATATACTTTCAAAAAACTCAACGTCCCTTGATTCTATGATGCTATTTGGTTCAATAACATCATCAATGGATTTAATTACCATGAATCGGCATGCCATGCTATTTATGGCATACCCCAAGAACACACAATCACATGTTTTGGGACCTAGTTTTCTTTTCTTGGAATCTGGCAATAACACCTTGGCCAAACAGCCCCAAACACGTAAATGTTTTATACTTGGTTTTCTACCAAACCATTTTTCAAATGGAACCATACCGGTCTTGTTATGTGGGATTCTATTTAATAGATAACATGATGTCAACATGGCTTCCCCCCACATATCAAGTGCTACATTAGAACTCAACAACATGGAGTTCATCATCTCTTTAAGAGATCTATTTTTCCTTTCCGCTACCCCATTTGATTCCGGTTGGTCAGGAGCGGTCGTTTCATGGATAATTCCATTTTCCTCACAAAACTTATCAAGATTAAAATACTCAGTCCCTCTATCCGTTCTAAGTCTTTTAATCTTCTTGCCAAGTTGATTTTCAACTTCCGTTTTGTAAGATATAAATGCCTTTCCGGCCTCATCCTTTGATTTGAGCAAATAAATCATAGTATATCTAGAATAATCATCTATGAAGGTGATAATAATTGTTCCCTCCCCTTGACTCATATGACTTATAATCACTTAAGTCATTATGGATCAATTCCAAGAGATCATTTTTTCTATCCATAGTCCTATGAGGCATTTTGGTTAACTTAGCCTCCACACAAGTTTTACACTTGTCCTTGGTAGATTCCACCTGATCGGTGATCATCCCTAACTTGCATAGTTTGGTGATATATTTTACACTACTATGACCTAACCTACCATGCCACAAATCAAAAGAATTAGACGAAACAACAAAGTAAGTAGAAGAGGTACTAGCCTTTTCAATTACAACATTGGAAATACTAAGTACAAACAATCCCTCACTAAGATATCCCTTTCCCACAAATACATTGTTTTTAGTGATAATTGCCTTATCACTTTCAAAAGCCAACTTCATTCCTACTTTATTAAGCAAATGAATTGAAATTAAATTTCGCCTAATATCCGGCACATGAAGGACATTGGTGAGAACAATAGTTTTCCCTAAAGTAAGTTTCAAAGTCACCTTACCTTTTCCCATAACAGGGGCACTTTGGGAGTTCCCATAAATACCTTTTCATCATTTGAGCCAATGGAATAAGAGGAAAACATCTTGAGATCACCACAGATATGTCTTGTAGCACCGCTATCCAACACCCAATCCTTTGGTTTTTCAACCAAGTTGGCTTCTGTGATCATAGCTACAAACACATCATCTTCAACTAGGTTCACCTTTCAGTTTTTTTCTTTTTGAACCTACAATCTTTTTTGAAATGGCCAACCTTTCCACAAACAAAACAAGCCAATTTCTTCTTCTTAGAAGACTCATCATAGTCTTGATGACTTTTCCTCTTCTTGTTTTGCTTATTGGTTTCCACCAAATTCGCTTTTAGGCGATTTTCTCCAAGGTCTTTTTCACCTTTGTCTTTGAACCGGTTCCTTTCTTCAATCTTGATCCTTACAACCAACTGGTCTAAGGTCAATCCTATCTTCTTATGTTTCATAGACAGCTTGAAAGCATTCCATGAAGGTAGAAGTTTCTCAATCAAGCCACCGGTTACAAATTCTTCAGGTAAGACCATTTTCTCTTTTGCTAGCTTCCCAACCACAATTTGAAATAAATCAATTTGGGTTAATATTGTGTCACTATCTTTCATAGTAAAATTTAGAAAGCTAGCCACCAAGTATTTCTTTGAACCAACATCTTCAAAAGAATACTTTTTAACCAAAGCATCCCAAATTGAATAGGCATATTCTAATGAACTATACACATGGTATAAGTCATTAGATAATGCATTCAAAATTCGATTATTGCATTGGTAGTACGTTTGAATCCAAGCCACCCTTTTGCCCTCCTTAATAGGATCATTACTTTTTTCTGGCATGGGTTCAGTCAAGGCAAATGCCACCCCAATTTGGGCTAAGGCAAATAGTAACATTTGCCTCCACCTTTTGAAGTTTTGACCTCCAAACTGTTCGATTTTGTCAATGACAATCCTCATCTTAACCAAATCTGGGATAAGATCTGTCACTGTTGGAATTACATTAGTGGGGATTGAATCATGAGTAGCAAGGAATGGATATTTCATACCATCTATGGCAAAAAATGTGTCATCACCTTGTTTGTTGACGTTACCTTCAACGGTATCGTTTGAAGGATCTCCTCCGGTGTTAATTCCATCAACAACCTCAATGTGGTTGTCTCCGTCTTTGTTGAAGTCGCCATCTCCAAGACTTGCCATTGGATCTTCCAAATCAATTACCTTAAACTTGTTGGGGTAATTGTATTACAAATTCTTCAAACACACAAAAAATGAAATTGCAATACAATTAAGAGATGAAGATCTTTAGCAAATCTGAAGAGCTTGAAGTTGCAACCGAACGAACCACCGATCGATGAGGTTGAGTCACACCTTGAGTGCTGTCTTTAAGGTTATTGATGCACCCTACTACCAAGGGTTCTTCGCACCACCACCTCCAAGATAAAACAACCTCCAACTAGAAGATGAGGTAGTTCTTCTAGTCCCTTCAAGGAGCCAAAAGCTAGAGCACAACACTTAGACAACTCAAGAAAGAAATGAACTTTGTAAAATAAACAATGTGAGTGAGGAGTGTCTCTATTTGCACACAATATGCAAGGAAGGGTTGGGTTTATATAGGCCCAAACCACACCTCCTCACAAGGGGAGAATCAATTCTCCACTAATGGAGAATCAATGGCTTGTCCCTCCTCCACTAATTTGAATAAACCCCCTTGACCTAACCTCCCCACTACTTGGGGAAGTAACTCTCATATTCACTTCTTTGGAATGAATAGGATTTAACCCATTCAAAGACCTTAACCCCCACTCATGGGAATGGCCATAAATGGTCATGAAGTTGAAATGAGAAATGAAGGTCAAGAGTTAGAATTTGAAAACCTTTAAGACCCATGACCAATGTCATGAAGAGTCTCATAATCAAGGTCATGAAGTGCCTCCTTTACACATGGTGCCTCATTACCATCCTTACCTCATGGGTCCCACACACAAACAAAACAATTAAATAAAAGAAATGCAAAGACTAATTTTGAAACTTAATAATAGATAATATAGATTTTAATAAAAAACCTAACAATTTTTCTTAAGATTAATGGATGAATTTGATTAATCCTCTTTCTCTTGAAAAATGTAGGTGAATATCCAAAATAGAAGAAGAATTTGTCCTCTAACTTTGCTGTAAAGTTTGCTGCAACAATACGGAGCAAAATATTCTTAGATCCAATTCAAGTGGAAATGACTAAAAAGGGCTAACTTAATGGACTTTCTTCTTGTCATTCCATGAAAGATCTCAGCCGTTGATATCAAAGGAAAATGTTCTAATCCTACAAGCCAATTTTAACCTAGGACTTTGGGGGAGAAGAAGGGAAGAAAAGAGGAGAAAAGGAGGCAAAACGTGGGCAAGGAGGAGGAGAGGAGAGAGGGGAACTTGTGTGAGAGCTGCTGGAAGCAGCTAGAGCTGCTGGAGAAGACGAACTGATGGAGAAGAAGGCTGGAGCTCTTGTGGAAGCATTGAAGCTCTTAGTTTCTTTTCAATTTTATTACTCTATCTTCTTATCTTCTAGCTTAATGATAACAATATCTATCTCTTTGTTTTGGATTTCTGTTATGGGCTAAACTTGTGCTGTGTTGGGATGATAATAGTACCTAAACCTGAATTTTGAGATGTAACTATCATGTGTTCTTTAGTTTTACTACAATACAACTTGTTGTCAATGAATTCAGCATGATATATATTGATTAATTTCAGTTCTTGATGAATCTTTCATGAATGATTATTATGATTGAGTTAACTGAAAAGTTAATGCAGTCTAGATGCTTGTTGAATTGTGTGAGTTAGAATAATCGTTAATTAATTTGTGTTAATTAGTAGGTTGGGTAGGAATACCCAATTACCTCACATTGCCATGATTGGGATTGGGTTTAAATTGCTTTCATATTTCAATTATTCATAGGAATATGCAGATGTTGAATTAGGATGCTAAGCATATGTGTATTGGAAAATACCATTATGCCATTTCATTCCAGGTTCTTGATATATTTTGGGTTGTAGTATTACTTTAGTATTTGCATTATAAAATTTAGGGGAAGGGAAACTTGATTCCCAACACCCTTTTCACTCACTAAGTTCCTTCTATTGCTCAATCTCCATTTTAGTTCTTTAGTTTAATTACCTGTCATTTGGTTATTTAGTTAGTTAATTACAAATCAATCTTGTTAATCTTGTTTAAATCAGTTTTACTTTTACATTGAAAGTTAAGAATAGAATTCTCCGTGGGATCAATACTTTACTTATCATTTATTACTTGATTGCGATACGTACACTTGCGTAATATCTTGAGATACAAGCAACAAGGAGACAAGTGGCCAGCCAGTTTGCCCATCATATGGAGAAGAATTGGAAAACCCCTTTTGTTGAAAAACACGAGAAACATTTTCTAGCTTTAGAGAAAAAAACTGGAAAGAAGATCATTTAATTCTTTTTGTTTTTTCTTACTCTTCACTTGATAATAAAACTGAAAGATGCATTGATAACATGTATTTTTGATGTGCAGGGAGTGTGGGGAACACAAAGAGATTGAGTACCCAACTGCTGAACAGAGCATGTGGCATTACCAAGGAGAATTAACTATCTTTGTCATAGTTTTTGCTGCAACAAAGTTTTGTTCATTAGCTACAGGTGTGGCATCCTCTGCTACAAATTGTATTCTGTGTTTGTTGCTGTTGTTATTTGCAGCAACACTACAACAAAGTTTTTTCAGCTAGCTACGGGTCTTGCATTCTTTGCTACAAATAGCATTCAGTGTTCGTTGCTGTAGCAATGGTGCAACAAGGTTAAACCCACTCACTAGACCCGGTTTAACCTTGAACCCAACCAACCCATCGGTTCCACACTTCTAAACCTCTCTTAAACCATTGCTGGACCAAAAAAAAAAAAAAAACCCAAAACTGTTACCCACCTTCGCCCACCTCTGTGCTAGCTTCTTCACCTATCTTGCCTACCCAACCAAACCCCTAAATTCCTCTCAATTCCCATCTTTGATTTCCTTCTCCGTTGTCTATCCTTGCTGCATCGATGTTGCGTTAGATTTCTGTGTGCTTAGGGCTGCTCCAGTTGCACTCCCTCTTTGCATCAGCTAAGTGTTCACATTCATGATAATGCAGCAAATCTGTAGCTGGTTAAGGGAAGTCTTGTTCTCCTTGTTTTTCTCTGTTTTTCCATTACTTTATTTTTCTTTCTTTCGCTGTGAGGACACTGCTCATTTTAAGTTTGGGGGTATGCTTTGCCCTGTTCCAATCATTGCATGTGTCATCTTGTCATCTTTACTTTATAGATGTTCTTAGTTTCTTAATTTTCTTTAACTTTCTTGTGTGGTTTACTTTAAATGTTGGATATGTTGTTCTAGTTGCTAATTTTTGAGTTGTTGTCCAACATTTTAGAGTCAGGATTTTGTTATTGTTAAGTTAGTCTATTTTGTGGTGTTTCTACTGTTTGAGGCTAAAGCACTATCACTAGATTTTTTTTTTTTGTTTTGGTTTGTAAATGTGTTGTGTAGTCAATCTGTGCTATTATGTGATTTGGATGGTAGTTAGTTAATAAGAATGTCAGTGCTTCTTAATCTGATTTTGTTGGAGATCTTAGCACAAGTGTGCTATAATGATATGATGTATGCATTTACTCATTTCTGTGATATCATCTTATTGATGCACCAAGTGATGTTTCAAGCTCTGGAGAACCTGGGAAAAGTTGGATCAATGTGAGAGTTTAGGATTTTAGAATTGGTTGAATGAAAACCTTGAGACTTACACATTAGGGCTCCCCATTTGGGTGTTTCCAAGAATTTTTGTGTATTATACGTTGGTTGAGGTTTGACCCCCTCCCTTACCCCACAAGAATAATGCTCCGCTGTTTTGGGCCGCCTAGTAACCAGGAATATGCATGTAACTCATGTGTATTTATTACGTAAACAGTGGCCTGGAATATGAGCATATATATATATATATATTAAAAAAAAAGAGAGAAAAGAAGAGAAAGAAAGAAAGAATAATGCTCCGCTGATTTGGGCTGCCTAGTAACCAAGACTATGCATGTAACCCATGTGTATTTTTGACGTCATCAATGGCTCGGAATATGAGCATGCAAAGGCACTCTTGTTTGTGATCTTGTTGAGTAACCGGGTATCTTCATCACAAATGAGTGATATTCACATAAAAAGGCAGGATGACAACAGCAGTTACAAAAAAAAAGTTCATAAAGAATAAGTTTGGGGGTCAAATGCTCAAAATAGTGTGAAACAAGTTTTTGGGGGTGTAAAAGGATATGAGTCCCTAATTAGTGGAGAGGTAATCATTTGGTCAACATATGAGATCAATGAACTAAACTTGAGGACCATGATTCAGCTAGACTAGGGTAATCTGGGGCAAGATTCTTAACTTTCACACACACACTTGAGGGCATCCTTATGAGTAAAGTATGACCTCTAAGTGTTATTGGCCAAATGTGTTGGATCTAAAAAAAACTTGGAAAAAGATTGAGAGGCAACTTCTGTCTAACACCCATCTTACTGCATGATTAAGCTAGCTTATTTTCTTTTCTTTTCTTTTATTCTCTTAATGCTTTCATTAGTAGTTAGTTTGTGTTTTCATTTTTCTTTATTGCTCGAGGTCAAGCAATGTCTTAAGTTTGGGGGTGTGATAACTCTATGAAATAGAGTTAAGATTGGTAACTTTATACTTGAGATGGCTTGATTTAGGAGTATTTTTATCTTTATTTTAGTGTTAGTAGTCATTAGATGTTGTCTTATTGAGTCTTAACATGTTGCATTTTGTATAGGTCATTATTGTCACTCTTACATGATTTCTCTTAAGATTAATGGATGCATTTGATTAATCCTCTTTCTCTTGAAAAATGTAGGTGAAGATCCAAAATAGAAGAAGAATGTATCCTCTAACTTTGCTGTAAAGTTTGCTGCAACAATACGGAGCAGAATATTCTTAGATCCAATTCAAGTGGAAATGACTAAAAAGGGCTAACTTAATGGACTTTCTTCTTGTCATTCCATGAAAGATCTCAGCCATTAATATCAAAGGAAAATGTTCTAATCCTACAAGCCAATTTTAACCTAGGACTTTGGGGGAGAAGAAGGGAAGAAAAGAGGAGAAAAGGAGGCAAAATGTGGGCAAGGAGGAGGAGAGGAGAGAGGGGAACTTGTGTGAGAGCTGCTGGAGAAGACGAACTGATGGAGAAGAAGGCTGGAGCTCTTGTGGAAGCATTGAAGCTCTTAGTTTCTTTTCAATTTTATAACTCTATCTTCTTATTTTCTAGCTTAATGATAACAATATCTATCTCTTTGTTTTGGATTTCTGTTATGGGCTAAACTTGTGCTGTGTTGGGACGATAATAGTACCTAAACCTGAATTTTGAGATGTAACTATCATGTGTTCTTAGTTTTACTGCAATACAACTTGTTGTCAATGAATTCATCATGATACATATTGATTAATTTCGGTTCTTGATGAATCTTTCATGAACGATTGTTATGATTGAGTTAACTGGAAAGTTAATGCAGTCTAGATGCTTGTTGAATTGTGTGAGTTAGCATAATCGTTAATTAGTTTGTGTTAATTAGTAGGTTGGGTAGGAATACCCAATTACCTCACATTGCCATGACTGAGATTGGGTTTAAATTGCATTCATATTTCAATTATTCATAGGAATATGCAGATGTTGAATTAGGATGCTAAGCATATGTTTATTGGAAAATACCATTATGCCATTTCATTCCAGGTTCTTGATATATTTTGGGTTGTAGTATTACTTTAGTATTTGCATTATAAAATTTAGGAGAAGGGAAACTTGATTCCCAACACTCTTTTCACTTACTAAGTTCCTTCTATTGCTCAATCTCCATTTTAGTTCTTTAGTTTAATTACCTGTCATTTGGTTATTTAGTTAGTGATGCGTCCAAAATCTACTCAGCCCTTAGATCTCCTCGAGATGACCTGCAAAATGAAAGCGTCAGACGTGGCCCGACCGCTGGGGTCGGGAGTCCACCTCCGAAGGCTAAGTCAGTTGATGAACTTAATCACAAACGGCTCTGCTAGAAGCACAGAGCTAAGGAATGAAAGACTGGGAAAGGTGATCTAGATCGTAAGCCTCTGATAGTTTACGTCTACCAGTGTGTATGTGAATCTGAGTCCCTCACCTCGTATGGCAGTGAGGTTTATATAGAGTGTACATTCGAATCTCCTTCGTTGGATGCACTTGAGCCTTCTTTGGGTAGTCGTTGGATCTTAACAGTTAGATCCGTTGAGCGATAGACTTCTACTAGTTTGGACTAGTAGAGGACTCCTAAGATAACCTCTAAGTTATGTGATGATTATCCCCTTCATAATGATAAGCAACAGCCATCAACTTGTGCCTGCCATCATTAGGGCAATTAACCTAATCCATAAGTTGGATTAGGGCGTGCTTGTAGCTCAATTAGTTTTCTTCCTCAGCAAGCTATCTTCTGGATCCGGTTCGCTAGGGAGCGAGTCGATTCCTTCCGTCTCGACCGAGGTCAAGGATCAAACCAAGTATGAACCCGGTTTGATCATATTTTCTCCATATCACGAGCCCCCGAGACCAAGTGTTCGGTCAAGCCTGAGGGCTTGGTTTTTAACTGGGTTCTTCGTCAGGCAATAGTCTCTGCGTGTTCCACTAAATGTCACATCGCATTTAATGCGGTGGTCACTTTTCCTCGAGCGTTGTGAGGGTAATGCCACGTGTCTCCTTGCAGTCGATCTGTCATGGCTCACGTAACCCAAGCGACGGTTTCCGAATGCCTGTTTTGGATTTGTGAGTTCAAACTTTCAAAACGTCTCCTAATCTCGATCGTCGATGCTGAATCAATCTCGATCGTTCAGATTCCCGAACACTCATGCTGGTGTTTTAAAAGCGGTTCGTTGTCTTCATAGGTTTCATTCTTCTTGTCTGGAATTTGAACCTTCGTCATTTGCTTCGCGCCTTCTTGCTCTCGAGCTTTTGCCTCACTGAATCAGTAAGTTTACTGGTCTTTTTCTTTTTGTACCTTACTGAAACTAGTAATGGCCGATAATAGGGTTTCTCTGGTACCCAGTGCCAGTAATAGCAGTGGTAACGAAGCTTTTGCTTCCCTTCCTTCTGAACAGTCGGATAGTGATAACAAAACCCTAACTGTCCTCTGGCGTGAATTTGCTGAAGTTTCCCAAAAAAGTTTAGAGAGAAGAACCGAAACTCCTTATGTCCTTCCTGAGTCTGGATCTTCCAAGACTCCTAGGGTAACTGCCGAGTCTTCTAGGCAACCTCAAACTTCCAGGTCCGACGGCGGTCCTGGCTCTGTCCCCTCCGTTTTCAAGGAGGAAACCCTTCTTTCAGCAATCCAAGATTTTGATTTTCCTTCTTCTTATCAGGTTAGGGTTCCCCATCCTGATGAGAGGGTTGACTCAACCCTTTCGGGTGAGTTTTCCCTGTATATAGATGCACTGGAAAGCGGGGTTCGCTTTCCCTTTTTTAATCCTTTGTTCTCAGCTGTTCTGAATTACTACGACATTTGCCCTGGAATGCTCCTTCCCAATAGTTGGCGTCTCATCGTCGGCTTCTTGGGTTTGTGTTTTGAACTTGGCGTTATGCCATCTCTTTCTCTTTTTGTGCACTTTCATATTCTTTCTATCTCCCATCCTCCCGGCTGGGTTTTTCTGTCCAAACGTAATAAGGTTGAACTTGATTGGAGGGGCAGCATTCTTGCCAAAGGAACTTGCCCTTCCAACCACAAAAGATGGCACGAACGATACTTTTTCTGTCGAGCGCCTCCATCAGATCTCAACTTCCCGACCATCTAGAAGCAGTGTACTTCTTATTCTGAGAATAATCGGGGCCTTCCCTTATCCAAAGAAGACAAGGCGGCCATCAAGAAGATCAAATCTATCCCATTGTATCAAGAGATACATGGGCTTGAGGTGGAGTATAACTCCATCCTTCAGTACTGGGGCTTGGCTCATTGTGATCTTCTAACCATCATCTTTTAATTTTACTGAAGTGATTCGTCTTTAATTCTGACTCTTGTTCTTCTTTGCAGTGCCTCCAAGAATGAACCCCAAGAACCTACGAGTGAAGGCCGCTAGTGTCACATCCTCCCAGCCGGTACCCTAACTGGCATACTCGAGAGTGTGATCCACAGCCCCGAAGATCAAGTATCGAGGAAATCATCCTCCCACATATACAATAACATAATCATAAATAGGAAATAATCAAGGTTTAATATTATAAACAAAGGTTCAAAACAATAATGAATAATCAGTATAATCAGAGTGCGGAAAAGATACCAGATATCCAATGATATCAAAAAGAGTAAAGTGAGGCGGAAACTCACTCTACCAATATAGCGGAACGCAGTATGAAAGTCTAAAAGGAAATACAACTGAAACAAATGTACTAAGAAATAAACTAAGATCAAGCGTCCTCTAGTTTATAGATAACGTCTTCATAAGTATGGACTTCGTCAATCCAATGAATCCTTTCTAACTCTATGCTGTTTTCAAAAGTAGTACGCAGCTTGATCAGCCGAGGGATCATCAGAGTAATCTTGATCGTTGCTAGCACCTTGCGTGTAATACGCTTCATCGGCTTGCGCTTCACTGTACTGCTCGTCATAATAATCTGTACCTGCAGGATAATCTAAACAAAGAATATACAAAAAGGAATGAGTTTCGAAGAAACTCAGTAAGGTAGTTAATCCATAACATCATAGATAACATGTGGCAAAACATAACATGATGCAATGCAGTATGAAACAGATAAAGTATGAATGCATCTAAACTCTATGTATGCTGGTCTCTATGGTAGACATGCTTTAAGTCATAGCACCGTACTTCTTAGGGAAGGTTCGTTCACACCCTCAACCATTTAAGATATCTTGAGTTCCCTCAACCATTTAAGATATCTTGGGCAGCCGGTTGGTAATGGGTCCTGCATCCCTCAGGACAAACCATGGCAGGGTGTTAAGTCAACACACTCTCTCACAACCATTTGGCATAAGTACCGGCGCATGTCAGGGAAAAGAATAGCCCCATGCAAGTCATCTAGTCAGTTACATCAACTCAAGTCCAGATACTTCCATTCCTCACCCCGGGCGATCCTTTCCGGTATCCTTTCCACTAGAGTCACGGATATTATTCACCGGACTCATCAACCCTATTGGTTATCCACATATGGTAAACGGGAAGCTCTCATGTCCTCTCACGGATATAACTCACCGGTCTCAAGCGCCCATGAGCCCAAGTCCAGCCATATGCAACCCTCCAATAAATGGCCCCCACAATGTAATTCCCGTCCTCTCACGGATATAACTCACCGGTCTCGAGCGCCCGTGAATCCCCATTGCTACCACGGGTCGTTCGGTCTCAATACCCTTCCGAATCGGGTCTGATATAACAGGCGTATATCCTAGCCAAACACTGCTAGACATCCCTAGGTATGACAACCAATGATTCGGGAAAGCGTCGATGGGCATCTTCGGAGAACATCCCATACTATTCCCTCCGATGTCCAAGGACAGAAGCATCAAAAGGATACTCCCCAATCCCAAACCAAACTTAAGCAAACACATTCTCAGAACAGTCATGACATACACAACCAGCAGTTCATCATAGACAAGAGAATGTAAAAGCAAAAATCAGATTAGGCAATAATAAGTAATTCATATATCATGAATAATAAAAAGACAATATAAATAAGTGCTACTGTTCCCACAGTAGGAGATCAGAATTAAAGTACAACAACAATAGGTAATCTCATAGTTTCATAAAGTAGAAACCAGAGAACAAGCAATCTATGTAGTTAAGGAATTAACTGTCCTTACCTTCTAACTTGGATAGGATCTTAAAGAATCAAGTATGATCTTGACTAAACCTGAGAAGACAGTCCTAAACATGTGCATACAACATGTTAGGAAAGATGCATAAAGGAAAAGATCATAAATCAATCGAAACAAACCAAGAATGAGGTTGTTGTACTCATTGGTCGATTGATTGGTCTGCTGGACCAGTCGACCAATGAGTCGACCAATGCAGATAGTAGCCTACAAGAATCCGAATTTTGAGAATCAAGAACCGGATTTGACGGTTCAAAAGGGTACAAATCAGAGGGAAATTATCATGGTAGTATTCTAGGGTATAGAGGATATCAAATCATAAATCAAATCAAGTTCCCAGGTTGTAACCTAGGAACAAAAAGGTTAACCTACTAGGTTAAACATAGATTATGAGGGAAAAATATTATAATCAAAGATAAAAGAACTAGGATATGAAGATTACAGATATAGTAAAGAAAACACATTGATTGGGTTACCATGATCAAACTAGGGGTTCTTGGTTTGATTCCAGAAAATTAGGGTTTCACCCTTTTTGGTTCCCTCGGAAAATAATTGAGAGCTCTGGATGAAGGGAGGTAAATTGTTAGCCAAAAATAACAAGAAGGGTCATTCAATGATAAAGTTTAGGTTCATATAAATTTTACCCAAGAGGTTTCCCTCACACAAGGGAGGTTACCAAAAGTTCTCCAGATGATCATACAGGTTAGGGTTTCAAAGGATTAGGGTTAGGGTTTCGAAGATTCCACTGGCTGAGGTTAAGATCATGATGATGATCATGGATCTTAAAGAACATGATGAGATCAGGGAATAGATGGTTGCAAGAGTGCATCATCTTCTTCCCGATCTCAACGAAGAAACTAAATTAAAGAAAGAAAATCGGAGATAGAAGAAAGAGTGAGTGAAATCATACCTTTGCTGTAGGAGGATGAAGAATTCTTCAAGTCTTTGTGAGAGATCACCAAAGAATGCAAGGGAATGGGTTAGATTAGGGTTCTAACTCGTTCCAGAGGCTTAGGAAGCAGATGAGGTGGAGTATTCCCGAGATTAGACTTAAATAGAAGAGATAGGATTCAAATTTCAAAAACAGAATCAATTGGTCGATTGATTGGTCGATTGGTCCAATCGACCAATGAGTCGACCAATCAAGACAGCAACTTCAAAACAGGGAATTGAAGGCTCAGATCAAGTCCAAACATCAAGGGGTTTTGTACACACCTAAAGTGACATACCTAGGAGTTAGAAATGCCTTTGAATCAATACAGAGACCACTCCAAGACCATCAACTAATCCAATCTTCAACAAGGTGCAGTTTCCACCATTGGAACACTGGCATCAACACTCATGGATTCCAATCTAGCCATCAAGTCTTCAATAGAAATGGCCCAAAGATGACTTCTTGCCTTACTTCGGGTCACTAGACCTACAAATAACAAAGTTTCCGGATTAGGGTCAAGGCTGGGTTTCACAGCTAGGGCCGTTGTAACAGCTGAGCAACGGTCGCCTAGAGCCTTAACCGTTGACCAAGAGGCTTCTGTTCCCTCTCCCGACCCTTCTTACAGGGGTATCAGGAATATTAGGCCCATGGCTGATGCTTCAGGTAAAGGGAAGAAGCCGATGGTGGAGAGGTCAAATGTCTCCTCCTTCGCTCGAACCAAAAGGAGGCATGATACAGTTAATGTCTCCTCCCATAAAAAATCCAAAAATTCTGAGGATTGTGAGGAGGTCTTTACCCCTCAGTGGACCCTGAAGTTGACCAATAGGGTGACACAAGACCCTGAGAAAGCTGCAAAGTGGAGCTCCCTCAGTCTTATACCTTCTGATCGTCGGGAATTTGAAGCCCTGAACGATGATGCCCTTGTTAGTCAGTCCACAAGGTACCGGTCTTCCTGCTTTATTTTTTTATATTTTTTTATATTTTATAATCTCTTATGACTTCTTCTGATAATCTCTGCCTTCCCAGGAATGTCGTGTTAAGCTTCTATCAGCACATGGCAGCATTGAGCCGGGTTGGCCGCAACGGCTCCTTGCTGCAGACCTGTGAAGAGAATTTGGCCAAGGCCAATTCTGAGATAGACCGGCTGACGGGAGCTGCTAAGGAGCTGCAAAGAAAGCATGCAGAGGAGATGAACTCCCTTAAGGAGGACCTCAATTCTTCAACGGCTCGGGCTGTTGCTGCTGAGCGCGAGGCCAAGAAGCAGAAAGAAGCTGCCACGTTTTTTGGTGACAGATTAGAATTTAAATGTGCGGAACACGAAAGATACTTGAAGTTGGAGATTCCTAGCAAGCCCGAGCATATCAAGCCAGAGCTTCAAAAGGATTGTGTTCGGAAATACCTGAACAGCGTACCTTTCTCCAAACTGCTGGGTGCTTTCAACATCCAAGCTTACCGTTTGGGGAAAAATGATGTCTGGGAAAGGATTCTAGCATCCAACCCTTCCTTTGATACAGCTCCCTTTCGTGAGGTGTGTCATAAAGAGGTCTTCGAGAAATTAGGCATGGATCTCCCAGACTGGGCCTGGGAAGAGGATGATCCTTTTCCTGCCGACCCAGAATATGAGGAATATCTTGCTGACGAACCGCCACTCCAAGAGGAAAAATCACAAGCCGAGTCACAAGCTGCTGATGAAGAGGACTCTGACAACGACAATCCTGAGGAAGGCTCTTCTCAGGATCCTGAGAAAAGTTCTCCTGTACAGGGCTCCTCGGGCAACAATGAGGAAGAGGCTTAGGGAGTTATCTTTTTCTTTTTTGTAAAGATTGACCTCCTTGTTAATGAATAAACACTTCTTCCATGTTTGCCTTACTATTTCCTCGTCTCGTATCGAAATCTTGTCTTGAATATCAAAATATAAATGATAAAACTTATCACTTAACTTCACATTCCTCGACGAATGATAACCTTTGTAAAGATATTATGAAGATATGTTTTGGAAAGATGCCTTAATCTTCCCCACTCCTTCATTTATTGCAAAGTCCACACGTTTCCCTTCTGTACCCTGTGAAGTCCAAATGTTTTCTTGCTTTGGTATACCATTCACTATTTCCAATAAATTGGTAATACATCCATTATCACAATGGCGGTGCGACGGTTGGAGGTATTCTCGCATCAGGTGCTTGTTTCCACGTGACCTCCTTTTGACCGTCGATCTTGCTTGTTGCGGATTTCGAAGCGTCTTTTTGATCTGAGCCATTGGTTGTCTTTAGCTCTTAACCATCGTCTCAATACCTGAGGCTATTTAAAGCCTTCGTGGGTACTCTCCATCTATCCTGCTATCTACAAGTTAGATTTGCAAAAGCGACATTCCGTCCTCCTGCTTGCTTCCGTATTCCTCGTACTCCAACAATAACTCTATCGCCTTCGAACAAGTGAGCTTTTTGCTATCACCAATCTCTTCCCCTTTCCCCCTCAGTAAACTGCACAGTAGTAATACTTGGGGTTTATTTAATGGGTATTTTGAGTATTGCATATCTGATAGAGAACTAGGGTTTGTCCTCGTTTCTTTTGTTGTTGGGCTTTTTGTACTGATACGGCTTTTTCTTTGTATACAGTGGCTCCCAGAATCGATCCGAACTTTATCAGAGCGAAATCTTGTAAGAAAATCGTTCCATCGGCGGTGGTTGGGGTCAGTGAGGTGGTTTCAGCTGGTGAATCCTCTAAGCGTAAGGCTACTGCTGTTGGTGAATCTTCAAGTCAGATTCTCACAGTTTCTATTGATGCCACCCCTACGCCTCTTCTGCCTGAAGTGATCGCTCGTTCTTCCAAGGAAGATTTTGATCACTCCATTGTTGATGGTGCTGCTGACGCCCTTGCTGCAGAGACTGTTAGTGCACCCCCGAAGGAGACTCTTCGGGCATCTGAGGCAACTATGTTGGCATCTGATGAAGGTCCGGTCCCAGCAGGTGCTGCTTCTATTTCCAACTCTAGAGCTTGTTTGGCATCCTCCTCCTCTTGCTCGGAGCTGGAGGATTTTGCCACTAGGAAGCGTCGTCGGTTGGCTAGTGATGAAGTTCATCCTTCTCTTCCTTCACCTGAATTAGTGTCAAACGAGTTTGACAAAGCGTTGGAATGGTGCACTGCTACTCGAATGACTTTTGAGAGCGCAGTTCTTTCCAAACTTCCAGACGAGGTCTTTATGAAGTCAATGGTGATGTAAGTCTTTCTTCATTATCTTTCGATTCTGAATATTACTCTTCTGCTCCTTTTTAACTCGGAAGTTGTTTGCAGGAGTCTTACTGGTAACTTCCACAACCAAGTGGAAGCAGCCTCTAGGCTCAATAGGTTGAGCAATGAAGTTTCCAGGCTTTGGGAAATCTCTGAAGCTAAAGATGCTAAGATTGCTCGCCTTAGGAAATTAGCTTGGGAGGTTGCAGAAGAAAAGAATTCGGTGATTGATCGTCTCCGGTCAGACTTGGATGATGCCAGGGAGAAGATCCGGCAACTGGAGCGAGGAGTTGGAAAGTCAGGAGCCAAAGGATCTGAAGCGTTACCTCAAAGGCAAGCTGTCATTCCTTTGCCCGAATCCCTTCCAACTGACGTTCGCAGAGCCTGCGTCTTCAAGTATTTACACAGTAAGCCCTTTGTTGATATGCTGAATGCTTATAACTTGCAGGCGTACCGGGATGGTGAGAACGAAGTATGGGAATCGATACTAAGGAAAGATTCTCATTTTGATACGACTCCCTACAGAGTTGTTTGCCATCCTGAAGTGTTTACCAACCTGGGTCTTCCTTCTCCTGACTGGACCAAAAATAAGATTGATCCTCCACCTTCTGATCCAGATATTATGCATTATTTGGAAGATTCTCCTGTTTATTCTCCCCTGGAAGGATTCAATTATGACGAGCTCGCCCTGAATGCAAGTTTGGTCGAAGACCATACTTCTCCTGGACAAGCTGGACAAAGAGTATGAAATTGCGGAGGATTTTATACATACTGAAATGTTCTTTGTAATCCTCATTTCTCCTCTTCTTTTTCTTGAATCCATACCGATGCTTGACTCATGTGTTTGTTCTAGCAAAGTTGTGCCGATCTTGTATGACTTCTTAATGATCATTGATTATGACTTTCTTTTTTTGACCGAAGATTGTGTCCAGCTCTTGTAATCTTATGTTTTGATATAGAGACTGGCCTCTTTTGGTCTTTTGAAGAAATAAGAAGTTAACTTCATCTTGAACTTTGCTAGTCATTTGAATCGTTGTTGCACTAGGTCTTAGTTGTTTTAGAACAATGCCTTTACTTAAAGATTTTCGGAGAAATACAATAAGTCTTAGAAGGAACTCACTCGGGTTTTAAACCGATGCCTTGTAGAAGGAACTCACTCGGGTTTTAAATCGATGCCTTTACTTAGGGATTTCCGGAGAAATACAATAAGTCTGAAAAGGAACTCACTCAGGTTTTAAACCGATGCCTTGTAGAAGGAACTCACTCGGGTTTTAAACCGATGCCTTTACTTAAGGATTTCCGGAGAAATGATGGCGCCAAATGATGCATCCAAAATCTGCTCAGCCCTTAGATCTCCTCGAAAGCTTTTTGGCATTCTTCAGTCCATTTTGCTTTCTTGCTGCCCCTCAAATCTTTGAGTGCTTTGAAGAATGGCAAACACTTCTCTCCAGACTTGGAGATGAATCGATTCAAAGCGGCAATTCTCCCTGCTAAACACTGTACATCACGAACAGTTTTGGGAGCCTCCATGTCAATCAGAGCTTGTATTTTGGCAGGATTAGCCTCAATACCTCTCTGTGACACCATGAAGCCCAAAAATTTGCCTGAAGAAACTCCAAAGGCGCACTTTTCTGGGTTCAGCTTCATTTGATACTTTCGCAACACTGAGAATACCTCAGTTAAATCTGCAATATGATTTGCTCTTGTAAAGCTCTTTACTAGCATGTCGTCAACATAAGCTTCAACATTCTTCCCAATTAAGTCCTTGAAAATCTTGTTGACGGCCCTCTGATATGTAGCTCCTGCATTTTTCAGGCCAAATGGCATGACTTTGTAATAGTAGCTTTCACGATCAGTCATGAAAGCCATGAACTTCTCATCTTCCTTATTCATAAGGATCTGATTATACCCTGAGTAGGCATCCATGAAACTTAGAGTTTCATATCCTGCAGTCACATCTATCAAGAGGTCAATCCGAGGTAATGGATAACAATCTTTAGGGCAAGCCTTGTTGAGATCTATGTAGTCTGTACACATCCTCCACTTCCCATTCGCCTTTTTTACCATTACCACATTGGCTAACCAAGTTGGGCATTCAATTGGTTCTATGAAACCAGAATTCTTCAATTTTTCAACTTCGCCCCGAACGGCTTCATATTTTTCAATGGAGAAATTTCTCCTTTTCTGGATCACTGGTTTCACCTTCAGATCTATCCAGAGTTTGTGCTCTGCGATAGCCCAGTCAATTCCTGGCATGTATTTGGCAGACCATGCGAATACGTTGTTATTCTGTTGAAGAAACAACTTCAACTCATCCTTGAATTCCTCCAGCTGCTCAGACCCGATATAAGTAATCTTATTCTCATCCTCGGTACACAGTTGGATTTGTTCCAGCCTTTCCACTAGCTCGGGCCTTTGCATTTCTGCTTCTTCCCGATCATCCCGAACTTCTATAGGTAGGGCAGTCACCTTCCTCGGGCCTTCTTTGTCTTTTAAATAGGCAACGTAACATTGCCGAGAGATCCTCTGGTCAGAGGAAACTTGACCAATTCGCATGTCAGTAGGGAATTTTATCTTTAGGTGTTTCGTCGAAACAATAGCACCTATCTTGGATAAAGATGGTCACCCGAGGATAACATTATAAGCTGGCAGTTCCCAAACCACCAAAAAATTGATTTGGACGGTCGTTTCCTTAGGAAAACTTCCAATAGATAAGTCCAACTGGACAGATCCTTCCGCCACTGCAGATGATCCTGCAAAACCATATAAATGCGTGGATGAAGGCTCCATCAAGTCCTCATCCACCTTCAGCTTTTGATACACTTCATAAGAAATTAGGTCAGCTGCAGACCCTGTATCAACCAAAACTCTATGCACTTCTCGACGTGCAATCTCTACCTTGATGACTATAGCATCATCATGAGGTAGACAAACGCCTCTTTCATCCTCCTCGCCAAAGGTGATAGAATCTTCATCGTTTGGCTTCTTTCACTTCTGCGTCTCTCCGGTTCCGATAAATTTGGATTTTGTCTTTAAACTCCGGAGTGACTCGGGCTCTGGTCCTCCGAAAATTGTAACGATCGGTGACCGAGTAGCTTCAATCACCTCCTTGCCTTTCTTAGACTTCGGAGCCTCCTTTGATCGCTCTGAACTAACCGAACGATCCCTTTTAGGGGCAGTCCCGCGTGGTTCACGTGGCTCCTCCCTTCTTCTGCTAACAAAATTGGACAAAGTGTCCCTGAGATATTAATCTCTCAATATCTGCTTTTAGATGACGCCAGTCATTTGTATAATGACCATAGTCCTTGTGGAATCGGCAATACTTTTCTCGATCCTGCTGCTCTCCAGGCTTCAAAGGAATTTTAGGTGGCCACTTCAAAATATTTCGCCTTTTGATGATATTTAGAATATCAGCCCGAGGAGCATTCAATGGAGTATACTCACTTTTACCGGGAGACCTCTGGCGCCAAGCCTGAGATTTTCTAATCCGATCGCGAACATTCTTCTTTGGCTTCTGCTTCTACTCAGGAGCCTTCTGTTCCTTGGTGGAGGCTTTATTGTCTCCTTGGCGTGCATCTAAGATCTCCATGCTTCTGGCATCTCTGCACCAACTCAGCATAAGTTGCAGGCATATCCTGTAGTAATAACTCCAGCAGTTTTCGGTTAGTGAGTCCAGTGAATAGAGCAGTTTTGGCTACTTGCTCATCCAAAATTTCTATCTCCATTGTTACTTTGTTGAATCTTTTCAGAAACTCTCTGATGGATTCGCTCTTTCCTTGTCTGACAGTAAACAAGGTTTCTTTCGTTTTCTTGACCTGTATTCCACTCCGGAATCGCCCTATGAATTTGCGCGCCAACTCATCAAAGTTTACGATCCTTCCAGATGGGACGTTCGAAAACCACTTTTGTGCTGCTCCGGTTAAAGATGAACCAAAAATCCTGCAAAGAATTTCATCAGAATTACCTGAAACTGTCATGGTCTGTTGGTAATAGCCAATGTGAGCCGTTGGATCTCCGGAGCCATCGAATGTAGAAAAGGTAGGCAAACGGAAGTTATGGGGAAACTGATATCCCGCAATTGGCTCGGCAAAGGGGGTCTTCCGAATGACTGAGTAAATATCTTTAGTTATCCTTCCCTTAGCCAACTGCCCTAATTTTTTATTGATGTTGGCCAATTCCTGGACCAATCGAGTCGGGTGATCTTCAGCAATATGATCACGACCTCAAAAAACATGATCTTCACGAGCTATTCGATCATCATGAACGGCCCGTCCATCACGAACATTCCACTCATCGCGAACTGCTTGATCATCACGAACGGTTCGTCTGACAGTTGATGAGTGAGTCCTCACCCCCGTATCCAACCTTGTATTTGAATCGGTTGTACTTTCCTGTGGTCTGTCGAACCGATCATCCCGCCTAGGTTGATCGTCAATTCTCCTAGGCCCTCGGTCACCTTCACGAAAGTTCTGACCGATATTCCGATTTTCAGCCAATCTTTGATCACGTGGCAATGCATGCCTCCCTGAATCGCGATGATCAGGTTCTTGCGGTAATACCACTCGTCTGGTGAGCACGCGGAGTGCTTGACTCACCTCCAAGAGTTGAATCTTCACCTGATTCAATTGATCTTGGAATGTATCTAGAGGATTATGTCCTCCCTGACCACCATCTACTTCAAGAGGATGTTGGCTTCCCTGGGGAATGTCGGGATTATTCACTCCAGGGATTTGAACACCGGAATCGCGTTGTGCAGCGGCTGCTGCTGATCTAGTCACCATGGCTTTAAAAGTCTTTCCCACAGACGGCGCCAAATGATGCATCCAAAATCTGCTCAGCCCTTAGATCTCCTCGAGATGACCTGCAAAACGAAAGCGTCAGACGTAGCCCGACCGCTGGGGTCGGGAGTCCACCTCCGAAGGCTAAGTCAGTTGATGATCTTAATCACAAACGGCTCTGCTAGAAGCACAGAGCTAAGGAATGAAAGACTGGGAAAGGTGATCTAGATCGTAAGCCTCTGATAGTTTACGTCTACCAGTGTGTATGTGAATCTGAGTCCCTCACCTCGTATGGTAGTGAGGTTTATATAGAGTGTACCTTCGAATCTCCTTCGTTGGATGCACTTGAGCCTTCTTCGGGTAGTCGTTGGATCTTAACAGTTAGATCCGTTGAGCGATAGACTTCTACTAGTTTGGACTAGTAGAGGACTCCTGAGATAACCTCTAAGTTATGTGATGATTATCCCCTTCATAATGATAAGCAACAGCCGTCAATTTGTGCCTACCATCATTAGGGCAATTAACCTAATCCATAAGTTGGATTAGGGCGTGCTTGTAGCTGAATTAGTTTTCTTCCTCAGCAAGCTATCTTCTGGATCCGGTTCGCTCGGGAGCGAGTCGATTCCTTCCGTCTCGACCGGGGTCAAGGGTCAAACCAAGTATGAACCCGTTCGATCATATTTTCTCCATATCAGTTAGTTAATCACAAATCAATCTTGTTAATCTTGTTTAAATCAGTTTTACTTTTACATTGAAAGTTAAGGATAGAATCTCCGTGGGATCGATACTTTACTTATCATTTATTACTTGATTGCGATACGTACACTTGCGTAATATCTTGAGATACAAGCAACAAAGAGACAAGTGGCTAGGCAGTTTGCCCATCATATGGAGAAGAATTGGAGAACCCCTTTTCTTGAAAAACATGAGAAACATTTCTAGCTTTGGAGAAAGAAATTGGAAAGAAGATCATTTAATTATTTTTGAATGCTTCCGTTGAATTCATTATTCTTTTGATAGTTTATTCTTTCCTTGATTTTTTTTTTTTGGAGTATTTGGACTCCTATAATCTTTTTATTTAATTATTGAACTTATTCCTGTTCATGATTATCTTTACTTGCATTCATTATTATTGATGTGTAAGACCGTGGATCCTGTGACGGATCACTCCCACGGGTTGTCAAGCGGGTAACCGAGACCGGAGCGTGGGGTGTGACATATACCAATGGTCGTGGTGAGAGAGTGTGGACCTAAACCCCAACCATGGTCAATTGACAAGGACTAAACCCCTTGCCCGGGATCTCAATAGAGGTTAACCAGTTCGTGAGGGATCAGAGTGACTAAACCTACCCAGAGGAGGGTTGGTGTTATATCTTAAAGCATGTCTGCTATTTAGAGACTTGCATAGTTATATTTATAACTGCATCCATATACTTGCATGTTATTTTTTACATATGTTGATTACCATGACACAATGTATATATGAATGTGAGATGTGTTTCCTTACTGAGTTCTGAAGAACTCATTCCTTTTTGTGTGTTATATTATATTATACAGATGGGTATACTGGATCAGCAGATATTCCGTATGATTGGAATGACCCCTATGAAGAGGTTATGGAGGCGTCAGTGGGAGACGGAGATGTATGTTATGAAGCGACCTGCAGGTGCTTGGAGTGCGTTTATAGCACCCATTGATGGCAGGAGGAGGCATGTAGCATGCCATTTTGAGAAGTAAGTGGAGGAAAGCTAGGATAGCTCCCTTTATTGCTAAATTTGAAGAAAAGACCATTGCCCTTAAGAGAACTAAAAGAATCAAACTGAATTAGTTTAACTTTTGCTTCCGTTGAACTCTACAAATTTTGGAACATATTACTTTATTCTTTTTCCTTTCATTTTGATTCTTTCCTTTAAGTATTGGACTCATATAATTTCTTTTATTTAATTATTTGGATTAATTCTTGCTCTTGATTATTATTGCATGCATTTATTATCAATGATGGTAAACCGTGGATCTTGTGACTGTGAATCACACCCACGAGTTGTCTGGTGGGGCCAATACCGGCGGATGGGGTGCGATAGAATCTATGTGAAATCCAGCCCAAACCTAGCCAGGGCACCCTATCTGTTTTGGGTAAAGAAGGGTTTGTTTAAATGTTACACATTAAAGTTGGACCTTGATTTGATCTTAGCTTGTTGCTTGTAGACCCTTTTGGTTGACGATTTGGTGTCGGAACCCAAGCCCATGGACATTGTCGATGATGCCCCTCACTTGAGAGCATTGTCAGTGTTAGTTTTGAATCTGCGCACCGAAGAGGGGTGAATTAGTTGAAATACCTAATGAACTCCTGTGCCCAATCTGAATATATTTCCCGAAACTAGACTTCTTGATGGACTTGTAGGAGAAAACCCCACTCAATTTGACCCCATATAACCTTCCAAATCCCTGTCCGAAGTTGCTGAACTATGTCTGGCAAATCCTGCTTACGCATCAAAGAAGGTGAGCTTAGTTGGTGGACCTAATGAACTCCAATTCTTGATCTGAAAGTATTTCTGGAAACTAAACTTCTTGATTGACTCGTAGAAGAAAACCTCACTCAATTTGACCTTGTATAGCCCTCCGAATCCCTGTTTGAACCTTGCGGTTCTGATTGGTCGACTCATTGGTCGACTGGACCAGTAGACCAATCCAATCGACCAATTGGTTCTAAATTTACCAATTTGGTCCTGTCTCCTCTATTTAAGTCCAAATCTCGGGATTTCTTGACCTCCTATGCCTCCTCAGCCTCTGGAACGAGTTAGAACCCTAATCTAATCAATTCCCTTGCATTCCTTGGTGATCTCTCACAAGACTTGAAGAAATCTTCATCCTCCTGCAGCAAAGGTATGTGTATACTCACTCTTTCTTCTCCATCTCTGATTTTTTTCTTTAATCTGTTCTTGGCTGAGATCAGGAAGAAGATGATGCACTCTTGCATCCATCCACTCCATGATCTCATCTTGTTCCTTGAGATCTATGATCATCATCATGATCTCAACCCCAGCCAGTTGAATTCTTGAAACCCTAATTTGGAAACCCTAACCCTTGAAACCCTAACTTTGTGTGGTCATCATGAGAACCTTTTTGGTAACCCCCATATGAGGGAAACCTCATGGGTAATGTGGAGGTTGGTCTAAATTCAATATTCTTTAATTCTTCTTGTTGTAATTGGCCTATCATCAATTCCCTCCCTCCTGCGATCTCAACCTTTTTCCTGCAAGCCAAAAAAAGGTGAAACCCTAACTTCTTGGATCAAACCAAGAACCCTTAGTTTGATCTTGTTAACCTCCAATCAATGTGTTTCCCTTACTAGAATTGTAACCTATCAATCTTTAATTCTTTATCCTTGATCATACTATATTTTCTTCATGATCCGTGTTTAACCTAATTAGGATTTCTAAATTATTCTTTCTTCATTCTTGTTCTTGATTGAGATCAGGAAGAAGATGCTGCAATCTTGCAACCATCTATTCCATGATCTCATTCCATCCTTTGAGATCTATGATCATCGTCATGATCTCAACCCTAGCCAAAAGGGAGAGATTTTGAGGGGAAATTCTTGGGTAACCCTCATGAGAGGTTAACCAATTTGGGAACCCTTTTATTTCTGTTAATTCATTGGACCCTCCCCAAAACCTTTCTTGATTGTAAACTCTTTGCCCTAGGATGAATCTTTATTCTCCCTAGTCTTTCTGTGGGATACACGGATCCTTGTTAGTAAATCCCTAATCGTATGATTAGGATTTGTTCCTTTCACTTTAATTGAGAACCTTATTTTCTCTCATTGGTAGACCCTTCCTAATTCCATTCTTGATTTTGAAATACTAATGAGATGTTCCTTTATCTATCTTGGGTTGTTTTTGTGAGAGTTAATTATGGGTAACTCTTATGAGAGGTAACCATATCTGAGACCCTAATATTCTTTTATCTATTGGAAACTCCCCAACACCTTTTTAGATTGTGCATTCTTTGTTTCTCTTTCCCTATGGTGAATCTTGATTACCCCTAGCCTTTCCATGAGAGCCATCGGTTATGTATGATGAAACCCTAACCCCTTTGTTATAGACCTTTTGAGTTTGATTTTCGGACTAAGATCTCCCCCATGTCTTCATTAGGGTTAGGTTGTACTTGGTCATCAACCTCATGGGCAATGTTTCTATTAACCTAAACAAGATTTTCTTATTATGTTCTTGATTGCAACCATTCCCTTTCTTCCTGTGATCATAACCTTTTTATGGGAACCATAAGGTTGAAACCCTAGTTTCTTGGGTCAAATCAAGAACCCATCTTTTGACCATGACTTGATGATTTTATCTTCCTATATGATTCTAATACATCCTAGGAAGTTCCCCTTCGAATTTCAGATCAATCCGACTTCAAACGAAGAAGTTATGACCAAAACAGTTTTCACTATCCCGTCTTGACTCGATTGGTCGACTGATTGGTCGATTGGGTCAGTAGACCAATCAATCGACCAATGAAGACAGTAGCTTCAATTTTCGCTCAGTTTGATTCGTTTGCTCTCTGATCTTTTAGGTATCTTTCCTAATGTTGTATCTATGCTTGTTAGGGGTTTATTTGCTAAGTTTGGAGCCCCTCTCTTTGATCTTTGGATTATCTTCGGCGATAATCAAGGTAAGGACAGTTATTTCCTTAACTGCATAGATTACTTGTTCTCTGGTTTCTACTTTGTGAAACTATGAGATTACCTACTGTTGTTGTACTTTAATTCTGATCTCCTACTGTGAGAACAGTAGCACTTGTTTATATCATCTTTTTCATTATTCATGTTATATGAATTACTTATTACTGCTTAATCTGATTTTTCTTTTACATTCTCTTTTATATGATGAACTACTAGTTGTGTATGTCATGATTGATCTGAGATTGTGTTTGATTAAGTTTGGTTTGGGATTGGGAGGTGTCCTTTTGACACTTCTTTCCTTGGACATTATCGGAAATAGTATGGGATGTTTCCGGGGTTGCCCATCTACGCTTTCCCGAATCATTGGTTGTCATACCTAGGGATGTCTAGCAGTGTTTGGCTAGGATATACCCCTGTTATATCAGACCCGATTCGGAAGGGTATTGAGACCGAACGACCCGTGGCAGCAATGGGGATTCACGAGCGCTCAAGACCGGTGAGTTATATCCGTGAGAGGACGAGAATCACATTGTGGGGGCCATTTATTGGAGGGTTGCATATGGCTAAACTTGGGCTCATGGGCGCTCGAGACCGGTGAGTTATATCCGTGAGAGGACATGAGAGCTTCCCGTTTACCATATGTGGATAACCAATAGGGTTGATGAGTCCGGTGAGTAATATCTGTGACTCTAGTGTGAAGGATATCGGAAAGGATCCCGAGAGGGGAGGAATGGAAGTATCTGGAACTGACTTGATGTAACTGACTAGATGACTTGCATTGGGCTAGGCTTTTCCTTGACATGCGCCGGTACTTATGCCAAATGGTTGTGAGAGAGTGTGTTGACTTAACCCCCTACCATGGTTTGTCCGAGAGGGATGCCCGGACCCACTACCAACAGGAGCCGTATGCGTGACCTACCCAAAGAAGTACGGTGCTATGACTTAAAGCATGTCTACCATAGAGACCAGCATACATAGAGTTTAGATGCATACATACATTACTTGTTTCATATTGCATTGCATCTTGTTATGGTTTGCTTCCATGTTATTTATGTTGTTATGGATTAACTTGCCTTACTGAGTTTCTTTCGAAACTCATTCCTTTTTGTACAATCTGTTGTTAGACTTCTCTATAGGTTCGGATTTCTTTGACGGTACGTATGAGGAAGCACAAGGTGAAGAAGATGAAGACTGAAGAACAAGAAGAGCTGACTGAAGATGTGGATTAGATTTCTTTTGTTTCTTCTAGACTTATTTTTTACTTTACTTGTATTAGCTTAGAGCTTTATTTAGATTTCGATCTACCTTCCGCATGTGTTTGTAGGGTATATTTCCGCTATACTCTACAGTTGGCTTTTGATTTGGTATCTTGTTATTCCGCACTCTGATATTCTATAGTGATCCTTCTGATATCCTTTCTTGACTTTTATTATAAATTACTTGAACATTATGATTTGTTCTTGCTTTTGATTATGTTATTGTGCGAAATGGATATGATTGTTCCTAAACTTGATCTTTAGGGCTGTGGATCACACTCTCGGGTATGTCAGTTAGGGTATCGGCTGGGAGGATGTGACAATCTAGCTTCAACCTTAGGAAGGCTTCATATGACATAATGTCTACTGAGGAGCCTATGTCAACCAAAACTCTGTGAATGTCGCGGTTTACTACTTCAGTGATCACCACAATTTCATCATCATGAGGTTCTTGAATTCCATACATTTCTTCTTCCATGAAGATGATCTCCTTCATTCTTTTGACTCGCTTTGGTACAGTATGAGATTCTATAGAATGAACGAACCAAGCATGGGCTTTTGACTTTGCAACTGAGTTCAGATCCACAGTCCCCAGTATTGTCATGACTGGTGACTGCTTTTGTTAAGGTTTTTGGCTTTCATGATCTTCGGGTGGAGAATCTGGCTAATAATCTTTCTTTGTTTGTTCTTCTCTCTCTGATCCTCTCTTATTACATTTTCTCGATTGTTCACCATTTCTCTGTTGTCCTCTATTTCTTTTGTGAACATATTGATCTAAACATCCTTGACTGATTAGACGTTCAATTTCATTTTTCAAAACTCTATAGTCATTTGTATCATGCTCATGATCTCTATGGAATCTACAAAATTTATTTCGATTTCGCTCCTTTTCTTTCTTGATCATTGGCGCTGGCCATCTTAGAAATTTTTTATTCTGAATTTGCATCAGAATTTTTGATCTTCTTGAGTTCAGAGGTGTGTACTGATCTAGAACTGGTCGCAAAAATCTTTTCTAATTTGATGATCATTTCTTGAATAAGTCTTATTATTCTTTTGATCTTTCTGATCAGATCACAACGTTTCACTTTCTTTTTGTCTGCTTCCATCACCATCGGTTTTCTTCCTTACCTATAGAATATCCTTCATGTTCGCATATTGGTTACACCATGATGTTAATTCTGCAATGTTCGTCACAAGCCATTGTTTCATTTAGATATTTGATCTGGAATGATTCTTGATTGAATCTCTTCGGATTGATTCTTGATTGAATCTACCTGACTCTCTTGGCCTTTTCGAATTGCTACCAAATTGTCCATTGTTTTACTACTTTTCATGCTGCTTTGGAAGCGTGGCAAGAAAATTCTTGTCAAATCTTTGAAGTTTCTAATCGAATTCGGCTTTAGACTGAAAACTAGGTTGTTGCTGGGCCTTTCAGAGATGAAGAGAATGATCGACACTTCAAAGCTTCAGATTCTCCGGCTAGCATCATAACCATGTTAAATTGAGCCAGATGCTCTAGTGGATCTGTACTTCAATCTTACATTGTGAATACCAGGAATTTGGATCTATAGATTCCTCCACATTCTCTTCATTTTCCTTATTTGCCAGTCGTTGGATCTAGTCGTCTAGAATACAAAATCTTTTATTGATTTCGGATCCACAAACCTCAGAATAGCTACTGAATGACTTTTGTGTCCTTTCTTTTCGATCTCTTTGGCTTCTTGGAATTCTATTTTTCCTGCTTTGGCTTGGTCGATCTCTTCTATCTTCTCCGGTTGAAACTTGATCTTCCAATTCAAAAGAAAATGGATCAATATCCGAATCTAAGCTCTCTCTACAGCCTTCCTTGTTTAGATCTGATTTTTTTTATTCTGCCTCAACTCTTGCTTCCTAGGATTTTGGTCAAATATCGTATCAACTCGGGAAATAGGAGTTCTAAGTTCTGCTATCACTGGAATTCCGGTTGTATTTGGAATTCCGATTTGTCGGTTATATGATGTCATCAGATTTTGTGTATCCAAAATCTGACACTGCATGTTTTCCATTTGAGTTAAGATTTGATGCGGATCGAATCCAAGTTGTGACGTTGCAATAGGTGCTTCCAAAAGTTCTCTCCTGTCGATTATGAATCTCTAGAGGATGAGGTGATCTTATCATTGAGGACCTTCTGCTTTTGACGAATAAGCATTGTCAAAGCTGGTGGTGCTAATGTTGCTTCTCTCGTGTTCCTCTTTGGACTCTTTCCTCCTAACTCTCTCTGAATGGTCTATGTTGTCTCATTAGCTGGTATATCTTCCTCATGCTCAGGTGACTGAGCCATAGCTTTTGTTATGAAATTTTTCCCACAAACGGTGCCAAATGTTGGTGCAGAATTCGCCAAGATTTGTGAACCGTGAATCACACCAAACTCCTTAGATCTAGTTCGATTTGTATTTGAATCTATTGTAACCTGCAAGAATAATAGAAGATTGTTAGAAATGGAGCCGACTAGCTAGATTGGCACTCCGTCTCCAATGGTCAAGTCAATGAGTGACGAAGGTTTTAGGTTGCAGAACTCCTTGGAGCTTCATAAGTGTTTTAATGCCTAAAAGCAAGAAAAGTGGAGGTAGATTCAATGAACTAGATAGAATGTGTTACCTTCCGAATGTTGGTGACCTTATTAATAGATCACTTGTGGGCTTGAGCTTCTCTTTATCGTAGATTGAGCACCTTAAATCCAATAGTCAGGATTAAATCCTTGTATGGTTTTCAAGTTGGCCCCTTTACTTGGTTTGACCTTTGGTCGATCCCAGTTGGACCAACACGAACCGGGTCCTTGGTGATTTATTCACAACAACCTCCTTATTTGATTTCCAATGGAAAACCTATTGTAGTAAAAAATTAGATCTTAAAATTATCTGTGCAAATGTCAAATATCCCAATTCCGTAGAATGCTTGGGTGGTGGAACTAGTCTTGGATCTACTACCTTTAGCACAACAGATAAGGATGACCAATAGGGTGGACGACGTTACCAATAACAGGCTTATGTACTTGTGATGTGGATTAGTTGTTAAAACACACACACACACACACACACACACACATTTCTTCAGTTTCTTTTAATCTTTTTGGGAACCCAAGTGCAGTAAGAATGTGAGATCATGGGCATTTTTTTTTTTTTTTTACCTTAATTTCATGGAGGAAGGATTTGAGATGGCATCCCTACAGTCGTGCCTCTACCATCTCCTAGACCCTTCTATACATTTTTGCATCGCACACATATAATTTAATACGTAGATTAGCATTTGTATATTCTTTAATCTTTTTTTAATTACTTTCTTGTAAATTTTTGTAAAAATTTTCATGCATGCCACCAGTCACGCAAAAAACTAGCCATGTGAGCGGGGTTTCACTTTCTCATGTGATTCTTCCTTCATAGGAAGAAGAAAAAAAACTCATTGTAATTAAGCAGTCAATGGTTGCATTACATTTGATAATTACATATAAAGGAAATTAGAAGAACATCAATTGTGATCTTGAGATACAAAAATTATTAATTTCTACAAATAAATTGCATTAAATCATTTCTGAGATTTGAAGCTGATCTTATGGTGAAATATTGCCTCTGGTCATTAACAGTTCTGTACAAAATTTAGTTCCTGAGAAAGGAAATTATTAATAATCCAGAAACTGATCATAATTCAAAAGAATCATCATCTTCCAATTCTAGAGCTGCAGCTGCTTCTTCCTCTTCATCAATCACAAAGTATGGATTCTTCTCTGTAGGTTGGAAATTAGAAAAGATAAATGTGTAGAAAGCCAAGCTTGCACCCTCTATTGCTGCTGTGATAAACCATTCAAGCTTATAATCAATAACAGCACCAACTGCTGATGCCACAACCCTTGTGAAGTATAAATACCCAACAACAACAATGTAGAACTGCTTGAACAATGTCAGCTTAGCCAGATTCCTCGCTGCCTTTCCATCGGTCTTTGACGCCTCCCGGAGACTCCGAATCGACCAGATAATCGGAAAGAATACAGCACAACAACATGCAATGTCCATCAATAAGAACAGCTGGTTCCATGTTAACCAATCTTTCGTCGCCGGACCGGTTTCATTGATCACAACTGAAGCTATGTTCTCAAGAACTTGCAATGGTATCACAACCATGAGAACCTTCTTTTCTCTCTCTTGCAGGTAGGGTTTCAGGAATGACCAACCAGTTCCAATCAAGATAATCACAGTGAACAACATTATACCTTTGACAAAACCAAAGATATAGAAAGCCACATCCCAACCATGAGGAGTACCTGTTCTTCTAACATAGGATTTGTCTTCAGAAGCAGACAGCAGCTTAAAAGCTTTCACAATGAGCAAAGCTCCCATTATAAGATGAATCTTGTCTACAGTTGGTCTTTGCTTGACACAGACAAGAACCCAGATCAAGAAAAAGATTGAATATATGAGAAAGAAGATAAAATAAATTGCTGGCAATTGGGTTTGTCCCGCAGGAAGGAATTCTTTTCTTCCATTATTCATATTGTACATCTCTGTATGAACATTCATAGAAACTTGAAATTCAGGTAAACAGTTTCCGAAAACCAAACTGTATTTATCTGGATCATCAACAATGATGGTACCATTGTAGGTATTATTGTAGCTGAGTTGATCAAATTTGAAGAGTAGTTTCACATAATGACTTGATACAACGCAGAAATTCTGTGTACGTTCAGATTCATTCAAGATCTTACCAAAAGATGATTCTCTTAAGAGGAAAAATCCCATTAAAGAAGGGTTTAATTCTGCGTGTGGATGTCTTGATCTCCATGAAACATCTTTGACTGAAATGGAGACATGACCAAATTGCAAAAACCCGAATTGTTCGAATAAGATCATGGGCCTTGAGTCTTCCACAATTGGAGTGTCTTGGATCTCTGATGCAGAGAAGGGAATGCTTAAGATTATACAAAGAAAAGGAAGAACTACTTCAAGAAGCATTAATGGATGATAAAGATGATGATCATGGAGAAGTGACAAGAATTGGAAACTGCCCATGATGTATGTGACTGTTATTTACAAGTGAAAATTGAAAGGAAAAATAAATTCAAACTGATCAAAGGGAATCATGCATGAATGAACTGATTAGAGATTTTTTTTCTTCCAAAAAAAAAATTGCAGATGGTTGGGTCTGATTTTCATGGAAATTGAAGTTGTTGAATTATGGTCCACAGAGGGTTGATGGTGAAAATTCTAACAGAAGAACGTTTTGATAGCCGTGGAATTGGGAGGGTAAGAAATCGCGGTTCGGACTTTGACACATTGACTCCATTTGTTTTGCCGTAAAATCTTTGCTTTTTACATCTTGAAAATGTAAACATTGGAAAAATCTCAACATTTAAAAAATTTGAGTATCAAAAATACTAGCTATTCCACTTGGATAAAATTTTATGCAAGCCATTATTCCTAGGGCATAAGTTCGTTCTGCCCCAATTTGCCATGAGTTTTTGTTCTTGAGGCAGATATGTTTGTAGAACAATTTTATTTTAGTCATACTTATAAATTTGATTGATGAAAAGAATCCAAATCATACTACTATTATTAAAGGATGAACTCATGGAAGCAATGTGCGAAGTCTAAGCGAACCTCACCAGTTGGCTGGTTGCAGAAATCAGCGAAACGGCGAAATCTTAGCGATATACTCTATTTGTGTTAGATTGTAAAAACAGAGTGAGTGACATCGATTTATGTGTGTGGCCTTAAATGTCAAGTCATATTTATAAAAAAAATATATAAACAAACAAAATATCAATCATTTTTTCACCTCTTACATGTGTGGCTATAAAATACAAATGCAACTATTATATGTCATTTTTTTTTTTTTTTGGTAGAAAACTAGATTAAATTGAAGGAGACAAAGGCTCTGGATGGGGAACATGCTCCCACAACCAGGCAATGGAATTTTGCCAAACCAACGTTGTCTCAAGCGTCAGGGCTTCCTGAGCCAAAGAGTGAGCTACAACATTGGCATCTCTTGGAATATAAGAAAAAACACAGGATAGGGGAGCACTAGCCAGCTGTCTAATATCATCTATTACATTTTGCAGTTGTGTAGGAACTTGGAGAGCTGAGTTTAAGAGTAAACTGACAACAAAGAGACAATCAGATTCAAGTATAACATGGAGCCACCCTTCTTCAATTGCTGACCAAAGACCAAACTTTATACCCAGAGCCTCTCCCACTGCTGCCTCCCCAAACACTACAGGTATCGATTTTGCCCATATCGGTTCTCCTTGCCAATCTCTAGCCACAACACCAATGCCACTTGCAGATCTATCAGCTCGCAAAGCTGCATCAGAGTTAAGTTTAATCACTCCCCTTGCTGGTGGCTGCCATTGAAGGACTCCTCCATTAGATGCTTGTGATTGAAAAGGCCACAATGAGATCCTCCCTGATCGATGACCAGCAACCGTACCTTGAGCAGCAATGAAATCCTTGACAGCTTGTTCTGCCAGCTGAATTACCTCTTGTGGCAGCCATGTATCTGCTGTAAAATAATTAGTATTTCTCGCTCTCCAGAGGTACCACAGTATGAACCCTATTTGAGCTTCCAAGTACTGATATCTTCCTTTATCCTCTAGCTGAATTTTCCTCCAATCGTTAATCCACTGATCAATGGAGTATTCTTGATTGTCATTGAAATGCAGCCCCAACTGTGAACCCAACCAAACTGCTCTCGGGAAAGTGCAATGGAAAAATAGGTGTTCAATGGTTTCAAGTTCCCCACACCTACTGCAAGTATTTTCCATTTTCATACCCCGATGAAAACAGTTAGTAGCAGTTGCAAACGCTTGATTACAAGATCTCTATAGTAATGATCTCACCTTAGGAAGAGCATTTAAATTCCAAACTTTCTTCCAAACCCCTTTATCGATAAGCTCCCATGATTTCCAGGTTGAAGAAGATGCTCTTAGATTTTTCTCAAGTTTCTTTGCATTAGACAACAGATGATATGCTGACTTGACTAAAAAATGACCTGATTTTTTAGGAAACCAGTAGATTTGATCTTCCTCAAGGAACATAGATAGTTGTATCCTCTGAATCACCAAGCTAATATCAGCAGGGAACAATAGGTTTAACTTTTATCTATCCCAGGTGCCGTCCTCTGTAAGTAGTTGTGCCACTTGAGTTACTTCATCTGATACCTGAACTTCATTTGCAAGACGCCCATCATCCAACTTAGTGATCCATCTATCACGCCAGATATTAATGGAGTCTCCACGCCCTACCTTCCATGCCAAGCCTTGGGCAAAAGTAATATAAAACAAAAATAATTCAATTTTTAACGTTGATGGAAGACAGCTACACAAGATGAGTCATCGTCTTCTTCAGTTCTTCACTTCCTCTCCATCAAATCATGTATTTCGCCAGTGATAGAAGGATTTCGACCATGAAACTAAACATGGAGATAATTTTTTTTGTCGATCGAACTGAAAAGGCAAAGAAGAATACATAATACGAACGAGCAGCAGGTCTAGGTGGCAATCAATCCATTTCCGGCGATATTTTGCAGGTTTCGGTGGTGATTTTTTACGGAATCAACATTTTTCCGGCGATATTGTCTAATTTCATTTTCGGTGCATTTTTTGGTTTGCTACTCACCGAACTGGGCGAAATTTGACAAAATTTCTGCGAATTTCGCCGAAATGTTTTACCATGATCATACTACTATTATAAAAGGATGAACTCATGGAACCGATGGAAGATAGTTACATTTTTCTTCCAAGAATACCCTCAAACGTTTATTAAAAAATATATAATTAATTGTGTCTAGAATCGTAATTCTAGACTTTCACTACTATTTCCCTCTTCCCATTTCTCCAAAAAAAATTAATTACTTGACATTTAATATTCTTTCTCATATTAAAAAAAATAATTAATTACTTGATATATAAAATCAGATATATCTATATCTTCCCCAAAAAATAAAAGTTTCTTTTCAATTAATTATTAATAAATAATATTCTTTGTATTCTTTTTTTCTCATACCAAAAAAAAAATCTCTTGCACTGCAAGTTGAAGAATGTGACTTATATCTTCAATTTTTTTCTTCAACTATAAAATTGTAAAACAAAGAAAATCCACACAAAACTTGAAGAAGAAAAAAATTAATGGCTAACATAAAAACAATTACTAATAATCAATGTACTTAAAAAGATAGAAATTGTCCAAGTTCAATTTAGAAAATATGTAAGGTAAAAATAAACTTTATAGTTCATTTCACGTAATTCATATTCATATATATAACACCACGTGCATTTGCACATGTGACTTTACTAGTTGTATGTATAAATACTTCGAGAAAAATTGGACTAATTGGGCCAAGCCCTTTGAGCTCAACAACCTCCACCCATGATTAGCTTGGACTAGTTTGGGTTAGTAGGTTTTGATTGCCATGTTTGGACCATCCTTTCTTGGGCAAATCTATATACTAGGTCTTCATTAAGTTGAACCAGCTCAAACCCGTTGGTTTTAGTTGAGTTAACCGGTCAGCCACTTCGCATTTTCATTCAATAGGTTTTCCTAAATTAAAATACAAACTCACTTGGCTGGAATCGTCCACAAGTCAAACAACTACACAACCCAGAATAGAGAAATTGATTTGATGATCTGAGCCAGAGAACCTTGGTTTGTTCTCAGCCTAACAGTCCTCAGGGTGGATCCGGGCCAAGTTAGAGTGGCCTTGGATTAGAAGTTATATTAAGTTGAGTGTTTCACCTACTCAACTCTACTAGGGGTAGAGCTTCACTAGGGCCATGACCTAGGGCTAGAGCTTCACTAGGGCCAGGGTGGTCGTGGCCTCCCAAATTTTCAAATCTTTTCAACAAGTCCTTTTGGCCCTTTTTTTTTTTTTAATTTTTTGGTTATTTGCGCCCTGGGTGTCAATATGGAGACTGGCCCGATAAAGCCCAGATCACGTCAGACCGATTCACAAATGCTTTTTTTTTTGTACAAAGGCACTTGGGATAGCCCCCCCCCCCCCCCCCCGCCCCCCCCCCCCCCCCCCCCCCAAAGACCCCTCCCTAAACCCCCCCCACCCCCCCCAAATGAAAAAGGTGGGGCCCCTCTCTTTTTGGGGGGGTTTTTTTGTTTTTATATGTTGGGATCATATGTCAACATACCCATAAAGACAAAGACCATTTATGTAATATCTCTTACACCCTCCCGCAAAGTCAAATGGCCACAAAATAAGCTTAAGCTTGGACCTAAGACTTTGAAAATGAGAGACATTGAGACTCTGGGTCAAAATGTCAGCCAACTAATCTTTTGTGGAGAGAAAACACACCACCAAATTACCCTTTGCAACCTTGTCACGCACAAAATGAAAATCAACCTCAATGTGCGTTGTACGAGCATGAAAAATAGAGTTTGCAGAAAGGTAAGTCACACCGACATTATCACACCATAGTATAGGAGGAAACGCTTTGAAATGCCTATCTCCATGAGTAACCAAGTAAATCGATGGTAGAAAGAGCTAGAGCCTGATATTCACTCTTCATACAAGAATGAGCAGCAATAAGAAAGATGAGAAACCCTCCTGTAGGATTTGTGATCATGAAGGCATCCAGCCCAATCGGCATCGGAGTAAGCCATTAGAGAACAAGTTGGAGAAGCCGTCAAATGAAGACCATAGAGAATGGTTCCCTTAAGATAGTGAAGCAAGCGCTTAAGAGCAACCCAATGATCCTCTGTTGGGGAAGCAAGAAATTGACACAATTTATTAACAGAGAAAGCAAGATCTGGTCTTGTGAATGTAACATATTGCAAAGCCCTTACAAGACTTCGATATAGTGTTGGATTAGACAATGGCTTCCCACCATCTTTAGTGAGCTGTAGAGACAGAGACAAAGGAGTGGAGATGGGCTTGGCACCTTACATTCCAGCCCTGTCTAAAAGAGAGCTAATATAGCGTTGTTGTGATAATAAGAGACCGGTAGGCAGTGTGATAAGCTCCACACCTAAGAAGAATCTAGCTAGACCCAAATCTTTTAAAGAAAATTCCGTTGTCAGGGAGCCCATGAGACCTTGAATAACTTGTCAAGAAGGCCCAATAAGTAGAATATCATCCATGTAAAACTAAGATAAGAGAGGCCCATGATCATCATGTGGATAAAACAATGATGAATCAGTGGTGGAACCACGAAAACCAATGTAACAAGAAAGGTGCTCAAGCATTGAAACCATACCCTAGGAGCCTACTTAAGCCCATAAAGAGGCCTCTTGAGTTTGCAAACATGAGAGGGGAACTAAGAGTCAATATATCCAGGGGATTGTACCATATACACATCTTCATCCAAATGACCATGTAAAAAAGCATTATTGACATCCAACAAATGGATATGCCATTTATTTAAAACAACAAGAAAGAGAAAAACCCGAATTGTTGTTGGTTTAACGACGAGGTTAAAGGTTTCTTCATAATCCAAACCATACTCTTGGGTAAAATCCTTGGTGACAAGCCTAGTTTGTGTGGTTCTATAGAACCATCAGATTTCCGCTTAATCCTAAATAACCATTTGCATCCAATAACATGGCCATTAGGCAGTGGAGGTGTCAATAGCCATGTTTGACTCAAAATCAAAGCGTCAAATTCGGAATCCATAACAACATGCCAAACATAATGTTTAATAGCTTGAGTATAACATGTACGCTCCAAATCAGAAGACCCATGAGCCACCAAGGCAAGAGGCAATGGGTGTTTAGTAGCACATGTGTGACCATGTTATGTGTTCTAGTAGTAACCACATGAGAAGTGGGCAGTCCATGAGGTACAGTATCATGATGTAAAGGTAAGGTAGCAGAAATATTTGAAGTACACAATCCAAGTCCATTAGTTATTACATCATTGTGGGCTCTTAAATCAAGCCCACTATCAATAAAGGCAGAACCATTCAAAATTGTAGGAGTTGAACCACTAGGAACCAAAAGATTACTTGCAAGACCAGTAGAAAACACACCAGCAAGCCCACAAATAAGTCTGCTAGAAAATATTTTAGCACCCTCAGTTAGACCACCATGTAAAGCATCACATTGACATGTATCTTTTGGACCAAAACACCATTATCCATCTCATAAGAAGCATCAGGAGACAAGACCGGATGGGAAACTCCAGGATGGGAATTAGGTTGCATAGAAGAACCAGAAGGAGGAAAAGATGACGATGGTGGAGAGGATGATGAAGATGATGGTGTGGATGAAGGAGAGGGAGGAAGAAAAGGAGTTTTCGAAGAGCGAAAAATAAGAGCAGCAGGCCATGAAGAAGAAATAGTAGATAAAGGAGGAGTGGTGTTGGCCATATCCATTGTATAGGAACACAAGGATTCATCAAAAACAACATGATGAGAGATGATGGTTTTCTAAGAAATGGAATTAACATTTGTAACCATGATGTTTGATACTATATGTCACATCCTCCCAGCCGGTACCCTATCTGGCATACCCGAGAGTGTGATCCACAGCCCGAAGATCAGGTATCGAGTAATCAACCTCCCACATAAACAATAACATAATCATGAACAATAACAACAAAAGTGCGGAAGATAAACCATAGATCCAAATAGGGAAAGAATGAATCATTTATAAATCAGAGTACTAGATATAATCAGAGTGTCAAAACAGATAAGTAAAGTGAGCCAAAAATCCCACTCTACAACCAGCGGAAAAGTAGTTCTAAAAGAGAATAAGCAAGACAGAATCTAATCCCAGTAGCAAGTACAATGGGTAACTAAATTGTTCTCCACTTTATAGACAACATCCCTATAAGTATAAATCTCATAAACGGCACAAAGGCGCTTCCACTCAATGGTCGGACTAAGCATCGTACGGAGCATAACCACTCGCGGGATCTTCAGTGTAATTGTTGTAACCGCAATCACCTTCCTGGAGATATGCCTCTTCGCCTTGCGCTTCTTCATAGGGACCGTCATAGTATTCAGGACTGCAGAATAGTCTAACAAACATTGTACAATAAAGGAATGAGTTTCAAAGAAACTCGGTAAAAGGCGATTAAATCCATAATAACATAAATGGCAGGATTTCGAACAAACATAAATGCAATATGATATGAGACAAGCAATGAATGAATGAATCTAACTCTATGTATGCTGGTCTCTATTGGCAGACATGCTTTAAGTCATAGCATCGTACTTCTTTAGGAAGGTCTCAATCACTCATCATCAGTTGGTAATGGGTCCGGCATCCCTCGGGACATTCCATGGCTGGGGGTTAAGTCACCACTCTCTCACATCACCATTGGTCTAAGTACCGGCGCATGTCAGGGTTAAACCTAGCCAAATGCAAGTCTTCTACTTAGTTACATCAAGTCGAGTCCGGATACGTCCATTCCTCGTCCCCGACGATCCTTTCCGGTATCCTTCACACTAGAGTCCTCATAGTCCCCGACTACGGACTCATCAACCCTATTGATCATCCACATATGGTAAACGGGAAGCTCTCACGTCCTCTCACGGGTTGGTTACCGGTCTTGAGCGCCCGTGAGCCCAAGTCTAACCATATGCAACCCTACAGATAAATGGCCCCCACAATGTGATTCCTGTCCTCTCACGGGTTGGTTACCGGTCTTGAGCGCCCATGAATCCCCATTGCTACCACGGGTCGTTCGGTCTCAATACCCCTTCGATTAGGGTCTGACATAACAGGACATCCTAGCCAAACACTACTAGACAATCCTAGATATGTCATCCAACAGTTTAGGAAGGTGTCCAGAGGGCATCTCCGGAAACATCCCATAATATTCCCGTAGTTGTCCAAGGACAGAAGTGTTAAAAGGACACCTCTCCTTTCCAAACCATACTTAAGCATACACATGCATCAATTCATATCATCACATATATGGTAACTTCATATATGGAAAGAAATCAATAATTACAATCACTTTGTATATAATTGGTAAGTAAATCATACATGAGTCAATTCAATATGATTAAGCAATGCTACTGTAATCAAGGTTATGCAACAGTAGTATATCATTGTAAGAATCTAATTTAGGAAACAACTCAATGATATTCAAATATAGAAACTAGATTCATGCTATCTATGTAATTAAGGAAATAACCATCCTTACCTTTTATGACTCGCAAAGGAATCCTAATAAATCAAGTAAGATCTTGGCAAACTTGAGAAGAAGGTCCTAAACAAGTGTATACAACATATTAGGAAAGATCCCTAACAGAAAAGATACCAAAACACCCAACGCAGACCAATTCTGGAGTTGCTTGTACTCATTGGTCGAGTGGATTGGTCGATCGGTCCATCGACCAATCGATCGACCAATGCAGACAGCCTAAAAAAAACAGAGTTTTAAGATATAAAATCCGAATTTGGTGGTTCAAAAGGGTACTAATCAAGGGGTAAACTACATCGTAGTATCCTAACATATAGGGGACCTCAAAACACTAATCCAATCAAGCCATCAAGATCCAAATTAGGAAACAAAAAGTTACCATAATTAGATCAACCATGGATCTTGAAGAATTCAAGATAGAAATCAAAGACAAGAACAATAGGAGAATGGATCATTGCTTCAGGTAAAGGTATCATGAAAAGCATACTTAGATCTTCAAGGAAATAGGCTTAAAAGCATAAATCTAAATAAGGAAACAAAACCTACCATATATGTAACTATCATGATTCATGAAGAAAACATGGTATGGTAGAAGAGGTACAACTAGAGATTGATAGATCATGGATCATGAAAAGAAAACACAGCAATTGACTACTAACATGATCAATATAGAAGATCCAAGGAGATCAGAATTCAAATCAGAAGTTAAACAAAGATTAGATCATGGTTTGATCATGATTCCTTCAAAAGCTTGCAATGATCATGGTTAAGATCATTGTTCTAGCCATTAATCCTTAGGATGATCATGAGAGACAAGTCCAGAGATGTTTGCAACAGAGAATGCAGCATCTCCTCTACTGTCTCAACTCAAAAAGGAAAGAAAAACAGAGATGGAGGAGAAGAAGAGAGTGTAGACATACCTTTTGATGCAAAAGGAAGAGTTTCGACGAAGATCCGTCAAGAAAATCACCAAGGATGCTAGGGAAATGACTTGCAGAGGTCTTTGGTTCGTTCCAAAGAGTTTGGAGGCAGCAAATACGAAGTAGACTCGAGATTGGACTTAAATAGAGCAAGAAAAACCTAATTGCCAAAGACAGCATCATTGGTCGAGTGGATTGGTCGACGGGTCTAGTCGACCAATCGATCGACCAATCTTGACAACAATTCCAAAACAGGGAATTGAAGACCCAGATCAAATCCAATCCTAAAGGGGTTTTGCACACATGTCAAGTGACTTACCTAATAGGTAGAAATGCCTTCAAACCAAGATAGAGAGCACTCCAAGTCCATCAACTAATCCAATCTTCATCAAGATTCAGTTTCCATAAATAGAACTTCATCATCAACTCTCATGGATTCAAAGCCAGACACCAAGTCCTCCACTGGGATGGCCCAAAGCTGACTTCTTACTTTACTTCGGGTCACTGGACCTACAAATAACAAGGTTTCCGGGTCAAGGTTAGGGCTGGGTTTTACACTATAGCCAGTAAAGATGCAGGGTGCAGATCCAAAATCTAGTTTATGTGAATTGTAAAGACGAAGCATAGGAAAACAACGACATCCAAAAGCCTTCAGAAAAAGGTAGTCAAGATGATGATGAAACACACAATAGTAAGGAGAATCAAACTCCAAAGCAATAGAAGGAAGTCGATTGATGAGATAAATGGCAACGATAAAGGCATCAATCTAAAGAGTGAAGGGAAGACTAGAATGAGCTAATAGTGACCAACTTCAACTATTTGCCCATGCTTATATTCAACACGACCATTCTGAGAGGATGTATAGGGACAGGATAACTGATGACCAACACCACAAGAAGTTAAAATTTTTGAAAAGGATTGATATTCGCACCCATAGAGAACAAATTCTCAACAAAGACTTTGAAAATCTGAAAAATAGTGAAAGCATCGAACTTACTGGAAAGAGTATAACCTAAGTAAACCTAGTAAAATCATTAACAAAGGCTATATAGTAGTGATGACCTTCATTAGGGGGAAATGAGAGGGTCCCCAAAGGTCAGAATAAACTATTTGTAATGGAGGTTGTTGTATGAGTAGAATAACGATTAAAAGGCAAGCATTTAGATTTACCTAATTGGCATGGAGAACAGACTAAAGAAGAAGAGTTACCAACTTTAGGAAGTGAAAACTTAGAAATGAGACAACAAACAGTAGGGAATGCAGAATGCCCCAGTCAAACATGCCAAAGATCAGGGGCGGCCTTGATAGCAGAGAAAGCCTTTATTGAACGTAGGAGAGAAAATGGAAGGTAGTATACACCATCCTTAAGTGGCCCTGTTAGCAGAGTACGCCCCGAGCACAGATTCTTGATGAATAAACAATGGGCATGGAATTCAAAATAAACATTATTATCAATAGTGAACTTACTAATGGAAAGCAAGTTGTGAGAAGCAGAAGATACATGGAGAATATTATTCAGATGAATCTGAGAGTCTAAAATAGAAAAGGCTGAATTTCCATTACTTTGAATAGCCATACTTGTGTCATCTCCAATTCAAACAACCTTAGATCCCTGAAAACCAGATGGTGAAGAGATGGTATTAACATCATTTGTCATATGGTGCGACGCTCCAGAGTCAAGAAGCCACACTTGTGGAACAACAGATGGAGATTGCAAAACTGGTAGGCGTTGGTAACAATTTTAGCATTGTGTCCAGGTCTTTCACACAGCTGAGAGAACATTGGAACATATGAAGAATTGTGATGGCCACAATAGGAATTCCTAGAAGAATCCCAGTGAAAGAACCGTGCAGATCCACCTTGAGTAGGGCGAGAATAGGCACGACTAGAGTGAGAAACAGAGGAATCAGAACTAACAGTAATAGAAGCCATATGAGCAGTGATGTTAGTTAGATATTGAAGAACATTATGTTGTCTAATTTCTTCACAAAGAAGCAAGCCATCGAGATCAGAGAACTTAATCGAATTCTCCCTAATTGTAACAGAGGTCACAAATGATTGAAAGTTAGATCCAAGACCGCCAAGAACATACAACACCAAAACAGAGTCAGAAATTGGATTATTTGCAAGAGTGAGAGCATCAACAATCTTCTTGACACAAAGAAGATACTCAGAAATACTATTCGAGCCCTTCTTGATACTATAGAGTTGCATCCTTAACTGCATAACTCGTGCTTGAAAAGCAAAGGCATATGTTTCAGCAAGAACCTTCCAAACTACAAAGGATGTTGGGATGGTAACCACCTGAGAGTGAATAGCCTCTTTCAGTGACGAAAGAATCCAACTAAGCAATGCTTGATCTTGATGCTACCAGAGAAAGAACGCATAATTAGGAACCAGAGTTGCAAAAGAAGACTCTAGAAACGGTGGTGGATAGATCGATGTTCTGTCAATAAAACAGTGAGATTAAACGTCTTCAACAGAGGAACAAACTGAGTCCTCCAGACAAGGTAATTGTTCTAAGAATGCTTGATCGAAAGAAAGTGATGCACGGTGTTGAAGGAGAGAGATGGTGGAGTTTCAGGCGATTGAAGAGAAGAAACTAATGAATCAAACACCACAAGAAGCAAATAGACAAAGAACCCCTAATTTGGTTAAGGAAAAATTAGATCGGGTCTTTTCCTCACCGAAATGGATAAGTTGTTTTCCTAACCAACGGATGGAAAGACTTTCAGCTGCTGGGCTCGACCACAACCCCTTAATCTTGCTCCCTCTTTCTGATGGGGATTTCAAAAGGAAATTGTTCCATTTTCAAAATGCTTGGATATCCCATCCTAGATTTTCGATGGATCTTCAATCAACCTAGATTAAAAATTCACCCTCTCCCTTTCATGTCGAATTAGCCAATATGACTCGATTCCTACAACACTGGAGCAACTCGGTTTTTGGCCGGGTGGACAATATTTTTTATTGTATTTCAATGGAAATCGAGCTTCTTGAACAAGGGCCTAATCCTAACTAGGAGGGAATTAGGAAAAAAAACAACTGCTTGATTGGGCCATGGAGGAGGAGGAGATGTTTTGGTTCCAAAAGTCCCGGGGCATGTACATTTCTGATGGGGATAGGAATACCAGATTTTATCACCTGTCTAGTAAAGTTAACCTCCACAAGAGAAAAATCTCAGAGGTTGAGGCTAATGGGAAAATTTTCATGAAACCAAGTGAGATAGCCGGGGTTTTTGCAGATTTTATGAAAAATCTGTTCCAATCAAATCAGACTTTGGACCCTAGTTTTGTAGAATGTCTCTTTCCTCCCATCAATTTTTTTTTAGAGAAGCAATTACATAGTTTTTTAAAGTCTACAGCAGCATTAGTATGCTGGTAGTCTATGGAGGACATAAATGCAAAATGATTAAATCAGATTTGGAGTATTGGATGGTCAAGATCCTTTAGGTTCAGGTCTTTAATATTACAAATTATTTCTACCAAAATGGGGACATAGTTTATTGGCCATTTGTGATGGTTTGTTGTTGAAATTAGAGATAGCACTTTATTGTTGTTGCACCATACTTCATCTAGTTTGATGTTCCTTTGTTGTGCTTGGTCTAGACCATCTTTCATTCCAGCAAGTAAAGCCTCCATTTGGTTTCCATTCCGTATTCCTCCAGTCTTGACATAGATTAGCCTTCCTTTCCCAAAAAGGCCAACACTCCAGCTGACGGTGTTTAGTACTGAATTGTGTACCCCTACACATATCAAAAAAGATAATTTAGTTGGTTGAGTAATCAATTTACAAAAACAAGTCTCAGGTTTGCTACTTGTAGTAGGAGGTTCATTTTCTGTTGTTTCAAATGAATATGAATCTGAAAGCTTTAAATCATTTATCCAGTTTAAGGTATTATATAATACTTTATGGGATTTGGATTTATTTTGTTGAAAACTTTTTCATTTCTTTCTTTTCAAACAAAGTAGCATGTTATAATAAGCACTGACACCATCCATTTTTTTTTAGCTCTATCGATCCCTGGATCTATAATGAAAGAGCTGCAAAAATCTGTAAAAGACGAATGTCTCCAACTTTCAGTTCTTAGACCCAGCAGCCCTGCTGCCCAAATTCTTTTCGTCTAGTTGCACGAAATGAAGACGTGCCATAATGTTTCGACCTCTTTCCCACACAATTCGCATGTTGGATTGATCGGCATCCATTTTGCGAGGGATTCCTTAATTGGTAATCCTGCATTTAAGAGACGCCAGAGAACATCTTAAATTTTGGATGAATTGCTAATTTCCAAAAGAAAACCCACCATCTTTTGATGTTGTTTTGATTTTGAAGGTCTCAAGTTTGTGAAAGATGTCTCCTAGCCAATTTGACTGAAAAATCTCCATTGCTAGAGATAAGAGACATCCATTCATCAACCTCAGTAGACAGGTTTATATTAGTTATGCCATAAAATTGAGAGACTTGAGGAAGGGGTAACTCCCTGTTTTGATGGGTGAGAGAGCATGCCGCCTGTGTAGCTGTTGAGTTTCTCGAACAAATGTTTGTATCAGGTGTTGAGTATGGTCGATGCGCTACGTTTTTTATCCATGGGTCAAACCAGAAGGACGTATTACTTCCATTTCCAATCTTTCTCCACACCATTTTTTCCAGAATGGGTAGAACACCTGTAATGCTTTTCCATGTCCATGACCCCTTCTTGCTCATTACGTTAGGGTCAAAAGGAGTAGACTGTGGAAAATATTTTGCCCTTAGAGTCTGAGCCCATAGTGCTACAAGGTTCTTGAGCATTCTCCAACCTTGCTTCAATAGAAGAGCATTGTTAACTTCTTCCATCCTCTTAAAACCCAACCCGCCATTTTGTTTTTGTAGGCAACATCTATCCCACAAAATGAGTGTTAGTTGCCTCTCCTTGGTAGGATCTCCAAGCCATAATTTTTGGCATAAAGAGTCTATCTTCTTGCACAAGGTACCTGGGAATTTGAAGCATTGCATATGGTACAAGGACTGTGCTTGAAGGACAGATTGTAGAAGTACCCCTCTCCTTGCAAAAGATAGACTTTTTGCTTTCACATTGCCATTTTTCTCTTCATTTTGTTGGTTATAAACTGTAGATTCTTCATTTTGGATCTGCCATGCATCAATTTCGAGCCTAAGTAAATGGAGTCTCTTCTCATTTCATTTACGCCCAGGATTGATAAAATCACAGTTTTATCACTGACAGAAACATTTCTGCTAAAACAGGCTCCACTTTTTTCAAAGTTTATTTCTTGGCCCGTAATATCAGAGAAAAGTTCTAGCACAACTTTGAGAGCCATCGCATCCTCTTTTTCCGCCCTACAGAATAGAAAAGTATGATCCGCAAATAAGAGATGGGATATCTCAGGGGCTCTTCTTGCCACCTTAATTCCTTTAAACAGATTGAGTGCTCTATATTCATTCAGTAGTCTGGAAAGGATTTCCATAATGAATAGAAAGAGATACGGGCTCAGGGGGCATCCTTGACGCAACCCTTGGGTACCCGAAAACCAGAAGTATGGATTTCCATTTTGTTTGACTGAGAAGGTGGCGGTAGAAATTAGTGACTCAATCAGAGCACACCATTTTTTGTCAAACCCCAGAAACTCAAAAATCTTTATTAAGACTTTCCACTCTACCCTATCATAGGCTTTGGACATGTCAAGTTTGAGTGCCAAGAACCCATTTCTACCTCTCTTTTTGCCTAAAAAATGGAAGATTTCTTGGGCTAACATAATGTTATCCGAGATTTGTCTGTTTTCCACAAAAGCTCCTTGACATGGTGAGATGAAACTTGTCAGTAGTGGTTTTAGCCTACGAGCCAGCAATTTCGCCACAATTTTGTAGCTTACATTGCAAAGACTAATTGGTCTAAAATCGACTACCGAATTTGCATTGTCCTTTTTATGAATAAAGCAGAGAAGGGTGTGATTTGTGCCAAAAGGAAGAGTAGTATGGTTAAAGAAGGAAAGTACAAACTTACAGATTTCAGTGTTAATTAGATCCCAATTTTTCTGGTAGAAATAGGCATTAAAGCCGTCCATACCAGGAGATTTGAAGGGATCCATGGAGAACACTGTTTTTTTAATTTCCTCAATAGAGGGTACCCTTGATATCTCTTCTAGGTGAACTTGAGTAGACATATCTGAGAATAAGCATTCAATGAAGGAAGGATCCAAAGGGTTAGAGGAAGTGAATATATTTTGCATGTAACTAGAAAAAGCCTCAGCTATTTCAAAAGGGGTACTTACCATTTTGCCATTGTGCACCATTATTTCAATCTTCCCTTTGTGACGGTGTAGTTTAGAGGCTAGATGATAGTACCTGGTGTTTCTGTCCCCATCCATGATGTATTTACTTCTAGATTTTTGAAACAAGAAGTGTTCCTCTGCCTCAAGTGCCTTTACGAGTGCTTGCCTTTTGGCACTTATTTTATCCCAGTCGGAAGACGGTTTGCTCTCCAAAACCTCAATTTTCTCAGATATATTGCAGAAAATATTATCAATGTTTCCAAAAACATTTTTATTCTAGTTGACTAGAAAACGAGAAAGATTTGCCAATTTTTGGCAAAGGGGAGAGTTACCTTCACTTACCCAAGCTTTTTCAATGGCTTATACAAAAAGAGGATGGCAATGCCATGCATTTTGGTAGTGAAATAGTTTCCTACCTTGAACAAAATTGTTGGCCACACATAGAAGGATAGGGTTATGATCAGACCAGTAGCTGGTAATTTCTTAAGACGGCATTCGTGGAACATACCAATCCAGGAAGGGCAAGCTCAGCATTTATCAAGTTTTTCTTTGATTAAGTGGGGTGGTTTTTGTCTGTTGGACCAAGTGAATGATACTCCTGGGATTGGAATCTCATGCAAGTCTAGTTCGGAGATCATATTTTGAAGGAGTGGGAGAGCAGGGGAAGGTTTGAATAGATTTCCAAGCTTATCATTTTGGGTCATGACTTCGCTGAAATCTCCAATAATGATGAAAGGTATGGTGACAGATTGTAGGATAGAGAGAAGGTGTTCCCAGAAACCTTTCCTAAGGGCATATGTAGGGGGTGCATAGATGAAAAAAGTTATCCAATCTTTGCCTTCAAAAGAGCAGTTGATTGCCATGAGGGATTCTTCCTTTATCAGAAGGTTGCATCCTAATCCAATCTTTTGCAAAGTCCATATGCCTCCTTTTAACCCTTTTACTCCTTGACTGTTGGTACACCAATGGATGAATAATTCTTGAAAACTTTCCCATTCTTCGCCAGATAGCTCTCATGATCACTGCTTGTTGTCTCACACAAAAATAGCAAATTGGGTTGACTTTTCTTGAGTATTTTTTAAAGACATTGGGTTGTGAGAGCCCCATTAATTCCTCTTACGTTCCAAGACAAAATCTTCATTTTTGAGCACTATCTATTCACCAGTTGCACTCACCTTCTTTAAAATTAGAACAACCACAGTTTTACCAAAAAGGGGCCAAATATATCTATTAAAAAGAACAACGTGTAAGGGATGACGAGTGGGACCAGCCTGGTTAGAGTATGCAGTTCCAACAGAATTATAATAGGCTTTGGAGTACCAAAATAGTAACTAAGAAACACCACAACCTTTCAAGATTTAATTAAAAAAACAAACACCACACATAGACAAGGAATGACCTTATATAGTATAAAGAAGAGAGGACCTCAAATTTTAGACCAACTAAGAATGATTGCAAATAAGAGCATAAAGTAAACAATGTACTGATCAAAAATTTCAGCATACAGGTGATAGGGGAATACCTGAGGGGCTATAGAAGCTGGATTTCTAACCTCTACTTGTTATTGTTTGGCTGAATGTCAGTGTGAACTTCAAGGACCTGCTCATCTCCACTTTGCGTTGGAAAGCTCATGGTGTTCATCTTGTTGAGATGTTCAAAGACTTGATGACGATTCTCCATTTCAGTCTTAAACAGATAGAAAACGGTTAAGGGCTCAGAACAGTTATGAAGGAGATGGTCCAGGTTTGAGCAGAGTGAAGCTACTGCGGTTTGAGCAGATGAAAACTGCTCAACTCTTCTTCGTTTCAGCTGGTTTGACTCGATTCCCATTGCAAAGGCTATAGTAGGCATCCCTTGTTGTCCTTCCTACATCTCAACATTGGTAGTCAGAATTGGAACCTCTCTGTTACTGATCTTCTCCCCATCAGTACAATCTTCTTTTTCATTAAATTTCTTCTCTAGATTTTCTAGTCTTTCAACTAGATTGGACAGAGTCGACAAGTTTGGTTCCTGTTCTTTGTTTTTTATCTCTTCAATCTGCATCTGCTGAGCTTCTACAAGACTTTTGAGCAAGGATTCGACTTCATTTTGTCTTGAAAGTAAGAGTTGCCAGTCCAAGTTTGGTCCTTCATCACTTTCAACCAGAATCTGCTTTCCTTTTGTTGTAGCTTGAAAGTTCTCCTTATTTTCTTTGTTTCCAGTTGTCGTTGCTGCCGAAAACCCCCATCCGAAAGCCCTGCTTTCATTAGTTGTGAGCTTCCCACATTCATCTTATCTTTCAGTTTGAATTGCGTATTGGATTTCCTTCCTCTCCCAGTTTGAAAGTCTTCCTGCTTTTCTTGACTGCTACCCAAGTTGTCTCCTTCCGAAGGTGAGCCTTGATTAGCAGTTAAATGATGGTTTAAGACTTGCTGAAAACCCTCCAGTTCTTCTTCTTCCTCAGTGCCAAACTTTGTTGGATGTTCTTTAGATGGATTTAAGAACATACGAAGGGCTTCTGTAGACAGTGTCTTCATGCATCCTCCAGCCAATGGTTCAGTTGTAACTCCTTCATAGATTTTTGATTGTTGGGCTGCATCTAGAGAAACATAGTCCTCAGTTTCCTACTTTGTACAGAAGCCTGTTTGGTGTGAGATTTTCCCACATCGCAGGCATATACCTTCACCTCATACTTGACTTCGAGATTGAACCACTCATTTTTTATGGTTCTGAAGCAGATTTTAGTTTGGACCTTGTTGTTGATATCAAAGGTGATTCTAACTCTAGCCGTGTTACTTGGCAGCCCAACTTCACTTGGGTTCAACTGAACCTCAACGACTTTCCCTACTTTGGAAGCTGCCATTAGAATAGCTTCGTACGAAAGAAGTGCAGTTCTTTCGCAGATTAGCTGAATCCGGATAACAATTGGACGGAGGGGAGTATTTTTTTTTACAATCCGGAATGGGGTCGGGGCCCCCCGGGGGCCGGCGGGGCGGCCCCCCCCCCCCCCCCCCCCCCCCCCCCCCCCCCCCCCCCGGGGGGGGGGGGGGGGGGGCGGGGGGGGGGGGGGCCCGGGGGGGGGGGGCGGGGGGGGGGGGGTTGGGTGGCCCCCCCCCTTTTTTTTCTTTTTGGTTGGCCTGTTTGCAAAATAAAATAACCGCAAGCGCACAGTATCGTGTAGCTAACGGGTCGATCTCAGGGAGATATGCCACCTAGAATTCAACTTCTTAATAGTAATGCGAGAGTGGAATGATTCAATTTTTGTTAACTAATTACTTAAACTAAACCAACGATCCTAATCCATACATCTAATGCAATCGAATTGAAACGAAAAAAATAAAGCAAACATAACTAATGCATAAATAAAAGACAGGAAAAAAATGCAGATGCAACACCACCCGTCACCAGAAACAGAGGCACGACTGTAGGCTTGTTCCGGTTATGTGGTCCGAGATAATGAATGAATAGGCAGAAAGTAAATAACAAAAAGTAAATAACAAAGCAATAAAAGGAAAAGGAAGCCTTAACCAAAGAGAGGCACGACTGTAGGCATCTCTGATCAAGGATTCAAGGGAAGGGAGAACAATAAATAATGCTGAAAGTAAATCCTAAATTAAGAATATTGAGGGGTAGATAGAAGCGGGAATGGAGGGGGGGAGAGAAGACTATTGAAGAATCTTACTTACTTGCATCTTCCAAACAAAACTTGAATAAACAATTCGAATCTCAACCAACCCTAACAACCAGATCTAGAATAAACTAGATCTGCAATTGCTAGACCCAGAGAGAAAGCGAATCCTCTTGAAACTTGAATTTGAACTTGAACTTGAAATTGCATTGATAAAACTAAAGGAATTACACTTGCATAAAAGAAAAATTACACAACTTCAATCTTCCTAAACATTCAATCTAAAAACTAGAACTAGAGCCCACAAATTAATCAAAGAACTAGAGAAAACTAGAGCAAACTAAAGAGAATAGAAAGTGCAAGACTAAAGTAAAACTAAAGAGAAAGTAAAGTGTAAAACTAAAGAGAAAATCAAGTGTGTTAGACCTAAGAGGGAGGTAATATTTATAGAAGAATGAGAATAATTTACAAACAAGGAAAAATAATGATAATAATAATAATAAGAGTAAAATAGAAAAAGAAAAAAAAACCAAATAAAGAAGGAGCAAAAAAAATTCGTTAGAAAGAAAGAGAGAAAGAAAGAGAGAGAGAGAGAGAGAGAATAAGTGGAGAAATAAAATAAAATAAAATAAAATAAAAACTTGCTTTTGAAGTTCACGTGGAGACAAGGTGGAAGAAAGAAAGAAAAGTGGAAGAAGGAAAGAGAAAGAAAATAAAATAAAACAAAAAATATATATATTTTGTTAACAAAAATATATGTGGGTTGGTTATTAAGGAAATAAGAAAGTAAATAAAATAGAAAGTGGGAAGAAGGAGAAAAAACTAATTAGAGAAATAAATAAAATCTAACAAAATAAAATATTCTAAAAAAATAGAAAATCCTAGTCTTTGACTACTTGTGGGCCCCATACAATTCTCAATTACAATAAACAAAAATAAAATAAAAATCCTAATCTAATTTTACAAGATATTCTAGAGTTGGCCCATAATTACATCTCTAGCCCATCATGCTCCAAATCAGGCCCACTTTCGCACTTGAGAATTTGAACGGACCTCTTGATGTGTAAAACCGCATGTTTAATACCCAAAACTCCAGATATTCGCTAAAGTCCTAGAAATTCATAAAATCTGCAAAAACAACATAAAACCCAAGGTAGCTCCACTCAAAGTGTTAAAAATGCATGATTTATGCCCTAAGATTTCACACATAAATGTGCTCATCAGATTCCCCCACACTTAAACTAAGTTTGTCCTCAAGCAAAAAGAAAAATACAAATGAAGGTAAAAAAAAAACTAATGCAACAAAATAAACCCTAACTCACTTTCGTAGGAATCACGGTTACACTTAGCATGTGTAAGAAGCCTTTAAACCACTAGGTTACCCTAGAGGACGAGTTTTGTCTCGTGGATGTTTGCAGAGAATCTACATCCAAAATTCCAATTCAGCTCAAAATAAAACATTGCAAATTTCAACTCTAACAATTGGTAAGTACTTATACAGAATCAATAGCTATGACAACTTTCCTCACCATTGATTTAAGATCCCCCACACTTGAACTTTATTACCCCATATCGATTATTGAGACTAAGCATATATCTCAATCAAAGACTCACCTTATATCTTTCAAGTACACCTCTCCTTTAAGCAAAACCACTAATAGAGTAAGAGGACCAAGGACTAAGGTTTTGAAGTATTTTTTGACCAAACATTGCTACCAAGGCATTGATGACACTTGCATTTATTTCTCTTTTTTTTTTTTTCTTTCTCTTTTTTTTCTTCTTCTTTCTTTTGAGTAGTGAACTCTACTTTACTCCACTACGGTTGGCTTGAATGACATGGTGGAGCAAACACCAGAAACCCAAGTTACTTTGTAGCTTTGCTTTGCATATGCCCACATAGACAGTGATACGAGAGTTCTTTTCAATAATATCATTCCTAAGAGTTTCGATCAAGTCACCTCAATTCCTGAGTCGGAGTGCCCTGTCTAGTTCCAAGAAATTCAACTTTTACTTTCTACTCTTTTTTTCTTTCTTTCTTTTCTTTTCACTTCTTTTTGAACTTTGTCATGCCATACAAAAAATTTGATCTCAACCTCTAGCCAAAGAACAAGGACCCACAAAACCCATAATAGTCCAACGCCTTAAGTTAAGGGCCTCTTATTTTTCTAAGGAAATTCTCATCTCAACATACATACAAGTTACCTTCCTCTCAACAGGGTTTTTATGTGTTCACAATGGGTACCAAAATCACTCTCATTTCACACATCATAGCAATTGAAATAGTATGTACACTAACCAAAAGCCAAAGTTAAAATTCACAAAGAAGGTATTCCCCCCACACTTAAGTAATGCAATGTCCTCAATGCATGCATGAAAAGATAAACAAGGACAAGGCAAAAGAGGGGTATACCTTTCAATCAAGATGTTCTTATCATTGGAAGCTTTAGCCTTATCTTCAATATCAATGTATGATGGGGAAGACACTCCAAATAAGAAAAACCATGAATAGAAAAGTCATCCCTAAAGACTTTAAGAAAAACCTTCACAATGTCAGACAAAATATGCATACGGTGAGGTTTTCTAAAATGTTTGGCATCCTGCAGAAGATGAATATGAGATTGTACAATGGAAGAGCTTACACCTTTGATAGTAGTAAGAGACCAACTCCATGCTTCTCTATTAACATGCAACAGTGTGATAAACTCTTCTGCTTTGTCAGAAGTTAAATCAGAGACAACAATGACAAGAAGAGAATTATCTTGTCCTAAGAAAGCAAACTAGCAAATTAGAAGGCAACTCTTTCAATTCTAGCTTGGGAGGTTCAATTATTGAGGGTTTAGGAATGGAGATGGAGATGGATGGGGGTTTAATAGGCTCCAAAGGCATGTGAAAACTTGAGACTTCAGAAAAGAAGGTTTCACTATCATCATCCAACATATCCAAACATTCTTGAAATTCCTGATCAAAATCAATCTCAAAGTTGGTAATCAAATCATTAGGAAAATCCAAAGACTCCTCAAGCATATTGATTTCTTCCTCAATTTGTGGTTGTTTCCCTATCCTGAACATATTAAACTCCACAGTTCGATTTCCAAAAGACAACCGTAAGAGGCCATTTCGACAATTGATTAAAGCATTACTAGTAGCCAAAAATGGTCTTCCTAAAATTATTGGGATTTCATCTTTGATTGAAAAAGGTTTAGTATCTAACACAATGAAATCAACTGGAAAAATAAATTCTCCCACCTTCAATAAAACATCTTCAACCATCCCTTTAGGAATCTTAATTGACCTATCCGCCAACTGAAGAGTAGTTTTAGTTGCTTTTAATTCTCCCAATCCTAGTTGCTTATAAACATGGTAAGGCAAAAGATTCACACTTGCACCAAGATCAAGTAAAGCATGTTCAATGTGTGTATTGCCTATGACACAAGCTATGGTGGGGCTCCCTGGATCCTTATACTTGGCTGCTACAGGTTGAGTAATTATGGAACTGATGTTACCTGCCAAGAACGCCTTTTTGGGAACGCTAGTGATTCTTTTATGAGTGCATAGATCTTTCAACACTTTCGCATAAGCGGGGATCTGGGATATGGCATCTAAAAGAGGGATATTCACTTCTACCTTTTTGAAGACATCAAAAATTTTCTCCATAGTTGCAGTCTTCTTATTAACTAGACGGCTGGGAAAAGGGGCCTTAGGAACATAACTCTCAGTTGAAATTTGCTCTTTTCTCATTGTTTCAACTAATGGTTCAACAAACTTAGGTACTGCTATAGTAATTGGCTCATCTTCAACTTCTATGGGTTTCTCAGACAAACCCTCTTTAGGAGGTACTTGAACATTCTCCTTATCACAGTGGTCACTACTCTTGCTCTTTTCATTAATATGTGACTCACTTGTTAAATACCCTTTCCCACTTCGCAATGCAGACACAGAATTTATTGAAGCTAAAGAAGAAGGGGAGGATTCAACTTGGTTGACTTGATTTGGTAAATTTGATGGTCTTTGTTGAATCTGAATCCTAGGATTTAACTCAGGTTGGCTAGGCATTTTACCCTTTTCTCGCTCAGACAAAGTACTTGCAAGAGTGGAAATTTGTCTTTCCATATTATGCATAGAAGTCATGAAGGTGCTGGAAAGTACTTCCATATTCTTCTCTAAGGAAGAGAGACGAGAAAACTCCGGATTATTACCTCTATTGAAACCAAGTGTTGATTGATTTTGTGCAGTGAGAGGCATATGAGGCACAACAGGTGGATTGATAGGCCTAGCTAGATTGGCATTTTGAAAATTTGGGGCTTGAGGGAACTGGACATTTTGATTATGAAAAAATTGTGCACTTTGTTTTTGAGGAGCACCAAATTGATTTTGTGTGGAATAATTGCTTAATCCATTTTGGTTTTGCCCTTGAGACCATGAAAAGTTAGGATGACTCTTCCACCCAGGATTGTACGTGTTACTGTACGGGTTTGGGAACATCGCACTGACATTTTCATGTTGGCCTCCAGAATAGCTAGGGCATTCCTCAATTACATGTGTAGGAGACTGACACCACGCACATATAGCAACAGATTTGTCAACAAAAAGTGATTGATTTGGTTGTGGTGGTGTAGCTTTTACTACCAAAGTCTCTAGCTTTTTCAAAAGATTATCTATTTGTGCATCCTTACGAACTTGGCTATCAACAAAATATCCCCTACTAGTCCTTTCAGGTTCTTGAGTTGACTCCCATTCTCTAGTTCTATCTGCTAGGTCTAAAAGAAATTCCCAAGCTTTGGAATCATCAGTGAACGATGTAAATCCTGTGGGGCACATAGATTCCAAAAGTTGCTTAGTTTGATAATCAATACCCTCATAAATTATTTGGCATAAATGCCACAATTCTAAACCATGGTGAGGGCATTCTTGGAGGAGGCTTTGGAACCTCTCCATTACCTTAGCAAAAGACTCATTGGGTTTTTGACGAAATTGAAGAATGTCATTTCTTATCTTATTCGTCTTGGAGAAAGGAAAGAATTTTTTCAAGAATAGGACAGTGAATTGTTCCCATGTGGTAATGCTATCCAAAGGTAGGCTATAAAGCCACTTTTTTGCTTGGTCCTTTAATGCAAAGGTAATAAACCGTAGTCTTACGGCATCATCAGTGAGTTGTTGTACCTTCATAAGGACACAAACTTCCTCAAACTCCCTAAGAAACAAATATGCGTCTTGATCAGGCAACCCATGAAATTGGGGTAACATAGACAAATAATTAGGTTTAAGTTCAAAGTTGTTACCCCTTACGTCAGGTAAACGTATACAGGAGGGTTGTGCAGACCGAGTTGGGTAAAATCTATCCCTAAGACTCTTAGGTGGAGATATGTCGCCCATGGTCAAAGTAGATATTCGAACAAGTCGGTTGGTGGAATCACGAGTCCAAACAAGCATGCACTCTTTTTTTTTTTTTTTTTTTTTTTTTTTTTCACAAAGATTGAAACAATGATTCCAAAGCCGTAAGGTTGCCGTATAGCTGAGCGCTGTATAGGTTTGACAGCAAGGGAATCCGTATAGTCTTCGGAGCCACCTACAATCGAATCCTGGGGATTCTGCAGTAGAGTGGGGACTACTATACGTTTTTGTTTCTACTCAAGTTAAGAGTAATATCTTTGATTTTTTTTTTTTTTTTTTTTTTTAAAACACTTCGACTTACCTAAGAATGAGAAAAATAAGATGAACAAATATCTCCCCGACAACGGCGCCAAAAACTTGTTTGCAAAATAAAATAACCGCAAGCGCACAGTATCGTGTAGCTAACGGGTCGATCTCAGGGAGATATGCCACCTAGAATTCAACTTCTTAATAGTAATGCGAGAGTGGAATGATTCAATTTTTGTTAACTAATTACTTAAACTAAACCAACGATCCTAATCCATACATCTAATGCAATCGAATTGAAACGAAAAAAAAATAAAGCAAACATAACTAATGCATAAATAAAAGACAGGAAAAAAATGCAGATGCAACACCACCCGTCACCAGAAACAGAGGCACGACTGTAGGCTTGCTCCGGTTATGTGGTCCGAGATAATGAATGAATAGGCAGAAAGTAAATAACAAAAGTAAATAACAAAGCAATAAAAGGAAAAGGAAGCCTTAACCAAAGAGAGGCACGACTGTAGGCATCTCTGATCAAGGATTCAAGGGAAGGGAGAACAATAAATAATGCTGAAAGTAAATCCTAAATTAAGAATATTGAGGGGTAGATAGAAGCGGGAATGGAGGGGGGAGAGAAGACTATTGAAGAATCTTACTTACTTGCATCTTCTAAACAAAACTTGAATAAACAATTCGAATCTCAACCAACCCTAACAACCAGATCTAGAATAAACTAGATCTGCAATTGCTAGACCCAGAGAGAAAGCGAATCCTCTTGAAACTTGAACTTGAACTTGAACTTGAAATTGCATTGATAAAACTAAAGGAATTACACTTGCATAAAAGAAAAATTACACAACTTCAATCTTCCTAAACATTCAATCTAAAAACTAGAACTAGAGCCCACAAATTAATCAAAGAACTAGAGAAAACTAGAGCAAACTAAAGAGAATAGAAAGTGCAAGACTAAAGTAAAACTAAAGAGAAAGTAAAGTGTAAAACTAAAGAAAAAAAGAAAATCCAAGTGTGTTAGACCTAAGAGGGAGGTAATATTTATAGAAGAATGAGAATAATTTACAAACAAGGAAAAATAATGATAATAATAATAATAAGAGTAAAATAGAAAAAGAAAAAAAACAAATAAAGAAGGAGCAAAAAAAATTCGTTAGAAAGAAAGAGAGAAAGAAAGAGAGAGAGAGAGAGAGAGAGAGAATAAGTGGAGAAAATAAAATAAAATAAAATAAAAACTTGCTTTTGAAGTTCACGTGGAGACAAGGTGGAAGAAAGAAAGAAAAGTGGAAGAAGGAAAGAGAAAGAAAATAAAATAAAACAAAAAATATATATATTTTGTTAACAAAAATATAGGTGGGTTGGTTATTAAGGAAATAAGAAAGTAAATAAAATAGAAAGTGGGAAGAAAGAGAAAAAACTAATTAGAGAAATAAATAAAATCTAACAAAATAAAATATTCTAAAAAAATAGAAAATCCTAGTCTTTGACTACTTGTGGGCCCCATACAATTCTCAATTACAATAAACAAAAATAAAATAAAAATCCTAATCTAATTTTACAAGATATTCTGGAGTTGGCCCATAATTACATCTCTAGCCCATCATGCTCCAAATCAGGCCCACTTTTGCACTTGAGAATTTGAACGGACCTCTTGATGTGTAAAACCGCATGTTTAATACCCAAAACTCCAGATATTCGCTAAAGTCCTAGAAATTCATAAAATCTGCAAAAATAACATAAAACCCAAGGTAGCTCCACTCAAAGTGTTAAAAATGCATGATTTTTTTCTACACCCAACCCCCCCACACACACACCCCCACCACAAAAGATAATTTTTATCCCCCCCCCCCCCCCCCCCCCCCCCCCCCCCCCCCAGCCGAGACGGAGAAAACCGAATCGCTCCCGAGCGAACCGGATCCGAAGATGGCTTCTTTGAAGAAGAAAGATTATTCGGCTGCAAGCGTGCCCTAATCTTACTTATGGATCAGGGTAATCACCCTGATGACAGCAGACTCAAACTAACGGCTGCGGATAATCATCATCAAAGGGATAACTATCGCATAACCTAACGGTTATCTCAGGAGTCCTCTACTAGCCCAAACTAGTAGAAGTCTATCGCTCAACGGATCTCATTGATAAGATCCAACGACTACCCGAAGAAGGCTCGAGTGCATCCAACGAAGGAGTTTCGAAGGTACACTCTATATAAACCTCACTACCATACAAGGTGAGGGAGGGACCAATCGATCAAAAAGAATACTATCTGAGACTCAGGTTCAGATACATACTGATAGATCCAAACTATCAGCGTCTTGCTATCTAGATCACCTTTCCCGTTTCTTCATTCATTAGCTCTGTGCTTCTAGCAGAGCCGTTTGTGATTAAGTTCATCAACTGACTTAGCCTTCGGAGGTGGACTCCCGACCCCAGCGGTCCGGCCACATCTGACGCTTTCGTTTTGCAGGACATCACGTGAAGATCCAAGGGCTGAGCAGATTTTGGACGCATCATCATCAGAGCCACTTTTCGAAGAAACCAAAGAAAGATTGTTTACCCACGAATGAAAGTGGTAAGCACCCGATCCTATTGTTGAGGTTCCTTTTGAGATTCCAAGAAAATGGACCTAAAGGGAAACAAGTGCTGTCTCCATTGCTGTTGGAGAGTTGCTATCTTTGAACCCACCAGAAGAGAGCTTTCCCATTGGTGAGAATGTACCTTTCTAAGATGTAGTGAAGAGGACAGGGCAAGAGAAAGCCAAAGTATCGCACTAGCCATATGTGAAATATTTCCTTTGAAACCAGTACAAAAGAAGTAACGGTGCAAATAGGTAATAAAGGTGAAGAATAAATGTGGTGGGTTAAAGGTTAGTGGTTGAAAAGGGTGCTTACCAAAAACTTGTTTGTGAAATTTAAAAGTAACCGCAAGCGCACGGTATCGTGTAGCTAACGGGTCGATCTCAGGGAGATATGCCACTTAGAATTGAACTTCTTAATAGTAATGCGAGAGTGGAATGATTCAATTTTTGTTAACTAATTAACTAAACTAAACGATCCTAATCTATATGTCTAATGCAATCGAATTGAAACGAAAAATAAATTAAACACAATCAATGCATAAATAAAAGACAGGAAAAAAAATGCGAACAATAACAAAGCAATAAACAAAGCAATAAACAAAGAAATAAACAAAGCAATAAAAGGAAAAGGAAATAGGTAAAATGCAGATGCAACACCACCTGTCACCAGAAGCAGAGGCACGACTGTAGGCTTGCTCCGGTTATGTGGTCCGAGATAATGAATGAATAGGCAGAAAGTAAATAACAGAAAGTAAATAACAAAGCAATAATCAAAGCAATAAAAAGAAAAGGAAATAGCTAAAATGCAGATGCAACACCACCCGTCACCAGAAGCAGAGGCACGACCGTAGGCTTGCTCCGATTATGTGGTCCGAGATGATGAATGAATAGGCAGAAAGTAAATAACAGAAAGAAAATAACAAAACAATAAACAAAGCAATAAAAGGAAAAGGAAGCCTTAACCAAAGAGAGGCACGACTGTAGGCATCTCTGATCAAGGATCCAGGGGAAGGGAGAACAATAAATAATGCTGAAAGTAAATCATAAATTAAGAATATGGAGGGGTAGATAGAAGTGGGAATGGAGGGAGGAGAGAAGATTAATAAAAAAAATTACTTACTTGCGAATTGAACAAATGATTCGAATCTCAACCAACCCTAACAACCAGATCTAGATCTAGAATGATCTAAATCTGCAATTACTAGACCCAGAGAAAAACGAATCTAAAAACTTGAAATTTGAACTTGAATTGCATTACATAAAAATTAAATCTAAACATTGAATCTAGAAATTTAAAATCTCACAACTGCAAGCAAAGAAAACTAGAGAAAGCCTAAATAAACTGAAGAGATAAGAAATAATGCTTCTACTAAGATCTAAGACACGTTCTCCTTTGATGGAATATGATCTCCTTTTATAGAGTTTACATGAGATATGAAGCACGGCTGAATTTGAATAAAACTCAGTGTTTCTATCTGACTCAGCCAATTAGAGTTTTGACGTAGTAATCGCGCCCACTTAGAGAGATCAGATGCATAATTCCACCGTTGGATTTGAAGTTTAAGTAGTCGTGAACCTCTCCTCCAAAAATCAGCACGATCGGACATCGGATGACCGTTCGATGAAGGGTTTGATCGAAATTGGACAGAGGCATTCAAAAACGGGATTTTTCCTCTTTTTCTTTCTGAATATAATTCTTTTTCCTCTTTTTCTTTCTTTAATTAAATCCAAGATAGGAGATAAGATATTGAGGTATGCAAGGACTCTTTTCCATTGGACTCTCTCAATAATATCTCTGTAGATTTGATTTAAAATCTCAGCCGTAGATCAGATTTGCCTTCTTTATCTCTTCAATATTTCGGAGTTGGCCTATAATCACACATCTCTAGCCCATCATGCTCCAGATCAGGCCCATTTTCACATTTGAGAATTTGAATGAACTTCTTGAAGTGTAAAATAGCATGATTCAAGCCCAAAACTCCAAATATTTTCTTAAATCTTGAAAAGTCCTAAAATCTGCAAAAACAACATAAAACCCAAGGTAACTCCACTCTAAGTGTATAAAATGCATGCTTTATGCCCTAAGATTTCACACATAAATGTGCTCATCAGTGGTTGAAAAGGGTGGTGGGTAAAGGGAAAGATTTTCCTTAAATGGCAAAACTTTATCGCCCTGAGAACTAGATTTCATATGTGTAACCTACCAAAAAAGTTGAATTATTGGTTGAAATCTATCTTTACTATCTGAATCGCCAAAACCGACAAGGTCTACTTGCTTAAAAAAGCATGTTCTAGAACAGTAGCCAAAGTAGCCCAGCTGACAAGTTAGGCTGAATCGATAGGTCGCCATCACATCTCAGGTCCTTGAAGAATTCACCGACACTCCTCCTTCACCATTTAGAGGTTAAAATTCCAGCTTGACTCCATAGCCCCCCAAGTCAAGCCCTTCAACCTGCCAGGAACCCTGTGCTGCAAGCAGAAGATAAGAATTTGACTGAAACAGAAGAGAAGCGGACCAAGAGTGACCACGTCATGACTAACAGTAGATAAAGAACATCAAAAAAAGACAAAATTGAAAAACTAGTGGTTGTTTAGTAGATTAAAGAGAGTGCGATAGCATTCAGGCTATGATAGGAGCTGGGGATCAGGGTCTCAATCAAAGAAGTTTCGCTTGGGTGTGTGATCGCAACTTCTGGGTATCTTCCACGGAACAGCTATAATTGCAATAGTTGCAGGGTGAGATAGCTTCTTTGTAAGGTGAAGAATGACATTACGTACTCCAGATTTGCTTCATCCCAGCTAGCTGACAAACAACACATTGCACACTTCCATATATTTCTTCCTCCCATCAATATTGATGGCGGGAATTTTTCCATCACACCGGACAATCAAGAGATTAAGAATGTAGTTTTCTCGTTGGGTCCTCATAAAGCACCAGGAATGGATGGCTTTAATGCTTTTTTCTATCAAAATTCTGGAAAGTCATATGTGAGGATGTCTTCAGGTTTGTAAAGTCTTTCTTCTTGGATGAGATTCTCCCAGATGGAGTTAATCACACTCTACTCTGCTTCATCCCGAAAAAAGAAAATGCCAAACTAGTATCGGATTTTCATCCCATCAACTTGGGCAATGTGTCCTACAAAATTATTGCAAAAATCTTAGCAAAAAGATTGAAATCCTTTCTCCCATAAATCATTTCACCAAACCAAGGTGCGTTTGTGGCACAAAGGCAAATTACGGATAATATCATAGTGGCACATGAGATCTTTCATTTCATGAAAAAAACCCGATGCAAAAAAGGTTTCATTGCTTTAAAATTAGATATGTCAAAAGCCTATGATAAGGCTGACCGGGGCATCTTAATCAAGCTGTTTCATTTCCTTGGGTTTGATGACAAATGGTGTAGATTAATTGACATTTTAATCTCATCTCCCACTTTCTTGATTAAAATGAGTGGATCCCCTTACTCATGGTTTTCGGGATCTAGAGGTCTTAGACAGGGGTGCCCCCTAAGTCCATATCTCTTTCTTTTAATCATGGAAGTCTTGTCTCAACTCCTTGATGAATATAAATCCCTCAATCTAATCAGTGGTGTCAAAATAGGGAGAGGGGAACCAGATATTACTTACTTATTTTTTGCAGATGACACATTTTTGTTATGCAACACAGACATTGAAGAAGTGATGGCTTTGAAGACTGTCCTAGAACTTTTCTCGGATTTAACAGGACAGGAGATCAACCTTAAGAAAAGTGGAGTTCATTTCAGCCGGAATGTGCCTTGAGAGGACAGAAATGCGATACTTTCTATCTTATGGGTACCAGAACTAAGAGGAGAAACAACATATTTGGGAACAAAATTAATGGCTGGGAAAGGAAAAGCAAAAACTCTGCAATTTGTGCTCGAGCAAATGACCAAGAAGATGGCTTGTTGGAAGGCAACAAATCTCTCTTTCGCAAGAAGAGGAGTTTTGATGCAAACTTCACTGCAATCTATGGCACTATACCAAATACAATGTTTGAAATTCCCAAAGACTATATGCACCAAAATAGATGCGATCTGTCAAAGGTTTTGGAATGGCCAGCCAAACAAGAAAAAACAACTGAACTTAATTGCTTGGGGTAGATTCTGCAAGCCAAAAGCGTTGGGAGGTATGGGTTTTAAGAGGATGGAGGATTACAACTCAGCGTTCTTCTGAAACAAGGATGGAGGATACTAACTCAACCCGATGCTTTGGGGGTCCGTATCCTAAAAGCAAAATATTTCAAAAATCAATCTCTTTTTGACCTTAAAGTCAGTGCAAAGAAAGGATCATGAATTTGGAATAGTCTCACGACTAAAATTCCTCAATTAAAACCAATGGTGACACAAAAAATCGGAGTTGGAACACAAACTTCTTTTTGGTTTGATCCTTGCTTACCAACACAAATGCTAGATCCAACATCAACAAATGATTTCTCAATAGGGCCACTTCAAGCAACGGTTGCTGAGGTCCTCAACAATATCCAAAGCATCAATAGGGAGATATTCTTAACTCATCCTAATTTTATCTCCATCATTTCAACACCAATTAATTTGTCGGACCATGACGACTCATGGTCCTCCCTGCTTTCTACAAATGGAGAATTCACGGTGAAAAAAGCCTATTCTGAGATAATCAAGAGGCGTTTCTCTTCGTCAGGGAACCCCTCTTCTGGGTGGTGGAAATTTATTGGGAATTACCCATACACCCAAAATTTAAGGTGTTTTTCTGGCGGTTACTGCACGACAGTCTACCAATCAGATCAAAACTAGCCCAGTGGTCTAACTGTTCATCTGAATGTGCTCTCTGCGAAGTAGCGAGCGAAACAAATTGGCATGTTTCTATATCATGTGAATGGGTCAAAAGAATACATGCTGCTGGACCATTGGGCTTACGAACTGAAAATTGGAGAGACTCGTCAATTCTAAGCTGGTGTCAAAACCTTGAAACACACTTGGATATATCCAAATCCAAATGGTTTCTTTCTGTCTGTACTATCTCTTGTTACTTCATTTGGCAGGAAAGAAATCTAAAAGCTTTTCAACAAAAAAAAAACCTAACCCTCTTAAGGTGTTAAAAAGCTTGAATCACCGGATTGCAAATCTTAAACTATAGAAAAATGAAATTACAATTCATAATTCTCCAACCCCAAATACTGAAAACCTATCTTTTCAGATTTTAAATTGGTGCAATATCATCCCAAAACCTAATAATATTGTCTTAATATGTGCAGGAGTACTTAAGCAGCACCTAGGGAAGGCAGGATGGAGCATTGGGATGCACAGGGATGGACATATACAGTCCATCGATTTTGGAACCATGCAAATACCGGACAAGCTAGAAGCAACTCTTTTTGGAATACTATATGGGATGGATAAGGTAGCAACACAAGGGATTGGGATATAGAAATTTTGGTGCAACTTAGAAGAGTTGCCAAATCAGTTACCAAAACCAAATTTTGGAACATGGCCTTTACACCATATAGCTATGTTAATTAAGGTTGCTAAGACAACCAAACATGTAATATTTGAAAAATTCCCATCCCCAATGCTCCAAGGTTTGTTTGAAAAGTTAGCACTACCTGATTCCGAACTAACAGGAACAGGTAATGCAACTCAAAATTATGGCTGCAAATGCTTTTAATTTAATGAAACTTTTATTTTTATCAAAAAAAAAAAAAAACACCACAATAAGCGCATGAAATCGAAGAGCAAATTGAAAAACAAGAAACTAAGAAGAGCGAAAGCCCTAAGCCAAGAACAAGAATTGCAAAAAAACGAACCATAGGGTAGAGGATCTACGGATTTTTATTTGCGGCAGCTGCTACTGCCAGCAGCTGACCTAGCAGCTGACAACAAAAAAAAAAAAAAAAAAAAAAAAAAAAAAAAAAAAAAAAAAAAAAATTAATATATAAAATATTAATTTTTAAATTAAAAGTTTAATTATTTTATAATTTAAAAAAATAAACCCCCCCCCCACCCCCCCTAAACCCCCCCAAATTTTTTTTTTTGGGGGGGGAAGACAGAGCGATGAGTTTAACAGAATTAACAGAATCAAATTTCACCTATTGCAGTTAATCTTATACAAATGAAGACTGTTGTGCCTTCTTTATGACATAAACCAAAGGAAAGACCCTGATTCTTCTTAATGTTGACTTAGTTTTTAGACTTTGGTGATGGTCTTTGCACTACCGGCCATTCTTAATTTGTATCAACTGTATGATAGATTTTTGTGCTGTAACAAGAAAGTTCTACTTGAATATTGAGTTCTAGTGCTGCATTTTGTGCAATTTGCAGAGGATTTACCACTGAACGTTGTGCCCTACATTAGGTACAATACATGCCAATGGCATTCCTGGGTTCCTTATGGAACTTGTATAGATAAGATTAGTTGTTGCTCATTTTTTTTAAATGCTGTATAGAAACCTGTGTGATCTCTTAACCTTTGAAAAAATAAGGAAGAGAATGTTATATTTCTGTTGTAATTTTTTCGATGGAGAGTCCCTCGTGTCAATGTGCTCTGGGCTCCGACTCTATCAGAAAGTATTGCTCTAGTGGTAGCATTTAAGCTTTAGGTTTCATGAGCTCATCTTAAAGCAATGAATAATTGCATATTAGAGTTTCTGCATTTAACACAGCATTTCTGTTGTACTGAATTAATGTCTTATGCAGTTATTTTCTGTATTTAATGTTGCACTGGTGGGTACCATGCTTTTCTCAGGTTATGTTGTTTATTACACAGATAACTTGATTAGAAGGTGCAGTTATGATCAATACATAAGGGGCTTCTGCATTACTCTATTGGGATATTGTTTACTTGTTTTCTTCTCCTTCTTGATGGTGCTCAGTTGTACATTTGAAGTCTCATGGGTGCCATTAACCAATTAGATTTGCACATCTTTTAATGGTTTTGTTTAGGTGGGGCGTGATTGAGTTCCCAATTTAGTGTAGATATGGTATTACTTCCAGTTTAAACAATTTGGTTCTCAGAAGAGATTGTCTTGCTCTTGCACAATGCACTTCAACTGTTTTTTCACTTTTAGAACATGAAGATCTTACTTCCTGTACCTATGGACTTCCTTTCTTGGCTTCCGTACATGGGTGCATAGAAGAGCTCCATTACTTATTCTTCTCAGTATTTATTATATTAAAAAAAAAAATTCCAAGCCTATGCATGTCTCCTCTCTTTCTAGCTCAGTTGTAATGATATGTTATTAGGCCTGACTGATTATATAGGTTCAGTAGAAGCCCAATTAAAATTAAAATACAATTGACAGCCCGATTAAAACCGAATTGTTATAGCCCGATTATAGCCTGGACCGATACGTGGCCCGACATGGATCGAGACTGAACCGGCAAAAAAATTAAATAGATCGTAGAGGGTCCAGCATTTTCAGACCAATTGGCCTAGTTAGGCCCAACCGAGGAGGGGCCTTGACCAATTGACACCCTTATCTAGGCCTATTTTTAATGTGAAATATCAACATTTGTCCCTCATCACCTGTTAGAGAAAAATTGTAAAGGTAATGACAATGGGTAAAAAGGCTATTGTGCCCGCTCCCTACCAAATGTTGAATACTGCTCTGCCTCATGGCTGTTCTTCATTAAAAAGTGAGCATTTAACATAATTTAGATCCACAAATTCTTAATTGGGTCTTGGTTGATAGTATCTTTCTTCACGCATCATATATATCTAAAGCAATGGAGTATGTAGATTTAAATTCATTGTGGTTTAAGGGAAATATTATCCTTAGATGAATGGTTGATAAGTGATTAAAGAGAAATATGATCCTTAGGGAATTTCTATGCTATGATCAAGCTACCCTCTATTTTTTTCCTTTTAGTCTATTAAAGCATTTTTTTCTTTTTTCTTTTTTTCTTTTTAATTAAATAAGAGTCCATTATATATGACTAGTGTGTTTCTATTTTCTTTTCCCCTTCCCCGCTATTTTATTTTATTTTATTTATGGATTATTATAAAGGAGGTCGAAATTTTTTAAAAAAATGACATCTAATAATGTTTACTGGAGTCTGGTAAAAGACGGAGGAAGAAAGAAAAAAAAAACACATCTAATCACATTTAATTGATTCTTATAGAGAAAAGGAGAAAAGAAAAAATTAAAAATTTTCTATAAAATAAAAAAAATATATATATAAGAAATGAAAAAAAAAAATTTAGATAAGGATCTACAAAGAGAGAGAAAATGATAAAAAAAACGGAAAGATAATTAAAATAATCAGCATAACTCTTTAAAAGGTAAAAATAGTGAGTAATTTAGCCATTTTAAATATATGAGAAAATTAGAAGGCACCCATTATTTTTGGGGTGAAACTAATGACCATCCACTATTATCTCCAAAATTACATGACATTTACATGCATATTACAAGTTATTTACAGGTAAATTCGGTTGTTAAATGGTTAGTAAAATTACTTTAATACTTTTACCTTTGTTTAACTCATTAAAATGATCTTACCCAACCCTTAGGTGGGTCACTCATTCTCGAGTTTTGCTCTCTTCCCTCTCACAAAACCTAGTGCCATGGGGTTTTGCTTTCAATATAGCTTCACTTTTGGGTCATCGCCGTCCGCATTCCTGAGCTAGTGAAGGTCGTTCAATGCAGAGCCTTCCGGTTTGCAGATGAAATTGGAAGCTTCTGCTTAGTTCAATTCCAGCAATTTCTTAGTAAATAGGATTCACAAAAAGCATAAAATGGAATTCCCTTAAGATAATATAGGCAAAGAAGTAAGAACAGGTGTATGAACACCAACTTAGAAGATGGAAATGCAAAAAAAGTAGGATAAGCACATACAAAATCATGAATACAAATAACTTATATAAGTTGTGGAAATATTTATGGAAATTACTAATCCATCCTAAGTTCAAATTTATTATTATTAATTTTTTTTTTTTTTTTTTTTGCGTCGATTAGTCCAGATGGCTTGTTCCAAATGGACGACAGAAAGCACAACATGTCAACTTTGTTGTAACGCGAATCAATTTGGTACATTTTTCTTTTATGTAATTTGCCAAAGAGGATTTGGACAACATGACCACTTGAATTAAGGACAAAACATCTCACCCATGATTCAATCTTAGAACTATGCAATTCCTCTGTTTTCATAGTAACCTACTATTCCCAATGAATTGAGACAAATTCTACAGTCCCTAACAACAAGGAACCAAATCTTTTTAGGGGCTTAACTGTCATAAATAAATGGATAAGGGATTTAAAATAAGAACCACCGTCAATCACCAACAATATAGGGAATCAATCACTAACACATTATGATGATGATCATAATATTTGCCGACATCTCATTTCTAATTGTGCTTACCTACATTAATAATGCGTGCACCTCAACAATGCAACCTTGCTGGAATTACAGGCAATGGGTATTCTCCAAGGGATCAAGACAGCAAAAGACTATGGAATCTAAGCTAAAAGCAATCTGGTGTGATGAACAAGCTATCGACTACATCTCAAAAGAAAATTGAAACCAAATCTGACCTCTCAAACTAGTCTCCACCTTGGCAAAAATCTCAATACATACCAGACCCATTGAAATTTCTGCTTTTAATTTCCACCAAATCAAGCTATGGTTCTTGAAACTAGAATCGGCAAATGACACAAATATTATGACAATGTGTAATTGTAAAACAACTTAAGTCTTTATACATATTTTATTTTTTTATATAAATTTAAAATAAATAAAAACTCAAACACTTAGAAGAGGGAAAAGGGGGGAAAATATAGCTCACCAGTCCTTATATACAAGGGTGGAATCAGGATTCAACATGAGGGGAGAGGGGCCAAAGAAGAAAGTTCAGATCACCTCTCCGTTGGGGAAAACACTAAATGTTTTTCCACCTCACATATTGTATGGACCTATATAGGACCCATTGGGGGTCTCACCCCTTAAATTATTGTATCATAATAAGTGTAGGTCCATATAAATTTTATGGGGCCCACATATATTAAAAAATAGGTAAATTATTAATAATGATTTTTTTTCTTGATAAAATATAGATAAATTAAAGCAACAATACAAAAAAAAATGGCACATGATTTAAACCGTAAAAAATTAGATGCAAACAAATTTTCTTTTGGTAGGAGATGCAAACCATTTTTTTTTTTTTGTTGGAAATACAAACTAATGGTCTTTAGTTACTTTAATAACATAGATATTTCATTCATAATATAAAATCAAATAACTTAAATAATAAAAAAATAAAGAAAGAGAGATTATAAAATCAAATAAAAAATACCAAAAAAATGAGAAAAAGAAAAATAAATAAATAAATAGAGAAAGAAAGAAAGAAATAACTAATTGTGGAAAAAATAACCCAGCGTTTGTAGAAAGAGAAGAGAAAATATAGGAAGAAAAGATGATAGAATAAATAAGGATTGAGAATTTAGCAAGGAACATTATTTCGTCAAAAATCGGCTAAATTTTGCCGATTTTCGATAGTTTTGCTGACCAGCGAATCAAAAACCTAATCGAAACGAAAATATGTAAATATCGCTAGAAAATTGACGATTTTCCGGCGAATCAAAAGAAAATGGTTGAAGGAGAAGAAGAAGAAAGAAAGAGAAAGAAAAGAGAAAAAGAAAGAGAAAGAAAAGAGAAGCAATAGTAGCCGCCCGCCACTGCTGGAAGAGGAAGAAACGGAAAATAAAAAAAAGAAGCAGTAACCGCCGCTGCTTTGGAAGAGGAATAAACAGAAGTGGCGGTGAGCTGGAAGGAGGTAGTAACAACGGCGAAAGAAAGAGAGACAAGACAGAGAAAGAAACAGAGGTAGTAGCAGCGGCGACATCGCCGGATCGTTGAAGGAGAAGAAGAAGAAGAAAGAAAGAGAGAAAGAGAAAGAAACCGGTAGTTACCTGCAAGGTTGCAAGTGCTAGCTTGCTGCGGCGTCGGCGAACCAGGCGAACCCAGCCCCGCCGAGATTTTGTTTCCTAGAATTTAGTTTCTAATTAGGAATGACATTTATACCCATTATTTTACTTTTAAAAATTATTCTCAATATAATTTTTTGTTTTTTTATTTTTGGAGGGGGATATACAGTGATATTTCACATGGGAGAAGAGAAAAAATAGAAAGAAAAAAAATTAAAAAGAACTGATAAAAAATTTCAAAAAAAAGGTGTGTGTGGGGGGGGGGGGGGGGGAGGCATGGTCCCCTCCAGCCCCAATGTAGGTCCACCTCTACTAAGATGTACACTAAATTCAGATTAAATGTATTGATGACGATAAGATGAGGGGAAGTGAAACCCCTTTTTATATTAATTATATAAAAGATGAGGGGCAGTGAAGAGTCACAGATTTCCTCCCAATGACAATGTGATTGCAACTGAAAAGAGAAGAAGAAGTCATCATGAAGAGGTTCTTCTGAGTAACCATGGGAAAAATTCGTTAGTAGACAATGTAAAGAATCTATGGACCATGGAGACCTTCCTTCTTCCTCACCTGAAATCCAGAAATTTTGGGGTAACTTTTTTTTTTTTTATCAAACTTGAATATGGAGTTCCAACAACCATCTAGAATAAATAAATAAATAAAGATATTGTTCTTGAAATTTTACAAGGTTTTGAATCCTTGAGATTAAATTTTGGATTGAATGCTACTATGCTAGTCTCTCAGTCGGGAGACTCAGTGGATCAAAGCATTCATTTTGATTCGGGTTTGAGTTCAATCGTTTATCAGAGAATTATAAGAGGGCAACTCGAGGGATTTGCAGAGGAGTTGGATTTGGTGGAATGCCATGGGGGCAATTGGTGGGATAGTAGGTGGGGGTATAGATAAAAAATGGGTGAAGAGAGAATCCATTCACCTAATTGGACATGAGAAGGTATTAAATTGAGGCATTATTGTATTCCCTACCGAAGGCATTTGAGTACTTTGAAATTCAAATATTTAAATGAATTTATTTAAGTAATCTTAGTAACCATTTAACAGTAATTTAATAGTATCATGTAACTTTGGTCTTTGGAACCAAAATGCACTCAAAATTAATTACATTTTATATGCTGGCTGTGGGGTTCGAACCCACGCGCACTTATGTGCAGAAGATCTTAAGTCTTCCCCCTTAACCTCTCGGGCAAACCAGCTGGTGTCCATAAATTGAGTTCACTTAATTTCTTACCTTGATCGATAAGTCTATCAATAATCTTTTCATAAGACATCACAATTACTAACAGCGAAGATGAGAAGTTTTCTATAAGAGAGCAAAGATGAGAAAGGAAAAAGAAAAAAAAAATCAATAAACAAAATTTATTCTGGAGAGAAAGGTAATTAATTTTATATGAGGATAATCTGTAAACTTGTCACCAACCACGGATATCGATAACATTTGTAGTTTCCTCCAATTTCTCTTTTTACATTTAACTTGTAGAAGACAAGACCTAATCCAAAGAACCGGGTAATTAAACAAATCACCCAAATGTACAAAATAAACCAAGTATCTTGTGTAAATAAGTTGAAAGACAATCACAAAGCAAATAAACAATAAACCACCACAAGAATGAAAAAAGAAATGCAAACAACACACAAGAATTTTACGTGGTTCACGAATCTGAAATAATCGAGATTAACTACATCCACGGGAAGGGATTTCACTGTTTTAATCTTCAAAATAGTACAAGATTTGAAAATAATACAATGTTACCTCAACCGGTCACACCACCACTCAAACCTCTTTGAAAATACCCTTTCACCTCAAGCTCTTGAAGAAAAAAAAACCCTTCAATCCAAGCTCAAGCTTCAATGGAAATGCAATGAAGAGAATACAAGAGAAAGAGAATATTTTTCTTGCAAAACCACAAAAAGAAGAAGAAGAAGCTAGAAGTTCAATCCCGTTTTTGCACAAAACCCATTTTAGAACTCTCTAGAAACTCTTTTTTTCACACCCCATTTACCTCTCTCAAGGCCCTCTTAATGATACTAAACACCTAACCCATGTTAAATACTAAGTGAGACGCACCAAATTCAAATTTGAAATCAAACAAAAATAATGTGATTTTCATCACTAAACCCAACATAACTCATGAAAATAAAAATCATCTTTCATATGATAATAGAAATCAATAAGAATGACAATTATTTATAAACAAATACATGTACTAGTCTCTGGAACCAATCTGGCCTCTCAGACTAGTCTCCATTTTGGCAGAGATCTCAACACATACTAGAGTCATTGAAATTTCGGCTTTTAAATCTCACCAAATCAAGCAACAGTTCTTGAAACTAGAATCAGCAAATGACACAAATATTATGACAATGTATAATAGTAAAATGACTTTAAGTCTTTATATATTTTCTTTTCTTATCAAGAAAAAAAAAACTATTTAGAGGGAAAAAGGGAAAAAAGGATAACTCACCTGTTCTTAATGAAGAGGCGAAACTAAGATTCAACATTGGGAGGGGGCAAAGAATTAAGTTCAGATCACCTCCCTATTGGAGGAGCAGTAATGCTTTTCCACCACACATATTGTAAGGGCCCATGTAGAACTCATTGGAGGTTCCACTTCTGGATTATTATTTTTTTGGTTTGCCAACCCCGGTTTGCCTTGACTAATCCAGTGTTCGATCCGGGTTGCACACCTGGCTGTGGTGGGTGAGTCTCCCAGCGGGGACTAATGAGCACATTTATGTGTGAAATCTTAAGGCATAAAGCATGCATTTTATACACTTAGAGTAGAGTTACCTTGGGTTTTATGTTGTTTTTGCAGATTTTAAGACTTTTCAAGATTTAAGCAAATATTTGGAGTTTTGGGCTTAAATCATGCAATTTTACACGTCAAGAAGTCCATTCAAATTCTCAAATGCGAAAATGGGTTTGATCTGGAGCATGATGGGTTAGAGATGTGTGATTATGGGCAACTCCGAAATATTGAAGAGATAAAGAAGGCAAATTTGATCTATAGCTGAAATTTTAAATTATCAATCAAATCTACAGAGATATTATTGAGAGAGTCCAAATGGAGAAAAAAAGTCCTTGCATACTTCAATATCTTATTTCCTATCTGGGATTTAATTAAAGAAAGAAAAAGAGGAAAAAGAATTATATTTAGAAAAGGAAGAGGCAAAAATCCCGTTTTTGAATGTCTCTGTCCAGTTTCGATCAAGCTCTTAATCGAACGGTCATTCGATGTCCGATTGTGCTGATTTTTGGAGGAGAGCTTCATTACTACTTAAACCTCAAATCCAACGGTGGAATTATGCATCTCATCTCTCTAAGTCGGTGCAATTAGTACGTCAAAACCCTAATTGGCTGAGTCAGATAGGAACCCTGAGTTTTATTCAAATTCAGCCGTGCCTCATATCTCATGTAAACTCTATAAAATGAGAGCATACTCCATCAAAGGAGAACGTGTTTTAGAGCTTAGTAGATACATTCTTTCTTCTCTCTTCAGTTTATTTAGGCTTTCTTTAGTGAGATTTTAATTTCTAGATTGAATGTTTAGGTTTAATTTTTTTTATGTAATGCAATTCAAAATCAAGTTTCAAGTTCAAGTTTTAAGTTTTAAGATTTTTTTTTTTCTGGGTCTAGCAATTGCAGATTTAGATCATTCTAGATCTAAATCTGGTTGTTAGGGTTGGTTGAGATTCGAATCGTTTGTTCAATTCGCAAGTAAGTAACCTTATTTATTAATCTTCTCTCATCCCTCCATTCCCGCTTCTATCTATCCCTCCATATTCTTAATTTAGGATTTACTTTCAGCATTTATTTATTGTTCTCCCTTCCCCTGGATCCTTGATCAGAGATGCCTACAATCGTGCCTGTCTTTGGTTAAGGTTTTCATTTTACTTTTTGCAATTTACTTTCTGTTATTTACTTTCTGCAATTTACTTTCTGCAATTTACTTTCAGCATTTATTTATTGTTCTCCCTTCCCCTGGATCCTTGATCAAAGATGCCTACAGTCGTGCCTCTCTTTGATTAAGGCTTTATTTTCCTTTTATTGCTTTGGTATTTATTTCTTGCACTGTTTTTTTTCTTTCTTTAATATTCGTTCCCCTGATCGGTGGACTGTAAGCTAAGGCAAAGGGTCCGCGGTCAAAGTCATTATTATTATACTCCCCTTTCCTCGATCTAGAGTTGACACTCGGATCATTTCCCTTTTCCTTTTATTTTTATTTTTCGCATTTTTTTTCCTGTCTTTTATTTATGCATTGATTGTGTTTAATTTATTTTTCGTTTCAATTCAATTGCATTAGAAGTATAGATTAGGATCGTTTAGTTTAGTTAATTAATTAACAAAATTGAATCATTCCACTCTCACATTACTATTAAGAAGTTCAATTCTAAGTGGTATATCTCCTTGAGATCGACCCGTTAACTACATGATACCGTGCGCTTGCGGTTACTTTTAAATTTCACAAACAGGGATACTTCTGAATTATTTTTATTCTATTAAAACATAGGTTTATTTATATTTATGGGGCCCACACATATTTAAAAAATATTTAAATTATTAATAATGATAATTTTTCCTAATAAAATATAGATAATTAAAGTAGCAATACAAAGAAAATGGGATATGATATCATGCAAAAATTTAGATGCAAACCCTTTTTTTGTTTTTGTATTTTAGGAAATGCAAATCAATGATAGTTATCTTACCAACTATAGATACTTCATTCACAATAAGAAATCAAATAAAAAAATAGTAGAAAGAATAAAGAAAGAGAGACTAGAAAATCAAATAACAAAAATAACAAAAAAATAATAAATAAAAAAAGAAATTGAAAAAGAAAGAAAACATTTAATTGTGGCGAAGATTTCTTCCGAATTTTCTTTAACCCACGTTTGGAGAAAGAGAAGAGAAAATAGAGACTTGGTGTGCAAAAAATCTTGTGGATGCAAAAAATCCCCGCTGGGAGACTCAACCACCACAGCCAGGTGTGCAACTCAGGTCGAATACCGGATTAGTCAGGGCAATGCCTCGGAACCGGGGTTGGCAACCAAAAAAAAAAAAAAAAAAAAGAGAGAGAGTAAAATGGAGAGAGGAGAGAAGAGAGAATAAATAAGAATTGAGGAGTTCATTTCTAATTAGGAATGACATTTATACCCTCATTATTTTACCTTTAAAAACTATTTTCAATATTGAAGGGGGGGCAAATAGTAATATTTCACATGTTAGAAAAGAAAAAAATAGGAAAAGTTAAAGGAACTAATCAAACTTTCAAAAAAAGAGGGGGGCCATGGCCCCTCTTGGCCCAACGTAGGTCCACTTCTACTTAGAGGGACTTTGAATTTAGATTAAATGTATTTGATAAGATAAGATGAGGGGCAGTGAAGAGTCACGAGTTTCCTACTGAGTGAGAATGTGCATGCAACTGAAAAAAGAAGAAGAAGTCGACATAAAGAGGTTCTGCTCAAGCATGGGTAAATTCGCAAGCAGACACCATGAAAGAATCTCTGGACCATGAAGACCTTCCTTCTTACCCACTGCAAATCCATAAATTTTGGGGTAAGTTTCTTGATCAGACTTGAATATGGAGTTCCAACAACCATCTGAAATAAAATAAAAATAATGTTCTTGAAATTTTACAGGGTTTTGAATCCTTGAGATTAAATAAGATAGCGATTACAATTTTGATTGAATGCTAGTTTCTCAGATGGGAGAACTTAGTGATCAGAGTGATCATTTTGAATCAACTTTGAGTTCAATCGTTTATTAGAGAATTCTAGGGTGCAACTTTGGGGATTTGCAGAAAAGTTGGATTGGAGGAACATTATAGGGGCAATTGGTAGCCTGCAGGGGGAGGGAGTGAAGGCGTAGGTAGAGGATGGGTGAAGAGAAAATAGCTTTACCCAGATGGGTATGAGAGTATTGAACTAAGGCATTATTGTCATTTTCTTATCCAAAGGGCATTTAAGTACTTTGAAATTCAGATTTTAAATGAGAAAAACAAGAATAAGTGTATTTAGGGTCTGTTTGGTTACTTGAGCTAGAGATTTCAAATCTATAAAGTCATGGTTCATGTTTGGTTACTTGAGTCTAGAGATTTCAAATCTATAAGAGCCTGTTTGGTTATATGAATTTAGAGGTTTCAAATCTCTGGATTCATGAATCTGAGAATTATACCCGTTTGGTTGTAAAAATCTCTAGATTCATGAAATCTAGAGATTCACCTTTTTACACTAAAAACATGAATCTGTCGATTTATGGGTAAGTGGTGAAATCCAGAGATTTCAAAAAAGCTATACATTTGCACATTCACAAAAGTCACATCGATCAAATAGTTTTTTTTATGATGAATCCACAAATTTCATTCCACAACCAAACATTTAATTTTATAAATTTTTTTATGAATAGATTTGTTTTTTTTTTATATTTTTTATATCTCAGACCCAAGTAAATAAACAGGCCCTAAAGTCATGGTTCATGTTTGGTTACTTGAGTTTAGAGATTTCAAATCTATAAAGTCATGGTTCATGTTTGGTTACTTGAGTCTAGAGATTTCGAATCTATAATAAAGTCATGGTTCATGTTTTGTTACTTAAGTTGTGAGATTTCTACATATTTACATTTTTAGTGTTAAAAGATGAATCTCTAGGGCCTGTTTGTTATGTGAATCCAGAGATTTGAAATATCTAGATTCACAAATGGGAGATTATTCCTGTTTGGGTGTGTGAATCCCTAGATTCATGAAATCTAGAGATCCACCTTTTTACACTAAAAATGTGAATCTGTATATTTATGGGTATGACGTGAAATCTATAGATTTTCACCTCGACTATCAAAGCTTTAAACATTTGAACCATAATTCAATAAATATTTTTTTAGGATAAATCTAAAAATTTCATTTAAAAAATAAAAGCTAACCAAACCATAATTCTAAAGATTTGAAGTTTATAGATTTGAAATCTACAAACTCAAATAACCAAACAGGCCCTAAATCTGGGCATAGTGTTAAAAGATGAATCTCTAAACGAGACCAAAGTCTGGGCAAAACAAGTACGCTTAAAGTGCTGGCTGTGGGGTTCGAACCCACGCGCACTTATGTGCAGAAGATCTTAAGTCTTCCCCCTTAACCTCTCGGGCAAACCAGCTGCTATTTTGAATATGAGTTTAAATATTTAATTATTCATTAATTTATTGATAATCTTTTCATTATACTGTTTTTGGGTAAACATAATCTTTTCATTATGCACTACAAATGCTATCAGCAAAGATGAGAAGCAGTGAAAGAACAAAAAAATGCATGAAAACAAATAATCAATATACAAAATTTGTTCCCGAGATGAAAGGTAAAAGTTTGATTTATGAGGAGAAGCTGTAAACTTGTCACAACCATGGATACCGATTTTACATTTGTAGTTTCCACCAATCTCTTTTTACATTTAACTCAGTGAAAATAAAAATCATCTTTCATATGATAATAGAAATCATATAAGAATGATAATTATTTATAAACAATACATGTACTTATTCCCTACTTACCTTTGAATTTTGTGAATACAAATATATGATCTATCAACAGTCATATAAATATTGTTGATTCATTTTTCATCACCAAGAATGTGTGACATCAGGCTAATTTGCAAGCATTATATATGTTAAAAAATTACTAAATTAAGAAATAAAAAATAAAAAGAACTTAGAAAGGAAAAAGGGGGAAAAGGATAGTTCACCCGTCCTTAGATGTAGGGGTGGAACTAGTATTCAACATTGGGGGAGGAGAGAGGCAAAGAATTAAGTTCAAATCACCTTCCTGTTGGGGGAGTAATAATGTTTTTACACCGCATATACTGTAAGGGCCCATGTAAGACTCCTTGAGGGTCCCACCTCTGAATTATTTTATTTTTTTCAGACGTAGGCCCATATATATTTTATGGGGTCACATATATTAAAAAATAAAAATTATTAATAATGATATTTTTTTCCCTGATAAAATATAGATAAATTAAAGTAGCCATACAAAAAGAAATGGCACATGATTTCAATAGCAAAAACCTTCTTCATTTTTTTTTTTGTAGGAAATGCAAACCAATGGTACTTAGTTATTTTACTAGCCATAGATATTTCATTCACAATATAAAATCAAGTAACAAAAATAGTAGAAAAAATAAAGAAAGAGAGACTATAAAATCAAATAAAAAGAATAAAAAAAAAAATTGAGAAAGAAAGAAAGAAAATATCTAATTGTGGAGAAGATTTCTTTCGATTTTTCCTTAACCAAATTTGTAGAAAATAAGAGAAAATATAGGAAGCAAAGAGGAGAGAGGAGAGAATAAATAGGGATTGAGGAATTAGTTTCTAATTAGGAATGACATTAATACCCCCATTATTTTACCTTTTAAAAATTATTTTCAATATTTAAGGGGGGGGGGAATAGTAATATTTTACATGTGAGGGGACATGGCCCCCTTCGGCCCCAACGTAGGTCCGGCTCTACTTAGATGGACTCTGAATTCATATTAAATGTATTGGAGAAAATAAGATGAGGTGCAGTGAAGAGTCACAGATTTCCTACCCAGTGAGAATGTGTCTGCAACTGAAAAAAGAAGAAGAAGTTGACATGAAGAGGTCATTTCCTACAAAATAAAAATTAGTGGGAGTATTTTGAAAATATTTCAGGGACTTTTTCGTAAATTTTGAAAAAGTTCAGAGACTTTTTGAATAATTTCTCCTTATGATGATGGATGATCCCATATCTCATTTATCTGGTACATCTAAAGAGTCTCCCATGTCTTTCATTCATAAGGATTGTGAATTTTCTCCACTTCAGATAACCACTGTGAAACCTAATGAGACAAATTATCTTAGATGGTCTCGTTCAGTTTCCCTCACTGCTGGTACTCGTGGTCTTACTGGCCATCTTGACGGGACTTCTACAAAACCTTCCACACCTGGTCTGCAACTTTCCAAGTGGCATACAGATAAATTCTTGGTCATGGGTTTTCTCATCAACTCCATTAAATCTAGCATAGAAGAGACTTATCTCCTCCTTCCTGATGCGGCAACTATTTGAAAAGATACTAAAGAAACTTACTCTAGAGTTGGCAATGATGCACGTTGCTTTGAAATTAGACGAAAAATCAATCAGTTACAACAAAAGGACCTTCCTCTTTTTCAGTTCTATAACACTCTTTGGGGATATTACTAGACTTTAGATTTCTATGGGAAGTTTACACCGAAGAATGCTAAAGATGCTATTGCCTATCAACAATGTGAAGATAAAACAGAGAGTTTATAATTTTTTGGCAGGATTGAATATAGAATTTGATCAAATTCGCGCATAGATCCTTTCTAGAGAGCATTTCCCTTTTCTAGCTCAAGCCTATGCCATGGTAGATACCAAGGACAGTCGAAGGACAGCCATGGTACACACTCAAACATCTGATAGATCTGCTTTGGTGGTTGGTTATGACAATAATAAATCTAGTTCTAGTAATTTTCGCCCTCCAGTAAAGTGCGAGTATTGTGGAAAAGAGAGTCATACAAATGACAAGTGTTGGAAGTTGCATGGACGCCCAACAAATTCCCATGGAGGAGGTAGCAATGGAATCAAGGGAAGCAATCAAACATCTGCAAATCAAGCCAGTTCTGACACCTTGAGTACTCCAACACCTCTTTTCTCATATGAGCTCCAGCACATTCGCCAATTGATGTCCAGACTTGACTCATATTCTCCAGTACCGACTTCTAGTACTAGTATAGCCTTTGTCATTGAAGCCTTTGTTGATCCACAAATCCCCACAAGTATTTTTAGTTGTCACAATGTCAATTTGACTTATGGGTTAAAGTACATTTTCTTGGGTTATCCTCCTACACAGAAGGGGTATAAGTATTATCATCCTAGTTCTCGTCGTTTTTTTGTCTCTATGGATGTTGTGTTCTAGGAACAAATTCCTTTTTTTCCCCCCTACACTTCTTCAAGGGGAGAGTTTTAGTGAAGAGGTTCCAATGTTGATTCCTCCTTTCGATATTTCTCCTGAGATTCCTACAGATGATCCTCCTTTGGAAGATGGAATGACCGGACATGAACAACTAGTGGATGATATAAAGGGGGAGACTAGACCTCTGAAGACCTATCAAAAAAAATCAACAAATGACCCCTTCTGAACCAAGCCAATCAAAATCTTTGGTTCCTAGCCTTGAACAATCTGTTCCTCCAGATGAGTCTGTCTTTGACCTTTCTTCTAATCCTACTTTAGACTTACCATTTGCATTAAGAAAGCAGCCTTGAACTTGCACTAAACATCTTATTTCTAGTTATGTTTCATATCAGTGTCTATCTCCAGAATTTCAAAGTTTTATTTTCTCTTTGTCCTCTACGTCTATTCCTAACACTTGGCAGGAGACATTATCTCACTCAAACTGGAAAGAAGCTATGGATGAGGAAATGCAAGCTTCGGAAAAAAACAAAATGTGGGACTTTGCCCATAGGAAAGCAAATTGTTGGGTGCAAATGGGTGTTTGTGATCAAGTACAAGGTAGATGGGACTGTTGAAAGGTACAAGGCAAGATTGGTAGCCAAAGGTTTCACTTAGACTTATGGCATTGACTACCAGGAGACATTTGCCCCTGTTGCCAAGATGATTACAGTTCGTATTATTATTTCATGTGTAATTAATAAAGGGTGGAGTTTACAACAATTAGATGTGAAGAATGCCTTTTTGCATGGAGAACTCCAAGAAGAGGTATATATGGATATACCACCCGGGTATTCTACTACAGAGACTTATATGAAATTGAGCAAGTTAAAGAGGGCTTTATATGGGCTGAAGCAATCTCCAAGAGCGTGGTTTGGAAGGTTCCATAAGGCAATGATATCTAATGGCTATAAGCAGAGCAATGCAAACCACACTTTATTTATTATAAGAGATGGTTGCCACACTTCTATACTTTTAGTATATGTGGATGATATTATGATCACAGCCAGTAGTGAGGATGAGATTTCAGCATTAAAGATTTTTTTGGGAACTGAATTTGAGATCAAAGATATGAGAAAACTAAGATATTTCCTAGGTTTAGAGTTGGCATATTCTACTAGCAGTGTATCTCTATCCTAGAGGAAGTATGTGAAATCCCCCGGATTTCTACCCCTTTAACCCGTGGCTTCGAAACCGAGAAAATCGAGCCTCAAGTTGACGACAAATGTGGGCCATTCAAGTGGAGCCCGAAGGGTTGGAAATGGAACCAATGTTGGTGGATGACCCTTGTGATGACTCATCAACTCTCCTAAAGTTTAATTGAAGAGAGAAGATTAATCATGATGGGGTAAAAAGGGTGATCTTGGAACGGCCATAGATTGGTGATGGAGAATCCGATTGACGCGAATAAGGTATCAAAACGAAGAGCGTCGAAAGACCTTTCCAACAAACCAAAGATCTCCCAATTTAGACCTTGTTTGACCATCCAAAATAGGACCGGTCGATCTGCCGGTTGAACAGCTGGTCGACCACCCCAAGCCCAGTTCGGGGCAAGAATCGGGTTTTTCACTCTTAAACCCTATTTTTAAGCCCTCTTTCACTCATACTTTCATTTTAGAAGGCTAGTACGAGGCTGAGGCTCAAGGAGGAGGAGAAACCAAGGGAGAAGAAGGTTCCTAATCATTCGGAAGCGTGCCGGCACCCGGATCTTTGCGGAATCGTTAGGAAAGGTAAGATTCATCAAACCCTCTTCTTTGGGCTTAGTTTTATGAGTAGTTCTTCGCAATAAATGTTGGATTTGAGTAGTTGTAACATGATAGGTGTTTTGAATGCTTGCAAATAGTTTCATTTATGTTTCCCTTTTGTTTGTGAGTGGTTTGTGTGAATCGTTGCAAACGATTTTGCATTTTGCTCTCAGACTCAGTCGAGAGCACTCGCGAGAGCCCAAAATTGGGGCTTTTTTATTGAGACGGAATTAGATCAAATTGAAGGTATCCTTAGGACCCTATTGCTGCCAAATAGACTTTCCCAAAGTTTCGTTTCGATTCGACTTCGAATCGATGGTGAAATATTGATTTTCGCCGAAACTAGGTTGAGAAAGGTAGGTTCAAAACTAGTTGGCAGATTAGGCTTTTGTTGGGTGATTTTGGGAACTCTATTAAAACCCAATTGACTTCTAATTTATGTCTATTGATCTTCTTACATGATTAGGTTTATTTTGATTATAATCACCAACTCGTAAGTGTGACTTTGTGGAACTTTGGAGAGCTTATGCTAACTAAAAAGGTGAGGAATATACTCAACCTTATCTTGCATGTTTAATTATGTAATTAAATTTCATTATTGATATATTGCCTTGCTTTAATATTTATTATCTTGTGATTATGTGTGGGACTTTGCACGAATGAAAGGTAAGCAAGTATCTTTGCTTCTATTTTCAATATTCTTTGAAACCAATATGAAAATGTATGAGATGGATGAGATTAAATGGATTGAGTGTTTTCTTTTATTTTCAAATTCTAAATTATTGATATGAAGATATATGGATGATGTTGAATTAAATTACTCTTTCTATTTTATGTTTCAAACTAGGGTTGTGGGTTCGCCCATTACCCTAGTGAACTTACATGAGTATGCATCTAGACTTAAGTACATGAATGCTAAGTGTCTAGAAGTGTTTGGCTAGGTAACTTCATGAGTACTACTACCCTTCCGACAGGGGTATTGAAGCCGGTTAACCCGTGATGTTAGTGGCTGGGTCCTAAGTGTCAAGCAGGCCCACTATCATCATAGAGAGGTAGGGTTGCATATAATAGATAAGGGCTTCTGGGCGCTCAAGACCTGTGAAATGATCCGTGAGAGGACATGGAGAGCATCCTGTCCATTATATGTGGATGACCACTGGGTTAAGGAATGGCATCCAACAGATGCCTCCCGTTGAGGATTCCATTCATAGGTGGAAAGGTATTGAACCAAAAGGGCACTAGGCATGAGGGGAGATATCCGGACCATATGTAGTACGAGACCGTATGACTTTGCACTGGGCTAGCATTATCTTTGACACGCGCCAATCTCATACCAAACGGTGATGTGAGAGAGTGGTGACCTATACCCCAACCATGGCTTGACAGGACTTTACCCAACAACCGCGGAGAACCCAATAGACGTCTCTTGTTGAGGGAAAGTGACTGAGAACCCCCAAAGGAGATTGGTGTACAAACTTAATGCGTGTCTACCATAGAGACTTCATGATAGAGTTAGGAGCATAATATCATAATCATTCATACATCATATCACTATCATTAATTACATTATCGATACTCAAGCTATGTGTGGTGTGGGATCTTGTGTACGAATGCATGATATGATGTGGAATCTTGTGTACGAATGCATGATATGATGTGGAATCTTGTGGACGAATGTATGATAAAATGTTGAGTTGACCTCACTGAGTTCTATTGAACTCATTCCTTTTTATATGTCTGTTTCCATTAGAATATTCTGCAGGCTATGAGGACTCCTTCCAAGTGGAGGATTCATCACCGACATGCTTTCTTGAAGGAGTGACTGAAGAGGATGTAGATTTGCATGGAGCTTCATGCTCGTGCAAGTACTGTTCTTATGAGGTTGCATTCCATTAGGGAATCATTTTAGTTTAAATTCCGCTGCAACAAATTATGCTTCCTTCAAACTCTGATGTCCATTTTTATTAACTTTAGATAATGGATGATTGTAACCTTCTGATAATCCAGATTTGATTATTTATTATTAGAACTTGATTTATTCTTGTCCTTTTAATTATGCTTTATCATGTGTTGTATGGAATTGTCACTGAACCTTGGTCCTGTGGTGTATCACCCCCACGGGTATGGCCGGATCCGGCTGGGTGGTATACATTGGATCTTCTTGAGAAAACTGGAATGTTAGGATGTAAGCCTGCTGAGACTCCTATTGAGCCTAACCTACACTTGAAGGCAAAGACTTGACATCACATTAGTGGGAAAGTTGATCTATTTAACTCACACTAGACTTGACATCACATTTGAAGTTAATCTTGTTAGCTAGTATATGCATGATCCCTATTCTTCACATTTGGATGCAGTATATCGGATCTTGAGATACTTGAAGACTACTCCAGGAAAAGGAATTTTAATTTAAGCTCATGTACATTTGAAGATTGAGGCATATACAGATGCATATTGGGCAGGATGTCCAGATGATAGGAGGTCTACCTCTGGGTATTGTGTATATGTGGGAGATAACCTTGTGACTTAGAGAAGCAAGAAACAGGCTATAGTTGCGCAGTCCAATGCCGAGGCCGAGTTTAGGGCGATTACTCAAGGCATTTATGAGGTATTATGGCTTAAAGGGTTGCTTCAAGAGGTTGTGACAGATTTGGAGGTTCCTATACAGTTTTACTCAAATAGTAAGCTAGCAATCAGTATAGCTCATAACCTAGTACAGCATGATAGAACTAAGCATGTGGAGATTGATAGACATTTCATCAAAGAGAAGCTTGAAGCTGGGTTGATCCATATCACCTTTGTTACTTCAAACGAGCAACGGGCTAATGTGCTCACAAAGAGCACGAAGATATTCAATTACATTACAAGCAAGTTACGCATGATAAATATCTATGCTCAAACTTGAGGGGGAGTGTTGAAAACATGTAATGAGGTTTCCTAATTAGAATAGGATTATGTTTCTGATAAGTCTAGAGTTTTATTTATATATTTCATTTTCCTACTTAGTATAGAACTTAACTAGGTTGTAACTATAAATACCTTATTGGGGTCTTGTGAATAAAATACTTTTAGAGGAGCAATTCTTCACATTACAACAGTTCCCAAAAATCATTGATTTTTTTTAGGACTATGGCGAGATAATATATTATAAATAATAAAATCTAGTACATAAAGAATTAATATCTAAAAAATCTACACCCCAACTTCTCATCATGAATATTGACATATTTCTTTTGCCTCAACTTTGATATTTCAGGAGAAGAAAAAAAAAAAAAAAAAACTTATTAAGGATAGATAGTTATGTTTGTAACTAAAATATCATTTTCTTTAATTGCGAAAAAAACATCAATACTAAATTATCGTTGATTTACTTGTTAACAAAGTTTTGAATATGATGATTTAAAAAAAAAAAAATAATAAGGATATCAATTGGAGAAGTTTTCAATATCCATCATCAAAGCAATAGGAGACTTTCGGAACTCAATATAGAATTATGAAGTATGAATTTATTTATGTTTAAAGCAACACTATCAACTTATTGACTATTTTATCATTTTGTATGAGCTTGAATCATCTTATATTTCTATGAATTTTATTTTTAGTTTACTTGTGATACTTTAATTATATTATTATTATTATTTTTATGAATTTACATTTGATATTTTAGGTCCAAGGATATGACCAATTAAGGCTAGGGCCAAGGACAAGGTTAATCAGGGTCAAGGCCAAGGACATGGCTAATCAAGGTCAAGGACAGGGCCAATTAGGGTCAAGGCCAGGGATAGGGCCAATTAGGGCTAATCAGGGCCAACCCATCCCGACCCAACGCAATTAGGGCCAATTAGGGGGGAATGGACTTGGCTTGGCCCTGTAGGTCTTAGGGCTAGGGACAATAATCCTTGGCCCTGAACTCGGGTCAGGGCAGGAATTGGCTCATATTAAAACATATAGGGTTCGGCTTGGGATTGCAAAAGCCCGGCCCAGTTGCAGCCCTAGTTTTTATTGTAAAATAGTGAATCTCTAGATTTCATAAATTTAAAAATTCACTCAACCAAACAAGTATAAATTTCCCATTTGTGAATCTTTAAAATCTCTGGATTCATGTACCCAAACATACTCTTACGTGATCTTAGTAACCATTGTATAATTTTCTCTTAAGGGCTTGTTTGGTTACACAAGTCTGGAGATTTCAAATCTATGGAGTCATAATTTATAAAATTAACTGTTTGGTTAATCGAATATGTGGAATGAAATCTGTGGAAATCTCTGGATTTCACCTCATACCCATAAATCTACAGATTCACGTTTTTAGTGTAAAAGGTGAATCTCTAGATTTCATGAATCTAGAGATTTTTACAACCAAAGGTATAATTCTCAGATAGATTTCACATAACCAAACAGGCCAAATGTATTACGGAAATACATTTACACTACTGGCTGTGGGGTTCGAACCCACGCGCACTTATGTGCAGAAGATCTTAAGTCTTCCCCTTAACCTCTCGGGCAAACCAGCCGATATCTTGGGATTGACTTTATCTATTTAATTATTCATTAATTTATTGACAATTTTTTTCATTATACATTACAGCTGCTAACGAAAAAGATGAGAAGCAGTGAAAGAAAAAAATGCATGAAAAAAAAAAATCAATAAACAAAATTTGTTCCCGAGATGAAAGGTAATTAATTAGGATAATTACTGTTGTCTCCTTGTAGTTTGATTTTATTACTAATAAAACCCTGTTCTTTACGAAATTACTACTGCCCCCTTCCTTATAATGGTGTTAAGTAGCCGTTAAGTTTGAATATGTAATGTCTAATTTGTCCTTCATTAAAATTAAGAAATCAAAAGACAATGCTACCCCATTTATAAAAACTAGATTAAATGTCAATTTTACCCTAAACTTCATTTATTTTGAATTAATGAAATGGGAAAATTCCAAATCTTATTTAAAAAAAAATGCTGAACAATCAAAATATGATAGATCTCAATCATCAAATAAACTAAGAAGAAAGATTATTAAAATTCTTGTTCTACAGGGGTGAAGCTACCCTAGGCCCTTCAACCTCATTTTTTGAAATTTTACCCCTAATTCTTTTTTCATGTGTGAAATATTAGCGCTCCTCTCTCCTAAAAATTTGAAATTTCATCTTCTTCCCTTCTCAATTTGTGGAAATTTCTCTTGCCATTTTTCTATGTGTGAAATAACAATACTTTGTTCTACTCGATGTTAAATCCTAGCTCAGCCCCTACACCCTGCAACCTCTAGCATATCGTCTTTTTGTAACTATAAGGCAACAATATAGAATTATGAAATGCTATATTGTTTTGTGCTTAGAATCAAAGTTAGGGTCAGGGCTAAATTTAGAGTAAGGCTCAAGACTGACCCGCCATCTTAACCTTTTGCAGCTCTAGTTAATACATACAAAAAAAAAAAAAGGGTTAACTGATTCACAATGATATCTTTATCCATGCACAACCATGGTTGCAATGGCCAATTCAGCCATAGCTACGTGCAGGGGCAGACCTGCAGTGGGGCCAGGGGGCCATGCCCCCCATTTTTTTTAAAATTTTTTATTAATTCCTTAATTTTTCTGGTTTTTATACTAATTCTCCTTAATTTTTCTGGTTTTTATACTAATTCCCCATCTTTCTTTCTTTTTTAAAATTTTTTCTCTTCCTAAATGTGAAATGTCACTATCCCCCATATTGAGAACAATTTTCAAGGTAATATAATGGATACAATGTCATTCCAAATTAAAACGAGTTAAGTCTTTATATATTTTCTTTTCTTATCAACAAAAAGTTATAAAAAGAACTTAGAAAGGGAGAAAAAAAAATTAAAAAAAAGGGGGAAAAGGATAGTTCACCAGTTCTTAGATGTAGGGGCGGAACTAGGATTCAACACTGGGGGAGGAGAGAGGCAAATAATTAAGTTCAGATCACCTCCCTGTTGGGGGAACAAAATACTTTTCCACCGCACATACTGTCAGGGCCCATGTAAGACTCCTTGGGGGTCCCACCTTTGAATTATTTTATTTTTTTTAGACCTAGGCCCATATATATTTTATGGAGCCACACATTTTAAAAAAAAAAAATTATTAATAATGATATTTTGTTTCCTAATAAAATATAGATAAATTATAGTGGCAATACACAAGAAAATGGCACATGATTTCAATAGCAAAAAACCTTCTCTTCTTCTTCTTCTTCTTCTTCTTCTTTTCTTTAGTAGGAAATGCAAACCAATTGTACTTAGTTATTTTATTACCAATATTTCATTCACAATATAAAATCAAATAACAAAAATAGTAGAAAAAATAAAGAAAGAGAGACTAAAATCAATAAAAGGAATAACAAAAAAAAAAAAAAAAAAAAAAAAAAAGAAAGAAAGAAAATATCTAATTGTGGAGAAGATTTCTTTCGATTTTTCCTTAACCAATTTTCGTAGAAAGATAAGAGAAAAAATAGGAAGGAGAGAGGATACATGAGAGAATAAAAAGGATTGAGGAATTAGTTTCTAATTAGGAATGACATTTATACCTCCATTATTTTACCTTTTAAAAATTATTTTCAATATTTAAGGGGGCGCAAATAGTAATATTTTACATGTGAGAAGAGAACAAATAGGAAAAATTAAAGGAACTAATCAAAATTTTAAAAAAATGGGGGGGGGGGGACATGGCCCCCTTCGGCCCCAACGTAGGTCCGCCTCTATTTATATGGACTCAGAATTCATATTAAATGTATTGGAGAAGATAAGATGAGGTGCAGTGAACAGTCACGGATTTCCTACCCAATGAGAATGTGCCTGCAATTGAAAAAAGAAGAAGAAGTCGACATGAAGAGGTTATGCTCAGTAACCTTGAGTAAATTCACGAGCAATACCGCAAAAGAATCTCTGGACCATGAAGACCTTCCTTCTTCACCACCTGAAATCTATAAATTTTGGGGTAAGTTTCTTGATCGGACTTGAATCTGGAGTTCCAACAACCATCTAGAATAAAAAAAAATTAATGTTCTTGAAATTTACAGGGTTTTGAATCCTTGAGATGAAATAAGATAGAGATTAAAATTTTGATTGAATGCTAGTCTCTCAAATGGCAGAACTTAGTGGATCAAAGCATTCATTTTGAATCAGCTTTGAGTTCAATCGTTTATTAGAGAATTGTAGGGGGCAACTTTGGGGATTTGCAGAGGAGGGGGATTTAGAGAAATGCCATAGGGGCAATTGGTCGTCTGCAGGGGGAGGTGGTGAAGGTGTAGGTAGAAGATGGATGAAGAGAAAATAGCTTCACCCGAATCCGATAGAAAATGGTGAAGGTGTAGGTAGAAGATGGATTTGACTCGGATACACCAGTATCCGAATTTGATTAGCAAAATTGCTAGCTGAATCCGATAGAAATTTAGAGAAAGCATCCGAATTCGAATAAAAAACTTTGTCGGATACCCAATAATAATCTGATCAGATAAACTATTCAATTATTGATTGGTGATTGTAATTTTTTTATTTTTTTTTTCGATTTTCAATTTTCGATTACCGGTTTTCAAATATGATTAAAGCCCCTTTTTTAGAGAAAAATGTTTAATACTTTACTTTAATGGGATAATTTTCGATTTTCGATTATCCGGTTACCGATATCCGATATCCGAATCCGATTATCATCCATTTTCAGAAAAATACATGTTGAATACTTTACTCTATCCGGATAAATTTTTTTCCGGATATTATCCGATCTGATAAGCAATAATCCGAATCTAGTTGCTTAGCAGACGGATATGGATATTTTTTTGTAAGAAAAATTCCGGAATGAATACGAATGCGAATTCAGAGGCGAATTTCGACTATCCATTTACAGGTCTACGTATGAGAGTATCAAACTTAGGCATTATTGTTATTTCCCTATCCAAAGGGCATTTGAGTACTCTAGAATTCAAAATTTAAATGAGTTAAACAAGGATAAGTGTATTTAGAGCCTATTTAGTTAGTTGAGTCTAGAGTTTTCAAATCTATGGAGGCATGGTTCATAAAATTAATTAGTTGGTTAGCCTTAATCTTTGGAATGAAATTTGTAGATTCATTCTAAAAAAACATTTGTGGAGTTATGGTTCAAATGTTTAACGCTTTTATAGTAGATGTGGGATTTCATCTCATACCCATAATTTACAGATTCAAGTTTTTAGTAGAGGTGCAAGTTTGGCCCTGGCGGCCCTGACCCGCCCTAAGCCTGAATAGGCCTTGGGCTAAAGAATTTGGCCTTAAGGGTGGGTTAAGGCAAAAATATTCGGGATTTGAACTAGGGCCAATGGCGACCCTGGGATTACTCTCTAGCCCACCCAACCCATCCCGGCCTGTCCCTAATTCTTGCCTTGATTTTAGCCTTGATTCTAGCACTAATTTTGACCTTGATTCTGGCCCTGGATCTTGACTCTGATCTTGGCCCTGATCTTAGCCTTGATATTGGCCCTAATCTTGGCCTTGATCTAGGCCCATGATTTTGGTCCTGATTTGAATCTGGACCTTCCACCCATATGGAGAGGAATTAATTCTAATCTACAAGGGTGAATACTTGACACGTGTCAAATTTTAAAATCATGATCATGTTTTGTAAAAAGTTAATAAAAATAAATCCTATCCTCATTACCAATGTAGTAAACATCCATCTGATTTTGGCTCAATCCTGACCCTAATTTTGGCTCTAGTTTTCATGTTAATTTAACCTTGATCATGCACTAGTTTTTTACCCTAATATTTATATTAACATTGATATAACTATAGGTCTCAACTTTGACCTTCAGTCATTTTGATCATATTAGACTATGAATTCAGTTTTTATATTATTTTTAAGATAATTTTTATTTTTCGAACTAAGTCATTTTTAGTTCCTGTTGAAAACATGGACTGAGGTTTCCTAATTAAAATAGGATTATGTTTCCTCATAAGTCTAGAGTTTTATTTCTATATTTCCTTTTCCTACTTAGTATAGGACTTAACTAGGTTGTAACTATAAATACCCTATTGGGGTCTTGTGAATAAAATACTTTTAGAAGATCAATTCCTCACATTACAACATGGTATTAGAGCAAGGTTTTGTTTTCATCCTACAGAGGTGCTGTAGATATTTTTTTGAAATCGCTATTCACATGTTTGTTTTCTTTTCCTAGAAATGTATCTTGGGTGATTAAGTGCATGTCTAGGAAAATTTTGTCTAAGGAGTCTAGTATTTAAGTAGACCAGTTATGTCCCTCCAGTCTTTCCTGGACACTTTCTTGGTGTACTTTGATCCAACAATATACCCAATTGGAGGTAACATGAGGAGATACTTTTCGCATGAATTACTGGGAGTAATTTTGAAAATATTTCAGGAATTTTTTCGTAAATTTTGAAAAAGTTTAGGGACTTTTTGAATTATTTCTCCTTGCGATGATGGATGATAACATATCTCCTTTATCTGGTACATCTAAAGAGTCTCCCATGTCTTTCATTCATAAGGATCGTGAATTTTCTCCACTTCAGATAACCACTGTGAAACTTAATGAGACAAATTATCTTAGATGGTCTCGTTCAGTTTCCCTCGTTGTTGGTGCTTGTGGTCTTATTGACCATCTTGATGGGACTTCCACAAAACCTTCCACACCTGGTTTGCAACTTTCCAAGTGGTATACAGATGAATGCTTGGTCATGGGTTTTCTCATCAACTCCATTGAATCTAGCATAGCAGAGAGTTATCTCCTCCTTCCTGATGCAACAACTATTTGGAAAGTTACTTAAGATATATACTCTAGAGTTGGCAATGATGCACAGTGCTTTGAAATTAGACGAAAAAACAATCAGTTATAGCAGAAAGGACCTTCCTCTTTCTCAGTATTATAACACTCTTTGGGGATATTACCAGACTTTAGATTTCTATGGAAAGTTTACACCGAAGAATGCTGAAGATGCTATTGCCTATCAACAATGGGAATATAAACAAAGAGTTTATAATTTTTTGGTAAGATTGAATATAGAATTTGATCAAAATCGCGCACAGATCCTTTCTAGAGAGCCTTTCCCTTCTCTGGCTCAAGCCTATGCCATGGTGATACCAAGGACAGTCGAAGAACAGCTATGGTACACACTTAAAAATCTGATAGATCTACATTGGTGGCTGGTTATGACAATAATAAATCTAGTTATGGTAAATTTTGCCCTCCAGTAAAGTGCGAGTATTGTGGAAAAGAGCATCATACAAAGGACAAGTGTTGGAAGTTGCTTGGACGTCCAACAAATTCCCGTGGAGGAAGTAGCAATGGAATCAAGGGCAGCAATCAAACATCTAGAAATCAAGCCAGTTCTTCTGACACCTTGAGTACTCCAACACCTCTTTCCTCAGATGAGCTCTAGCACCTTCGCCAATTGATGTCCAGACTTGACTCATCTTCTCCAGTACCGACTTCCAGTACTAGTATATCCTTTGTCATTGATCCTTCTGTTGATCCACAAATCCCCACAGGTATTTTTGGTTGTCACAATGTCAATTTGACTTATCCCTCCTAGCTAATCGACTCTGGGGCAACCGACCATATGACAGGCTCATCTACTTTGTTTCATACTTATTCATCTGTCCCTATTGCTCAGGATGTTTGAACGGCTGATGGGTCTCTCTCCCCTATCTCTGGGAAAGAATCTATTATCTGTTTGCCTTCTCTTACCTTATCTAATGTCATACATGTTTCTAAGTTTTCCTAATCTTTTATCTATTAGTAGCCTTACTCGTGATATGAACTACAAAATAACTTTCCTTCTTATTGTGTTTTTCAGGACATGGAAACAGGGCTTACGATTGGCAGTGGTAGACTAAAAGGGGGGCTCTACTTAATAGATGGGTCCCCATCAGCTCTTTCTACGGTCTCTTAGTTCCACCTCCCTTGCACTTTTTACCTTATTACAGTGGCATAGTCGTCTTGGCCACGTTCCTTTACCTATTTTGTCCAAATTATTTCCTTATCTGATTAAAATGTTCAATTTAAATGATTTTTATTGTGAGGCATGTATTTTGGCCAAATAGACTAGGCATGTTTACCCTATTTCAAATAATCGTAGTAAAATTCCTTTTTTAGTCATTCACTCTGATGTATGGGGTCATTCTCGGACCGTGTTCGTATCTGACCATAGATGGTTTGTTACCTTTATTGACTGTTGTACTAGGACCACATGGGTTTACTTCACCAAAAAAGTGACGTTTTCTCGTGCTTTCAAAATTTTCAAAATATGATTAGGACTCAATTTGGGGTGATAGTCAAAATCCTTCGTACGGATAATGGAATTGAGTACTTGGGTGGCGCATTCCCTTTATACTTAGAAAACCATGGCATCATACACCAAACTAGTTGTGTCGACATTGCACCTCAAAATGGGGTTGCTAAACGCAAGAATAGACATCTACTTAAGGTAGCACGTTCCCTCATGTTTTCTATGCGTGTGCCTTTTTGGTTTTGGGGTGAAGCCGTTTTTACTACGACATATCTAATTAATTGAATGCCTTCTCGAGTCTTAGACCAATGCTGTCCCCTTGAGGTTCTTTTAGGTACAACAGTCTTTACAGCCTCACCTAAGGTTTTTGGATGTGTTGCCTTTGTTTGGAACCACCATGTTCATGGAAAGTTAGATCCTCGTGGGTTAAAGTGCATTTTCTTGGGTTATTCTCCAACACAAAAGGGGTATAAGTGTTATCATCCTAGTTCTCGTCATTTTTTCGTCTCTATGGATGTTGTGTTCCGAAGATCAAATTCTTTTTTTTTCCCTTACACCTCTTCAGGGGGAGAGTTTTAGTGAAGAGGTTCCAGTGTTGATTCCTCCTTTCGATATTTCTCCTGAGATTCTTGCAGATGATCCTCCTTTGGAAGATGGAATGACCGGACAGGAATAACTGGTGGATGATATACAAGGGGAGACTAGACCTCTAAAGACCTATCAAAAAAAGCAACAAGTGACCCCTTCTGAACCAAGCCAGTCAAAAGCTTTGGTTCTTGGCCCTGAACAATCCGTTCCTCCAAGTGAGTCTGTCTTTGACCTTTTTTCTAATCCTACTTTAGACTTACCAATTGCATTAAGAAAGCAGCCTCGAACTTGCACCAAACATCCTATTTCCAATTATGTTTCATATCAGTCTCTATCTCTAGAATTTCAAAGTTTTATTTCCTCTTTGTCCTCTACTTCAATTCCTAACATATGGCAGGAGGCATTATCTCGCTCAAACTGGAAATAAGCTATGGATGAGGAAATGCAAGCTCTGGAAAAAAGGGGGAAAAAAAAAAAAAACAAAAACAAAACATGGGATTGTTGAAAGGTACAAGGCAAGATTGGTGGCCAAAGGTTTCACTTAGACTTATAGCGTTAACTATTAGGAGACATTTGCCCCTGTTGCCAAGATGAACACAGTTCATACTATTATTTCATATGCAATTAATAAAGGGTGGAGTTTACAACAATTAGATGCGAAGAATGCCTTTTTGCATGGAGAACTCCAAGAAGAGGTATATATGGATATACCACTCGGGTATTCTACTACAGAGACTTATAGGAAAGTTTGCAAGTTAAAGAGGGCTTTATATGAGTTAAAGCAATCTCCAAGAGCGTGGTTTGGAAGGTTCCATAAGGCAATGATATCTAATGGCTATAAGCAGAGCAATGCAGACCACACTTTGTTTATTAAAAGAGATGGTTGCCACACTACTATACTTTTAGTATATGTGGATGATATTGTGATCATAAGCAGTAGTGAGGATGAGATTTCAGTATTAAAGACTTTTTTTAGGAATTGAATTTGAGATCAAATATATGGGAAAACTAAGATATTTCTTAGGTTTAGAGTTGGCATATTCTACTAGCAATGTATCTCTATCCCAGATGAAGTATACATTGGATCTTCTTGAGGAAATTGGAATGCTAGGATGTAAACCTGCTGAGAGTCCTATTGAGCCTAACCTACACTTGAAGGCAAAGGAAGGAGAACCAGTTGACAAGATAAGGTATCAAAAATTAGTGGAAAAGTTGATCTATCTATCTCACACTAGACTTGACATCACATTTGCAGTTAGTCTTGTTAGCCAGTATATGCATGATCCCTATTTCTCACATTTGGATGCAATATATCGGATCTTGAGATACTTGAAGACTATTCCAAGAAAAGGAATTTTAATTTCAGCTCATGTACATTTGAAGATTGAGGCATATACAGATGCAGATTAGGCAAGATGTCCAGATGATAGGAGGTCTACCTCTGGGTATTGTGTATATGTTGGAGGTAACCTTGTGACTTGGAGAAGCAAGAAACAGGCTGTAGTTGCGCGGTCTAGTGCCGAAGCTGAGTTTAGGGCGATTGCTCAAGGCATTTGTGAGGTACTATGGCTTAAAGGGCTGCTTCAAGAGGTTAGGACAGATTTGGAGGTTCTTATACAGTTATACTCAGATAGTAAGTCAGCAATTAGCATAGCTCATAACCCAGTACAGCATGATAGGACTAAGCATGTGGAGATTGACAGACATTTCATCAAAGAGAAGCTTGAGGCTGGGCTGATCCATATCACCTTTGTTACTTCAAACGAGCAACGGGCTGATGTGCTCACAAAGAGCTTGAGCACGAAGATATTCAATTACTGTAGGTAATAACTCCATTTATCTCAATTCGATTAATTGATGGAAAGATCCTTACCTAGATTTAGTTTCCTAAATTATGGAGTATCTGCAACGGAAGTAAATTGGATCCACGTCCTCGTTCCTCCACCAAAGCTCCACCGGGGTGATTCCACATTCACTAGGAAAGGGAACAAGTTCCACAACCCAAATACTGTGTGGAAAGGATGGAAGAGTGATCTAAAGCAGAGAACTCCTTTCCTGCGTTTCTAGGAGAGAGGGAGAGAGAGATGGGAGCAGCTATTTCTTGAAAACTTATGTAATGTAATCACTTACTATCTCGTGCGGTGGTTACCAAAATATATAACCCTATTTTGTAACCGCCCTAATAGTGAGTTTTCAATATTGCCCTTGGGCATATAATTAAATTAATAATTATAAAATCCCAACATCTCCCACTTGCATAAGGGCAAGCATTAATCTCTCTTTCACAGTGTGTCCCAGACACAAATGTATATCCCAGATATACACATTCAATATCTCTGCTATGTAACCCAGATACATAGACCTCTTATGTCCCAGACACACATGTATATCCCAGATATACATATATATTGCTCTCTTCGCTATGTATCCCAGATACATAGACCACCTGTGTCCCAGACACTAACATCCACAAGTCATACTGGCAAAATGGGTTGTGCGACCGGTGATATACCTGCACGTGTGAGCCCCAAACTAGAAACCTTCCCAGAAGGCCAGAAATGGCACATCACTCAAAGAAACAAATCAAATAAACATTAGTATAACACAGTGTCCTAGGTTTATTCAAACTCACCAGACTAAAGGTATCTCGATCCCTCTGAGAGATCACCTTCTTGTCCTTAAAATGTTCACTACTGTAACACATACAATTGGCGCCATCAAACACTTTTTAGGGTGCAGTTGTGTCACATCCACCCAGCCGGTACCCCTTTTGGGATACCCGGGAATGTGATCCATAGTCCAAGGATCAAGATTCGTAGGTCCATGCCTCCCACATACACAATGACATAATCATGAACAATGATAATCAAGGTAAAAACAACTAATACTAAGTATCATGAATAAGGTAAGATTAAATAAATCAGAGTGCGGAAGACAGATAATATCAAAGTGTGAACATAATCATAAAGGTGAGAGAAGGTATGATAACCACCCTCTCAGAGCAGCGGAAAAGAAGTGTGATAAAGTCAGTTTCATGTCCAAGTATTCAAAAGATAAATCCAACAAGTTAATTACAGGTTCAAATACTCCAAAAATACACCAGGGAAATGGGGCACTAAGCTAGGGTTTCTTCTACTCTAATTATAGTCTCCTCAATAGTACGGATGAAGTAAACCCAGCTCTGCCGCTCCCGCACAACCGTGGGGCTAACCCTGGTGCGAATAATAATCCTCCTTGGCACCAACACTCGGATCTTTACATATGCCACTACCCGAAGGGTAGTATGCGGAACCGTAGTCCGTCTCGAAGGGGGTGCCATCATAATATTCGGTACCTGTAGGATAATCTAAAAACATTTGTACAAAAGGAATGAGTTCGAAGAACTTAGCAAGGTAGTTATTTCATAATTAGAAATCATACACATACAGAACATACATAATGCAATGTGAATGTAACATATGATGCAGTATGATTCTAACTCTATGAATGCAAGTCTCTAGGGTAAACATGCTTTAAGTCATAGCACCATACTTCTTTGGGTGGTTAGTCACTCCCCCTCAATCATACATGGTAAGGGAATAGGTCACCGCTCTCTCACATCACCGTTTGGTATAAGTTCTAGCGCATGTCACAGTAAAGCCTAGCCCAATGCAAGTCATCTACTTAGTCGGTCAAGTCAGATCCAGATACGTCCATTCCTCGCCCTCGGCGATCCTTTCCGGTATCCTTCACACTAGAGTCAGCGAAATCCCGGATTTCGGACTCATCAACCCTATTGGTCATCCACAAATAGTAAACGGGAAGCTCTCACATCCTCTCACGGATTGGTTACCGGTCTTGAGCGCCCGTGAGCCCAAGTCTAGCCATTTGCAACCCTACCAATAAATGGCCCCTTTCGGGTATTCGTAGCATGGTTTATGTCCCCTACAGGATTGGTTACCGACCTAGAGCACCCATCCAACCATACACTAGCACGGGTCGTTCGGTCTCAATGCCCTTCCGATTTGGGTATGACACGACAAGGATAAACCTAGCCACCCAACTAGACAGTCCTATGTATGTCATCCAATAACCCGGGAGAGTGTCGATAGGCACCATCGGAGAACATCCCATACTATTCCCTTCGATGCCTAAGGACAGAAGTGCCAATACGACCCTCCCCAATCCCAAGTTATACGTAAGCAATCACATATTCAAGTTCATCATCTTTCATGCATCCCATACTTCTTATCATAAAAGTTAAATCATGATATTGAAATGAATCATCATAGACATAAGTAAACAAGAACAGTAATGTAACATGACAAGAGTATGAAGATTTCAATACTACTGTTCTAACACATATATAACAGTCTTATAAAGACTTAAAAGAAATCAAGATATTCTATTCATAAACAAGAACATAAATCATAAGTTGATGATCTATATGTTTATGGAGATAACCATTCTTACCTTGGGTTGAATTGATGATGAATTGAGAATACCAAGAAATAGTCCAAAAGAATTATTAAGACCCTAAACAAACATCAATAATAAGTTAGAGAAGAAACTGGGAAGATCGGATACTAATTGGATCAAAACTGGCCAAGGTTGCTGTCAGCAACAACTTTGGTCAATGTTCTTGGTCGATGGTATCGACCAAAATCTACTTCAAGACAGAATAGTGGATTTTGGGGGTTTTCATCCGAAATTGGTTTTCCGGTGTTCGGATCAATCTGAAACTTGGAGGAATGCTTAACAACAGTAGTAGGATACTATAAGTCAAGAAATTTACCCAATCTAATGGTCCAAACAAAAAGCCCCAAATTGAGCTAACAAGTTCAAGTGACAAACATCATGGCATGAGTTGGGATTGATTGCATTGACATGGAAATAGCATGTAATAGCTAGGGGAACTAAAAGAAATTTGATTGGAATCATATAGTAGTGATAAACATGAACATAGCATGCCCTACAACTCAATTTGGTATAAAATGGCATGATGTTAATAGAAAAATTAAGGAATACATATGCTAGGCATGAGATGGAGGCATAGCATCAATGGATGGTTAAGAAGATCATAGGTTAATCATGTGTAGACACTTGGAGTGGTGGTTGCAAGGTTGCAGCACCATTTCCAATGTCTCACCAGCAAGATAGGAATAGAAAAGAATAGAAAATGGTAGGATAGAGAGTGGAATGGTGATTCATACCTTGGTGTGGAAGATGTAGACAAGAATTAATGATAAACAATGAGTTTTTGATGAGGTGCCCTTCACATTAGCCAAGGAGTTGCTTTGGGAAGCTCTCCCCACGTTTTCAAGTGAGAAAATGATTGCAATAGGGCTCAAGGCTCGAGGTTATAATAAATAGAATGGGAATATTCCATGGAATCATTAACTTGGCAGACTGGGAAACTTTGGTCGATGTTTTTGGTCAATGGTATCGACCAAAAGGATCGATCAAAATGTTTCTCAGCAGAAAAACAAGTTTAGTTCAGCAACTTCAAGTAGGGTTTTGAAAGGCTAATGAGGTCAATTTGAGTGAGGTTTTCTTCTACAATTCAATCAAGAAGTCTAGTTTCGGGGAATACCTTCGGATTGTGCACAGGAGGTCATTAGGTACATCAACTAGATTAATCTTCTCCGATGCGCATACTTTCCTTAAACATTGACAATGCATTTAAGCAAGGAGTATCATCATCAATGTCCATAGGCTCGGTCTCCGAATCATGATCATCAATCAAAATGGTCCATAAGTCTCTTCTACTAGCGCTTCGGGTCTTCGGACCTAAATACAACAGTGGATCCGGGTTAGGGTTAGGGTTAGAACAGGGCTGGATATTACAAGTTGAATCAAACCTTTCCTTTCGCCCCATACCATCACTACACTTAGGATTGACTCCTTACCCGTAGTCCCCCTTTAGGTCGAATATTTCATGACCATAGGTAACACCCCAAAGTAGCCACATCAACCCTTCGTTTCATGATGTCGTCGAAAGTCACTAAGAATACTAACAGACCATAAAGTCCAGGACTCACACAATGAGAGGAGCAGGGATCCATCCTCTCATTTCCAATGATCACTAAGAACACATAGTATGATATGCATGCTATGCTGGAGCATTCTATATACAATAGAATGTATGTCCATCTCAACACCATACAGGTCTTAGTCTAGTCGCAACCTCTTGCACCTAACCCGAGTTTCTTTATTGTCACCACCCTAGCGCCACATAAAGTACTCGCACCTAGCTCCTATAGGCAACATGAATAGTGGGAACATTCATGTCGATTCTCTTCACAATAGAGAAACTCATCTTGATTCCAAATCAAGGTGGCATCATGATTATGAATTGACCTACACAAAGTCATTCACAATCTGTCTCATCTCTGCTTGCCTTCAAGGCGCCAGAGGCGAATGCTCATGTGAGTGAGCCATTCTCTTGCCTATTGACATATCTTGTTTTATGCTAGAAGAACATAGTCACATAGAAAGTGAATAAAATAAATGTTGGAATAAACTTATATTTCTCAATAATAAGAAAGTTTTAATACAAAAATAAGTCACAATCTACACAAGCCCAAGGATTTTACATGAGAAATAAAAACACCATTGGCTATAGGTTTGGTAAGAGGGTCAGTTACCATCTGACTAGTAGATATGTGCTTAAGTACAACTTTCTTCCTTGATATAATGTCTCTAACAAAGTGATATCTCAACTTTATATGTTTGGTCTTCCCATGATACTTGGGGTCCTTGACATAGCTAAGAGCTGCCGTACTATCACAGTAGGCAAGGGCAGCCTCTTTGGATGTCATCACAATTCTAGTATGTCGAAGGAATCTCCTCAACCAAACAGCCTCTTGAACCGCAGCTGAGCATGCCACATACTCTGCTTCCATGGTCAAGAGGGATATACAAGTCTGCTTCTTGCTACACCACGAAATGGCCCCACCATTAAGCAAGAAAGCATATCCAAAGGTTGATTTGTGCTCATCAATGTCTCCAGCCTAGTCGGCATCGCTATAGCCAACTAACCGCAAATCCGATCCTTGGTAACACAGCATGTAGTTACTCGTTCCTCTGAGATATTTCAATATCCTCTTGACTGCTTTCCAGTGCTTTATGCCTGGGTTTGATTGGTACCGACTAATCAAACCCACTGCATAACAAATATCCTGCCTAGTACACATAATAGCGTACATAAGGCTACCCACTGCACTGGAATATGGAACTTTTTCCATCTTGGTTTTCTCCTTTGGAGTCTTCGGACCCATATCAAGGCTCAAATGCAAACTCTTCTCCATTGGAGTATCAATTGGTTTGCAGTTGTGCATCTAGTATCTCGTCAAGACATTATCAATATAGGTCTCCTGAGATAAACCCAGTAATCTCTTTTGCCTATTTTTGACAATCTTGACACCAAGCACATAGCTTGCTTCACCCATGTCCTTCATATCAAATACGGAGGACAACCATTTCTGAATGGTTTCCAATAGCTCCTTGCTATTGCTAGCCATAAGTATGTCATCTATGTACAATGTCAGAATGATATAATTACTATCAGATCTCTTGGTGTAAACACAGTGGTCTTCCTCAAGCATGGAAAAACCATTTTCCATCATAGTTTGGTGGAAGCGCATATTCCACTGTCTAGATGCTTGCTTTAAGCCATATATGGACTTCTTAAGCTTGCACACTTTGCACTTAAGTCCATTAGTTTCAAAGCCTTGAGGTTGATCCATATAGATCTCTTCCTCAAGTTCTCCATTAAGAAAAGCATTTTTTACATCCATCTGATAAAGCTCCAAGTCCAATTGAGCAACAATGGCTAGTATGAGGCAGATTGAGGCAAACCTAACCACAAGGGAAAAGTTTTCCTCATAATCAACGCCCTCTTGTTGGGTGTAGCCCTTAGCCACTAAACGAGCCTTGAATCTCTCAATAGATCCATCCGCCTTTCTCTTGATTTTGAGAACCCACTTGTTCCCAATTGCCTTTGGGCCCGGTGGCAAGTCAACCAAGTCCCAGACATGATTAACTTTCATCTACTCCAAATCTTCCTCTATTGCTTTCAACCATTCCTTTGAGCTTGACCCCGCAAGAGCTTCCCGCACACTCTTCATTTCGTGCTCATCGAATGAAGTCATCTCACAGTCAATCTCTTCAGGAGTTACCATGTAAGCTTCATCCTCTATGTCGAAACGTCAACGAGGAACTAGCCCGCACCCACTATGGTGCAAGTGCATGTCAGATTGCTCACCCTCTGATGGTAGCTATCACATCTGCACTCCCACTTCCACTAGGATCTTCTGGATGAACCCCAGGTTCATTACCCATAATCTGAATCCCTGGAGTGACAAGACCACTATCTTGTATTTCAAAGAATTCTGATGATTCTTTGTTAACTCCTGAAAGAGATGGAAAATCATTCTCCAAGAATGTTGGATCCCTAGAATCAAGTTCCGTTCTCCTCTCACTCTCATCTAGTCCAATGAAGAAATGGCCCTTTGAGGGTTCAGAATATCTCACAAAGATACACTTTCTTCCTTTAGGTCCAAGTTTTCCATATTGGTGAGAAGTAGAGTGAACATATGCTGCACATCCCCATGCGCCCAAGTAACTCAAATCTGGCTTCCTTCCGGTCCACAACTCATATGGTGTGGAAGGAACTGATTTGGTTGGAACTCTATTGAGGATATAGGCGGCAATCAGCAAAGCATTTCCCCAATAAAAGATGGGTAGATTTGCATGCGCCATCATGGATCTCACCATGTCTAGCAAGGTTCTATTCCTCCTCTCAGCAACACCATTTTGCTGTGGAGTCCCTGGAATAGTAAGTTGTCTAGATATCCCCTTTTCATCACACAACCCTTTGAACATATCAGAGAGATACTCTCTTACCTCTATCCATTCTAAGAGTTTTAATCCTTTTATCTAACTGATTCTCAACTAAGCTCATGAATTTCTTAAAACATTCTAGAGCTTCTGACTTATGAGAAATTAGATAAATGTGACCATACCGTGTATAGTCATCTATGAATGTGATGAAATAAGCCTGTCCTTTTCTAGTATGCACATTCATGGGTCCACACACATCTAAATGGATAAGTTCTAAAGGAAGAGAGGCTCTCAAAGCCTTTTTAAATGGTTTTCTAGTTGCTTTTCCTGCTAGACATGACTCACAGGTTGGCAAATCAGATAGTGAACCTTGGCCTAAGAGACCTTCTCTTGCCAACCTGCTCATCCTATCTAAGCCAATATGTCCTAGTCTAGCATGCCACAAATTAGAATCAATACACACAGTATTTTGGCAAACACAAGCATTACTAGGATTAGATAAATTATCAATTGTATCCAATACAATAAAACCATTATGAAGAAAACCATAACTATAAACTGTATCATCTAGATACAAAACCAAAGAATTGTTTTCAAATACAACTCTAAAACCATGTCTCAAAAGATAAATAACAGAAACAAGATTCCACCGAATGTCTGGAGCATACAGCACATCATGGAGTAACAGCATCCGGCCACCTTGCAAAACTAATATGCATGTGCCTATGCCATGAACCTCCACACTTGAACTGTTCCCCATCCTTATTCTCTTGCTTCCTCTTGGAATACGACGATATTCCATAAAGCTCTAGCATTCCCTTGTTATGTGTTCTATAGCACTTGAATCAACAATCCACAAAGGATTTAGTTCAGCAAGCATAGTAGAACTTGTTACATAACAAGATGAGGTATAACACACAGTACATAGCCTCTTGCTCAGTGCAATCACGAGCAAAATGACCAGGCTTTCGGCACTTGAAGCAAATCAAAGGTGATTTCTTCTTGCCAGCACTAGTCCCCCTTGAACGCTTGGGGCCACTCTTGTTTTTGTTCCCACCCTGGTTACTTTGCTTGGACCGTTGAGGTTGAGCTTTCTCTCTTTTGCGCTTGAAGCCTGCACCCTTACTAGTGCTAGCTTCAGCAGCAAGTACTTTAGTTTGAGGGGCATCGGTCAACATCCGATCCTCCTCTAGCTTAAGGTGCTTGGCAGCTTGATCAAAATATTTGACATCATCAGCATGAGTCAAGAAGATCTTCATATGCTCCCAAGTCTTTGGCAATGACCTGATGACTGCGGAGACTTGCTCCTCATCAGTCTTTTGGCGCCCACATGGGCTCAACTCACTAATCATGTTAGACATGATGGTTGTATGCTGCCTCATGGTGTGACCCTGGCGCATTTTATAACCGTCAAAGGTGAGTCCGAGCTGGCGGCCTCTTGTGGTGGAAGTCCCTCTGTACTGGAACTTCACAGCCTCCCACAAAGACTTTGCAGTCCTATGCTTCTCAAACCAAAGCATCAGGTCATCCCTCATGGAGATCAAGATTGTAATCCTAGCTACCCGGTCTTTCCTCTTCCAAGCATTATATGACTCAAGGTCCCTGCGATGTGTCTGTCGGTGGTACCTTCCTCGTGGGGTTCATGGTCGGTTTATGGTTTCCCAAGATATCCTCGCTCTTCCAGGAGATATTGCACCTTTCGGTGCCAAAGATCATAGTTCCTCTCATTCAGCTTATCTCCTTTAGTGAGGTCAGCAACTAAGCTCTTTGTAGCAACCATTTATTCTAGAGACATTACATACAAGGATGAGTTCAACTATTCTAGCATAAAACACAACACAAGCAAAAACAAATCACACTAGCATAGTCAACCTATGGGATAAGAATTTAAACCAAAAGAGATGCTAACAAACATTCAATCAAATTCTCATGCAAACCCACATAGACTTATATACTAGTTTCATTATGTGCAAGAAACATGATTAATAGACCCATAATTAAAAACAATTTTAATAAAATAAAACATGCAATCATGTTAATGCTATGAGGTGGTTCACACAAAACACTTCTACCTCATTAGCTCCCACTAGCCCCACTAGGCCCCATTAGGCCCTCAATGTCACATCCCCCCAGCCGTACCCTAACTGGCATACCCTGGAGTGTGATCCACAGCCCCGAAGATCAAGTATCGAGGAAATCATCCTCCCACATATACAATAACATAATCATAAACAGGAAATAATCAAGGTTTTAATATTATAAACAAAAGATTCAAATCAAGAAATGAATAATCAATATAATCAAAGTGCGGAAATGATACCAGATGTAATCACATCAAAAGAAGTAGAGTGAGGCGGAAACTCACTCCACAGATACAACAAAATGTAGTACGTAAGTCTAAAAAGAATTACAATTGTTTCTAAAGAAAAGCAAGAATAGAAAATCAAACATAACTATGAGTTTTCTATCCTATAAATAACATCTTCAAAGTAATGGACTTCATCAATCCAATAGAGATGTTCCAACACTACGTTATGTCTAATTGTAGTACGCAACTTGATCGCTCGAGGGATCATCAGGGTTATCTTCATAGTCGTCAGTAGCTTGCGTGAAGTACGCTTCATCGGTTTGCACGCTTCATCGTACTATCCTTCATAGTAGTCAGTACCTTCTAACAAAAGATTGTACAAAAAGGAGTGAGTTCAAATGAACTTAGTAAGGCAAGTTAACTCATAACAACATAAATAACATGCAGCAGAACATAACAAGATGCAATGCAATATGAAACAGATAATGTATGTATGCATCTAAACTCTATGTATGTTGGTCTCTATTGGAAGACATGCTTTAAGTCATAGCACCATACTTCTTTGGATAGGTCTCAGATCACTCGGCTCCGGTTGGTAGTGGGTCCGTCATCCCTCTCGGACAATCCATGGTTGGGGGTTAAGTCACCGCTCTCTCACATCACCATTGGTCTAAGTATTGGCGCATGTTAGGGTAAAACCTAGCCCAATGCAAGTCATCTATTCAGTCATATCAACTCAGATCCAGATACGTCCATTCCTTCCCTCTTGGGATCCTTTCCGGTATCCTTCACACTAGAGTCAGCATATTCCCTCTCGGACTACGGACTCATCAACCCTATTGGTTATCCACATATGGTAGACGGGAAGCTCTCATGTCCTCTCACGGATTGGTTACCGGTCTTGAGCACCCATGAGCCCAAGTCTACCCATATGCAATCCTCCAATAAATGGCCCCCACAATATGATTCCCGTCCTCTCAAGGGTTGGTTACCGGTCTTGAGCACCCGCGAATCACATTGCTACCACGGGTCGTTCGGTCTCAATACCCTTCCGATTCGGGTCTGATATAATGGGGACATCCTAGCCAAACATTGCTAGACAATCCTAGGTGTGACAACCAATGATTCCGGAAAGCGTCAATGGGCAACCCCGGAAACATCCCATACTATTTCCGATAATGTCCAAGGACAAAAGTGTCAAAAGGACACCTCTCAATCCCAAACCATACCTAATCAAACACATTCTCAGATCAGTCATGTCATATACAATCAACACTTCATCATATAAAATAGAATATAAAAACATGATCTAATCATTAAACAATATAGAAATAAGCAATTCATATAAGCTTGAATAATGAAAAAGAAAACATAAGTGAAGTGCTACTATACTTACAGTAGTACATCAGAAGTATAAAATACAAGAATAGTAAGAAAACTCAGATTTTCTTAAAGTAGAAACCAAAGAGTATGAGATCTATGTTATTATGAAATAACTGTCCTTACCTTGATTATCGCCGAAAATAATCCAAAGATCAAAGAGAGCAACTTCAAACTTAGCAAATAAACCCCTAACAATCATAGATATAACATTAGGAAAGATGCCTAAAAGATCAAAGAGAAAACGAATCAAACTAAGCAAAAAATGAAGCTACTGACATCATTGGTCAACCAATCAGTTGACCAACCGAGTCAGTACGGAATTGCAGAAACTAGATTGGTCATAACTTCTTCGTTTGAAGTCGGATTGATCCGAAATTTGAAGGGGATCTTCCTAGAATGTATTAGAACTATATAGGAAGGTAAAATCATCAAGTCAAGGTCAAAAGATGGGTTCATGATTTGAACCAAGAAATTAGGGTTTCAACCTTAAGGCTCTCATGAAAAGGCTAGGGTCACAAGATGAAAGGGAATAATTGCTTAGCAATTAGATAACAAGAAAATCATTGAAAAAGTTTAGATTAACATAAATATAACTCATGTGGTTACCCTCACATGGAAGGTTACCCAAGGGTTCCAAAAGATCGTACGAGGATTAAGGTTTCAAGAAGAATATTCAGGGCTAGGGTTGAGATCACGATGATGATCATAGATCTCAAAGAATAGAATGAGATCATGGAATAGATGGTTGCAAGAATGCAACATCTTCTTCCTGATCTCAATAAAGAACAAGATTGGAGAAAGAATAATCTATAATACAGAAGAAATACAAACCTTGAATTGGCAGATCAGAGATGAGAGGCTTCAGATCTGTAGAGGAATCTTCAAAATCACCGAAAAGAGTTTCAAACGAGTCTTCCCATGTTCTCAAAGTGTTTTGGAGGCAGAGGATACTAAGAAACATGAAGTTCACTTAAATAGAGAGCCAAAAACCCTAAATTGAAGATTTCTCGAATTTCTGGCCCTATTGGTCAATTGATTGGTCTACTGGCCCCAATCGACCAACCAGTCGACCAATGCACATTTCAGCAACTTCGGACAGGGATTCAGAGGGCTATACGGGGTCAAATTGTGTGGGGTTTTCTCCCACAAGTCAATCAAGAAGTCTAGTTTCCAAAAATACTTTCGGATTGAGCACGGGAGTTCATTAGGTACTTCAAATAATTCACCCCTCTTCGATGCATAGTTTCTCACTAAACACTAACAATGCTTCCAAATATGGAGCACCATCAACAATATCCATGGGTTTTGGGTCACACACCATGTCTTCTATAGAGAGGGCCCACAAAGACTTCTTCCTTCACTTCGGGACCTTGGATTTACCCTAAGGAAAGGTTTGACATGACTTCCTAAGGCTTTCAAAGGGTAGTAACACTGTTATCAAGGTCCAACTTCAAGGTCAAACATTAAACTAACCTTTCTTCACCCAAAATAGATAGGGTGTCTAGCTAGGTTTGGGTTGGATTTCACACTCAATGCCCAAACATCACATAGATTGTCGGGCCATGGGTGTCCAGTAAGTTAGAAACACATTCTGAACTAGATGGACCAAAAAAAACTAACTCCCAGACGGAATTTCCGTCTGGGTCTGGGTCACTGTGATCAGACATATCAATAGATGGACATCCATCTGGTCCACAGTGACAAAAAGGGATTTTTTTTCAATTTTTTTCTTGAACAAATTTTTTTCAAAAAACGGAAAAACATGTTTTTTTCTCCCAAAAAATCATCCAAAAACACATGAAAAAAAATCCAGCAATAAATATTATAAAAAAATAATTATCATGGATTATCAATTCATGCAAAAATTCATAAGGGAAATTCACAAGGATCCTCCCACTCGGATCTGAACCAAAACATAAGGGTTTCTTAAAACCCTATCATTTCCCATGGGTTTCCTATTAAACCTCGGATTCTCCGTGTGTTTCCATAAACACTTGATCCTCCCATTGGATCCATACAATGAAAACAAACAATGGGGAGGAACCGAGAGTCGTGGGAACCACGACTCTAATGCCAATGTTGGTAATAACTCCATTTATCTCAATTTGATTAATTGATGGAAAGATCCTCACCTGGATTTGGTTTCCTAAATTATGGAGTATCTGCAGCGGAAGTAAATTGGATCCACGTCCTCGTTCCTCCACCAAAGCTCCACCAGGGTGATTCCACAATCACTAGGATAGGAAACAAGTTCCACAACCCAAATCCCGTGTGGAAAGGATGGAAGAGTGATCTAAAGCAGAGAACTCCTTTCCTACGTTTCTAGGAGAGAGGGAGAGAGAGATGGGAGCAGCTGTTTCTTGAAAACTTACGTAATGTAATCACTTACTATCTCATGCGGTGGTTACCAAAATATATAACCCTATTTTGTAACAACCCTAAAAGTGAGTTTCCAATATTGCCCTTGGACATATAATTAAATTAATAATTATAAAATCCCAACAATTACATTATGAGCAAGTTAGGCATGATAAATATCTATGCTCAAACTTGAGGGGGAGTGTTGAAAACATGGACTGAGGTTTCCTAATTAGAGATAGGATTATGTTTCTTCATAAGTCTAGAGATTTATTTATATATTTCATTTTCTTACTTAGTATAGGACTTAACTAGGTTGTAACTATAAATACCCTATTGGGGTCTTGTGAATAAAATACTTTTAGAGGAGCAATTCCTCACATTACAACAGTTCCCAAAAGTCATTGATTTTTCTTTTAGGATTATGGCGAGATAATATATTATAAATAATAAAAGCTAGTACATAAAGAATTAATATCTAACAAATCTACACCTCAGCTTCTCATCATGAATATTGGCATCTTTCTTTTGCCTCCAATGTGATATTTTAGGAGAAAAAAAAAACTTATTTAAGGACAGATAGCTATGTTTGTAACTAAAATATCATTTTCTTTAATTGCGAAAAAAATATCAATACTAAATTATCGTTGATTTACTTGTTAACAAAGTTTTGAATATGGATTTTTTTTTTTTTTTTTTTTTTTTTAATAAGGATATCAATTGGAGAGGTTTTCAATTTCCATCACCAAAGCAATGGGAGACTTTCCAAACTCAATATAGAATTATAAAGTATGAATTTATTTATATTTAAAGCAACACTATCAACTTATTGACTATTTTATCATTTTGTATGAGCTTGAATCATCTTATATTTCTATGAATTTTATTTTTAGTTTACTTGTGATACTTTAATTATTATTATTATTATTTTTTTTCATGAATTTACATTTGATATTTTAGGTCCAAGGATATGACCAATTAAGGCTAGGGCCAAGAGAGGGTCAATTAGGGCCAAGGACAAGGCTAATCAAGGTCAAGGCAAAGGATATGGCTAATCAAGGTCAAGGACAGGGCCAATTAGGGCCAATCAGGGTCCGGGCCAATTAGGACCAATCAAGGTCAGGACCAATCAGGGCTAATCAGGGCCAACTCATCCCGACCCAGTGCAATTAGGGCCAATTAGGGCGGAATGGGCTTGGCTTGGCCCTGTAGGTCTTAGGGCTAGGGACAATAATCCTTGGCCCTGAACTAGGGTCAAGGGCGGAATTGGCTTATATTAAAACATATAGGGTTGGGCTTGGGATTGCAAAAGCCCGGCCCAGTTGCAGCCCTAGTTTTTAGTGTAAAAAAGTTAATCTCTAGATTTCATAAATATAGAAATTCACACAACCAATCAAGTATAAATTTCTCATTTGTGAATCTTTAAAACCTCTGGATTCATGTACCCAAACATGCTCTTATATGATCTTAGTAACCATTGTATAATTTTCTCTTAAGGGCATGTTTGGTTACACGAGTCTGGAGATTTCAAATATCTAGAGATTTCAACTCTATGGAGTCATAATTTATAAAATTAACTGTTTGGTTAACCGAATATGTGGAATGAAATCTATGGATTCATCTGTGATTTTTGTGAATGTGCAAATGTTTAGCGTTTTTATAGTTGAGCTGAAATCCATCTCTAGATTCATGAAATCTATGGATTCATGTTTTTAGTGTAAAAAGATAAATCTCTAGATTTCATGAAATCTAGAGATTTTCACAACCAAACAGGTATAAATCTCTCATTCATGAATCCAAAATTTTCAAATATCTGGATTCATGTAACCAAACATGCCCTTAGGGAGGAGTGTGGGTTCACCCTAAATCCAAGCAAAACAAAAACGTTTACACTGCTGGCTGTGGGGTTCGAACCCACGCGCACTTATGTGCAGAAGATCTTAAGTCTTCCCCCTTAACCTCTCGGGCAAACCAGCCGATATTTTCAAAATGAGTTTAGGTATTTAATTATTCATTAATTTATTGATAAGTATTGGCGCAAGTCACGGTAAAGCCTAGCCCAATGCAAGTCATCTACTTAGTTGTGTCAACTCAAATCCAGATACGTCCATTCCTTGCCCTAGGCAATCCTTTCCGGTATCCTTCACACTAGAGTCAGCGTAATCCCGGATTACAGACTCATCAACCCTATTGGTCATCCACAAATAGTAAACGGGAAGCTCTCACGTCCTCTCACGGGT